>NC_053036.3:256115605-256425377 GCF_002575655.3 Aegilops tauschii subsp. strangulata | reverse complement strand
TCGTGGCCGCCACCCCACCATCCGGCGCCGTGGCCACCAGCCCATCATCGACCGTCGGGGTCATCACCCACTCCGCCACCACCGCCCAAAGTCGGGAGGTGGAGGTGGAGCACCGCATGTGCGTCAGCGAGCTTGCGTGCTACATCGAGTTCCTTCGGGAGGAGGAGGAGGAGAGCCTGGTCGAGCACGCAAACAATCTTACCTCCTCTGTGGCCGCAGCACACGCCACCCCAGAGGCGCGGAATGAGGAGCTCTACGAGGAGTCCTGCCGCTTTGAGAGGGGCCGTGTGGAGCGGCAGAGGTCGTTCGAGGTGAGCGTCGCTAATGGTGCAGTAGCGACATGCACCATATTCTAGTTGTCCAGCTCGTCGGTAGGCTCCTCCTCCTCTGCCTCTTACTGAGCGCGCTTGGCAGAGGAGAGGCTGCTGGAAGTAGTACAAAGCCCCTCCGTAGTAGTAGTATTTAAGGGCTATTTTGTTCAGTTCGTCTGACTATAGATGTGGTTGAACTGTACTACGTACTTAAAGTTAGCTAGTATATATAGTTGAACTAGCTATTTCAGTACGTGGTTAGCACCAATTGGGGCAAAGTTTGGTCAGTTCAGCTGCCGAGTTGAACTGTTTGTATAAAGAACGACTGCTTAATCTATGAATGAAATCTATGCTTACTGAATTTCAGTTGAAAAATTAGATAGTGCTAGTGATTTTTAGCTGCAAATTTTGACAAATGGCAGGGTTACAAGGTTGACAAAGGGCAATGTTACTAGATCGACAAATGTCAATCTTTCCAGCATAACAAATGGCAATATACCCAATATGACAGATGCAAATCTTACCAAATTGTCTGTACGTGGTTGCACACGGGTCATCAGAAAAAACTGTTTGCATTGAAGGGATGTACAAATCATGCGCACCGCATTTTCTCTTGGCTTAGTTGCGAAGGAACCATAACTCTCGCTTTGCATACCATATTCAATCTGAACTGTTTGCGATGCAGAGATGCACAAATCCTGCATGACATATTTTCCCTTGGCTTCGTGGGGAAGGACCATAGCTCTCGCTTTCCATACGGGTGTTCTATCTAAAATGTTTGCGATGAATAGATGCACAAATCCTACGTGGCACATTTTCCCTTGGCTTACTGAGGATGTTGTCGGTTTGCATATGGGTGTTCTATCTAAATCGTTTGTGATGAGTGTTTCAAATTTGAAAACCATTGATGTTTTTGAAGTTATTTGATAAGTCTGTACATTCAAACCATAGGTTTCATTAAGTAACGCTATGACTTTATATTCATATGATCGAGATACTAATTGCGGCGGGGGCAGAGGCGGCGTGCTGCGCCGGTGTTGTTGTTGTCGTCCTCCGGGACACCGTTTTTGAAGTCTTCAAGCCAGATCAGAATGTTCTTCACCTGGAAATCAAAGACATTGTCGTCGCGCGATCGACAGGCGCGGCGTGGAAGGACGACAACTCGTGGCGCTGCGACGTAGCAGTCAACGGTGGCGTCTGAGGGAGTCCTGGACTAAGGGGTTGTAACGCCCCGGATCCGATGCGCCAGGTGTCTTCCAGTTATTCGCCGGCGTTGCCATGTCTTTTGCTTGCGTGTTGCATTTTGCCAT
This sequence comes from Aegilops tauschii subsp. strangulata, assembly GCF_002575655.3. Classification (NCBI taxonomy): domain Eukaryota; kingdom Viridiplantae; phylum Streptophyta; class Magnoliopsida; order Poales; family Poaceae; genus Aegilops; species Aegilops tauschii. The sequence goes on along the minus strand of NC_053036.3, from coordinate 256,423,756 downwards.
GTCATCATATGCATTGCATCCTCATATTTTCAAAACTTGCATCCAGTCATTTTCCCCGTTGTCCGTTTCGCGTTCCGACACTCTCACACGCACCCGTTGCACCTCTCAGATCTCGTTTCGTGATTGGCATAAAAATGTTCTCGGAATGGGATGAAACTTGGCGTGCGGTGTGTTTTAGAGTAGGTAGACCGCCTATCAATTTTCGTTCCATTTGGAGTTCGTTTGTCGCCCTAACGGTTAACCGTGCAACCTTGAAACCCCTCTCTCTTTGTAGCCCAGCCCCCCTTCATCACAGCCCACTAGCCCACCTACCTAACCCCCTCCACTCTGGACCGTCCGATCGAGATCGAACGGCTCCGAAACGGAGCTAATCCCCTAACCCTAGCCCCCCTTTCCTATTTAAACACCTCCCCTCGCCAGATTTGGAAGCCTAGCTTCCCCTACCTCTAGCCTCCTACCTCCCTCCTCGGAATCCGTGCGCAGCCGCTCCACCACCGCCACTTGGCGTCGCACGAGCGGGTAGCCGCCACCCGTGGCCAATCCGGGGCCTCCACGTTGCCGAGCCGCCGCTCCTCCTCCAATCCTGCACTCCCACGCATCCCCAGCGCCTCTCGCCGCCGCAGGCCCGCCCGAGGCCCTTCGCTGGCCCGCCCCGGGCCGATCTGGGCCCCAAGGCCCGCTCTGCGCCGCCGCCTGCAGCGCTCGCCTCCCTGTCCGAGCCGCCCGCTGCACCTAGCGCCGCCCTCCGCCCTGCACTGGTCGGCCGCCCCGCCTCGCCGGAGGGGCCACCGGACCACGTCCCCGCCGCCGCAGATGAGCCCCGCCATGATGCCACCTCTCTCCCTCTCTCTCTTTCCCTTGCCTCACTCTCTCTCTCCAGCAGGACCCCCTGGCGCCTGCGCCAGTGCCCCATCGGCCGTGCACGACAACTCCGGCCGGGAATGGGTGCCCCACATCCGGATCCGTCCATCCCCGACCTCCTCGTTTGATTCCTCGTCGTCGTAGCCGCGCCAAGTCCTCTGCTTCGTCCAGGACGTGGGCGCCTGTCTTCATCGCCCGAAACCCCCAGGTCCCGTCGCTCCTCTCCACCCTCTCGCTCCTGTTTTCCTCTTTTGTTCTCTCGCTCACATCTCTCTCTGCTCTCTCTCAGTCCGTCGAGCAGGGACACCATGGCTGTCCTCTTCTTCAGATCAAGGCTTTGGCCGTCGGATCCGGTTCCGCTCAGCAACCACATCGAGCTCCGGCCGGTCCAGCCTCGCGCCTTCCCTGCCGTCCCTCGCCGACGCCAAGCTCTGTCCGCACGCTAAGCTTCTGTTGCAGCCGCCGCTGCTCCTGTTTGTCAGGAGTTGACGAGGCACACAGCTCGCTCGCCTCCCCTGCTTCGTGCACGTGGGCATCGCAGCCGCAGCCCAGCTGCCGCCTTCCTGCGTGTCCTGCCGTCGGCACGACCCTCCCCGTCGCCTGCATCTCCTCCGGCAGCGCCGCCATGCCCGCACGCCTATGGCGAAGCTCCGGTGAGCCAAGCCGCGCCCGTGCCCCTGTTTCTTCCTTCCCCTTCACCTTCTATCTCTCACACGTCTCCTTTCTCTTTGATGCGTCCACAGGAGGAGCATCACCCTCGCTGTAGACCTTCTCCTTGCCGCTGCCTCCGCCAAGCCATCATCGCCGGCCTCCCCTGCTTCTGCGTGCGGGGACGACGACCAGCGCCAAGTCCCGCTTGTTCTGGAGCGTTGACCGCGCCCCTCCACCACGTTCGATCCCGCCAGCGTGGACGAGCACCACGGCCTCGCCAAGGCCTAGCTGCCTCCTCCTTCGGCCTGGGCCTAAGCCCATGGGTGAGCAGCCCCACTCCAGCCCTCTGCTCTGTTGTGGCCCAGCCAGTTTCGGCCCGTGTAGGTTGTCGGTGTCAAAACCGGCGGATCTCGGGTAGCGGGTCCCGAACTGTGCGTCTAAGGCGGATGGTAACAGGAGGCGGAGGACACAGTGTTTACCCAGGTTCAGGCCCTCTTGATGGAGGTAATACCCTACTTCCTGCTTGATTGATCTTGATGATATGAGTATTACAAGAGTTGATCTACCACGAGATCCTAGAGACTAAACTCTAGAAGCTAGCCTATGATTATGATTGTTTCTCGTCCTACGGACTAAACCCTCTGTTTTATATAGACACCGGAGAGGGCTAGGGTTACACAGAGTCGGTTACAAGGGAGGAGATCTACATATCCGAATTGCCAAGCTTGCCTTCCACGCAAAGGAGAGTCCCATCCGGACACGGGACGAAGTCTTCAATCTTGTATCTTGATAGTCCATCAGTCCGGCCAAAGTATATAGTCCGGCAGTCCGAGGACCTCCTAATCCAGGATTCCCTCAGTAGCCCCTGAACAAGGCTTCAATGACGATGAGTCCGGCGCACAGATCGTCTTCGACAATGCAAGGCGGGTTCCTCCTCCGAATACTCCCTAGAAGATTTTGAACACAAGGATCGTGTCCGGCTCTGCAAAACAAATTCCACATACCACCGTAGAGAGTATAATATTCCACAAATCTAATCTGCTGACAAGTTTCATAGCATGACACCACGCCACGGCCCGGTCTTTATCCGAACCGTTTTTCTCAACCAGCTACTGCACATATTGCGAGGCAGTTTTCTTGGCACGTCTTGTCGAAGCAGAGATCGTGTCCCCTTATCACGGGATTCTCATCAATACGGGTGTGGGTAACCCAACCGTGCCATCAATCACGGCGCTTGGGGAATAAGCGAGTTTACCAGGCAAGTGGGGAGGCGCAGAATCCCTGCTGCCTTTATAAGGGGATAAGGACTCCCTTTCGCACCCACGCTTTCTTCTTCCCGATCCATTCCCCTTCGCTCGAGCTCCAGCGCCCAAGCGTTCATATTCTCCGCCCACAAAGGCCTTCCGAAAATGTCCGGATCCGGAGCAGGAGGCAAGTGGATGGCCTCTACCGTTCGGGAGAAGGATATCAAAAAGCTTCGGGAGGCCGGGTATCTGGCCAAGAAAATCAGCCACCGTCTCCCGACGGCGGGACAGATCGTTCCTACTCTGGAACCCCACGAGAGGGTTGTATTCCTCCCTCACTTTTTCCGCGGGCTAGGGTTTCCCCTCCACCCGTTCGTTCACGGCATCATGTATTATTACGGGATCGATCTTCACGATCTGTGCCCCAACTCTTTCCTCAACATCTCCGCATCTCGCCACATTTCGGCTTATGGCTGAAGATTTTTAATGTGAAGCCCAAGGTAGTGGGCGGTGAGCATGCCGAGTGCGGGGGTGCTATGGTGAGCAAGATGCCCAACATCACATGGCCAACAGGCACCTTTAATGATTCCGTCAAGGAGTGGCAACAACAGTGGTTTTACATCACCGAGCCGCGCGGCACGGAATGGGCTGCTACTCCCGAGTTTTGATCCGGAGCCCCTCTGCGGCTTACAACCTGGGTCAAGAAGGGCCCGAACTGGTCTTCTTCCGACGAACTGTCGGTGCTCCAGACGCGCGTTAAAGACATGGAAGACAAGAACATCGAACTTGTCAATGTAGTCCAGGTGATGTTAGTTCGCCCGATCCTGCCTTGTCAACACCGGACTTGCAATCTATGGGAATACGATCTGGCCAAGCACCAAATCCTGTGAGAGCTCTTTGGTTCCTCGCACAAAGACATCTGGAAGGTGCTTTTTAAGTCTGACAAATCATGGCCGGACTCAGCCGAGGACCGCGGGTACCAACTATCCCGCCCTGCAAGCTTGGTAAGTCATCATATATTTTATCCGCGCAACCCAAAGGAAATGCTTAATGTGTTTCAAGGCGGATCGGATCCACTGTCCGGCCCCGCTGCCCGAAGAACTAGCCGTCCACTTCTGACGAAGATGCTGGTCCTGACACCTTACAAGGTGCCGAAGAAGACGACCGAGAAGGAGGCCAAAAAGACCTGGGGTGGCCTTCGTCGCCGCGGCACTTCGGACACAATATCCGAAGGTTCTAATGCCCGTTCCGCCTCCGAAGAGGATGAGGAGGAGGAGGAAGATGAATCCCCGGGGGGGGGGGGAGAAAAAAGAGGATGGACTCCGCAGACTTGGAGGCCGAGTCGCCTAAAAGGGGAAAAGCTCCTCTTCTGGAAGAGCCCACTGCCGCCGCCGACAGCGGCCCAGCGTGGGATCCCAGGGCCCAGCGTGGGATCCCAGGGCCCAGCCCCTGGTGAACTCGTGAGTATATAAAGTCCGAATATGTTTATGCGTCCAGACTCATCATGGCATAATATTCTAACCTGAGCCATATTTTATGTAGTCCGGCGAGGTCCCGCACCAGACAATCCTCATCAGAGGATTTGCTGAGCTCAGATGCTATGGAGAGCGGGACGCCCCCGAAGGCCCCTTCCCCCAAACTAGTGGATAACACTGAGGCTTCGTCCCAGAAGGACCTCAACCAAGGAGGGGAGGAAAAGATCGTGAAGGCGGCGCCTAGAGGTCAAACTTCGGGGGCCAGACACATGGGGGAGAAGATTCCCATGGGAGTGACGGCGGAGGCCATCTTGAATTCGGCTCCCAGCCGGATGTAATTCCAGAGACCAATACGGCTCCAGAATCAAGCGGGCGGCCTCCCTCGGCTGGTGGGGGCATTCCTGTTCCACCGGCAACCTCTGTCCAACCAGAGGTGTCGGATGCCTTATTGGCGGCGCTGAAGAGCGCCTCCATCGTCGATGAACACCGTGCCCTTATGGGTGCGGTGATTGAGAAGATTCAGTCTGCTGAGAGTGGACTGAATGAAGCCTGTCTCAGCCTTATAAAAGGTTTTGAGGTATGTTTTATGAGGTTTCGAAGAGTGTCATGGTATGGATAGTAGCCCCTAATACACTGTTCGGTGAAAGAAAGAACCGGACAGAGGATCAAATTTATGTTCGCAGGAAGACTCACTTGATGACATCTATCTCTATTTTTTTATAAGCAGGCGTCTATAGCAGCTGCTGCCTCTCATACTGCAGAGGTATCTGGACTGAATCAAAGTCTGGAGTGGGCCAAAGAAGAACTTGGCCAGTTGAAAATGCAGTTGGGAGATAAACAAGGTATGCGCAAGGATAGTTCGCGTTTATTGCGAATGAATTTTCAATATGATAAAATATGTTTCATAATTTGCGCTAGGGATGATGACCGAAGTCGAGGCTCTTAAGACGGCTGTGGCCGAGGCCGAGAAAAAGGCAGCCATAGAGCAGGCTCTTCGTGAGAAACACGAGGCCAGGGTTATTGAAGCTGAGCAGGAGCTTCAAGAGGCCATGAAGAAATGCGAGACCTTGGAGCAGAGTTTAACGGAGAAGCAATCCGAACTCACCAAGGCTCATCAGCCCACGAGCGATGCCCGGGGGGAAACCCGAAGCGCCCTGCAGGAGATCCAAGAGGCAAGGAAGATCGCGGTGGGTAAGGCTTTTTCCATGTAAAGCAAGTATTTGAGGAGAAAATTATTTTTCTAATTTTGAATTCGGATTTCTCCAGGGGTATTTGCGGAGCTGCCCCGCAGTATATCGGATGCCGCCCAATTATACCGAGCCGAAGAAAGGAACACTGCGGATAAGCTCTTCTGGTCGTAGTACTTGGCACCGAATTATCCGGTGCCCTTTGCCGATCAACTGAAACAGCTGATCGAACTGCATAAGGCGGCGGAACTAGCCATGAAGGATTTGATTATCCGGCTATGGCCCGCCGAGCCGATCCCAACCAGCTACTTTGGGCTCGTGAAGCGGCTTGTGAGTGCCTGCCCTCGACTTGACGTCATCAAGCGGTCGGTCTGTATAGAGGGGGCGCGAATGGCCTTCGCCCGCGCAAGGGTGCACTAGGGGAAGATGGATGCTGAAAAGCTGATGACCGAGGGACCGCCAGAGGGCAAGGAGAACCGCAAGCCCGAATTATATTATGGAAGTGTCCTGAAAGGATCCTACCTTCCAGCGGAGCTATGCACCAAGGACATTATATTTCCATGAATGCAAATCATGTTGTCCTTTGTAATGTTGAAACAAGGTCATTTATATTATTTATTGCCTGTTATATAAAAGTTTATCCTCCTGCACTGCCGTTTTATATATTAATCCTGAGAGTTGGCCAGTCGTCGGCTTCTGCCCTCACGTAAGAAGTACGGGGGTGTTCGGGATAAACCTGATCACTCTTTATCCCAGTTTTGGGTCCTTCGAAGGAGGTGTTCAGCGCAACGAACGAGGCAATCGGACTATAGGGCTTTATCACTCTCACTTAGCCATAGGAGCTTTAGGAATGTAGGCGCAGCCCCTGGTGTTTGGAAGACCGCACGAGGGGCTCTATAAGCACCTGATCGGATGAAAAACCGATCCATCGCACGCTGCATTGGTTATGGCATTATGCGGGAGAAATCCTTAAAGATTTTACAACCTCTCGAACAGCTGACCAGCTCTCGCCGTATCATGACAGTCAGTTTTCGGCTTTCTCTACTGAGGTGCTCGTCCGGAAGAACCGGGACACAATCGCAGTAGTTCTCCCAGTGCTACCTTAGCCGATATAACGGAACGTAAGGTACCAAAACATGGGAGCCGGGCAAACCCAACTATTGACCCAAGACATGATTCGGAGCTGATGCATATAATGCTATAGGTTCGGGGTGACGAACTTCCGTGAAGGTGTTCGGACTTTATTGCCGTATTATGGGTAAAATGAAGCCCCTGGCATATTTGAAGGCATATCGCGGTGTACGGATGCCACTTGACAAAAGAATTTTAATAATAAATAACAGCAGATAAGCGTCATGTGAATCCACGTGTTGTATTTGAATAGTACATTGATGCGTACGAGTATAGGTCATGTGATAAAAAGGAAATATGACTGTGGAACCTGCTGAGACCATGGGGGAAGAAGTTGTGTGCGGATCCGGAGTATAGTCGGATGGTCATCGCGGGGAATATCCAAGGATTCCCTTGCGCGTTCGAGCTGCCTCCATATTGCCCATCCTGGTCGGCGCAAAGGTGAACCTGCAAAGGAAATGTAAGAAATGTTTGTGTGCCGGAGAGCGGTTGAGCCGCTGTGTACGGCCTGTCCTGGCCTTCGCCGGAGTGTTTAATTGAGCTCTGGACGAGCCGGGCTATGCTGCCGCGAAGTAGTTCAGAGTCCTTTGACGGTGTCCGGGAGCCTGGCCATCGACTCGAGGTTCGGCTGCAAGGTGCTGCTCGTTGCTTTTGCTGTTAAGGGAGCGGTGTAATCAGTGGTGCCGAAGTAAAGTTCGGCCTTGCCATTAACCGTGATGACGTCGCGTGGACCGGGCATCTTGAGCTTATGGTAGGCATAATGTGGCACCGCGTTGAATCGAGCGGACACAGTTCGTCCGAGCAGTGCCTGATAATCACTGCGGAAAGGGACGATTTCGAAGATTAACTCTTCGGTACGGTAATTGTCTGGTGATCCGAAGACTACCTCAAGGGCGATGGAGCCTGTACAGCTAGCTTCCACACCTGGTATAACGCCTCTGAAAGTGGTTTTAGTGGGTTTGATCGCCGAATGATCGATGCCCACCTTGCGCACTGTGTCCTGGTAAAGCAGGTGTAGACTGCTGTCTCCGTCCATAAGGACTCGTGTGAGGTGGAACCCATCAATTATTGGGTCGAGGACTAGTGCGGCTGGATTTCCCTGATTCACGTTAGCCGGACGATCCGTGTAGTTGAAGGTGACTGGCCCTAGCTTATATTGTGGGACGACTAGTTCCGTTAAGCCTGCATCCCTAAGGGTGCGCATCCGGTCTGGGTTGGGAATGTGGGTGTTGTTTACCACGTTCACCGTTTGGATTTGCGGGGGAAATTTCTTTTGCCCTCCTGTGCTTGGTGGTCTGGGCTCTTCGTCGCCATCATCGCTTTGAGACTCCCCATCTCTGTTTTTGTCGCCTGCCCTGCCGGCTTGTTTGAAGACCCATCATTCTCTGTTGGTATGGGTGGCTGGCGTTCCTGGGGTGCCATGAATTTGGCATTGGCGGTCGAGTATGCGGTCCAGACTGGATGGACCCGAATTGTTATTTTTGAGTGGCCCTTTCCGCTGACCGGACTTAGAGCCACTGAATCCGGCATTAACTGCCATATCTTCGGCATTTTCACCATATTTGCGGCGCTTGTGTTTGTTGCGTCGGGGTTTGCCATTGCTATCTTTGGCCTCTGATGTGCCAGGTTTGCTTGCTGTGCTGTTGCTACGGGCCAACCAGCTATCTTCGCCCGTGTAGAAGCGGGTCATAAGCGTCGTCAGGGCTGCCATGGATTTTGGCTTTTCTTGGCCGAGATGTCGGGCGAGCCCCTCGTCACGTATGTTAGGTTTAAAGTCCGCTAGGGCTTCGGCATCCGGACAGTCGACAATTTGGTTCTTTTTAGTTAGGAACCGAGTCCAGAATTTTCTGGCTGACTCTCCGGGCTGTTGTGTTATGTGACTTAAATCATCAGCATCCGGTGGTCGCACATAAGTGCCCTGGAAGTTGTCCAGGAATGCGTCTGCCAGGTTCTCCCAATTTCCGATGGAGTTTGCTGGCAAGCTATTCAGCCAATGCCGGGGCGGCCCTTTGAGTTTTAGCGGGAGATACTTGATGGCGTGTAGATCATCTCCGTGGGCCATGTGAATGTGGAGGAAGAAGTCCTCTATCCGTACCGCGGGGTCTGTAGAACCATCATATGATTCAATGTTCACGGGTTTAAACCCTTCTGGGAATTCATGATCCATTACTTCATTGGTGAAGCATAGGGGGTGTGCGGCGCCTCTGTGCCGGGCTATATCACGACGCAGTTCGTACGAGTCTTGTCTGCTGTATTCGGCCCGGCCGGATTTGTTAATATATCCGGCGCGACGGTCGTCGTCGCGCGTTGGGGGGCACCCTCATGATCCGTAGATCGATCTTTTATGTCCTGCTTTATTTTCCAATATGTCTCGCAGGTCCTGCGTGTTGCCCCGGGCGTTGGTGTTTTTGTTTGACTAGCGACGGGGTGCGGGCTGGACTTCGGGTTGATATGTCGTTCTGTCTCGGCCACGGGGTGGTCGATCAGCCGCATCATATGCTGGTAGTGTGGTGTTTAATGTTTCCTCCTCGAGTTGGGGTAGCAACCTGCGCTTTGGGTAATTCTTGGTTGGGCGCTCGAGTTCGTATTCCTCGGCCGCCAGGACCTCGGTCCATCTATCTGCTAGCAGATTTTGATCAGCTCGAAGCTGTTGTTGCTTTTTCTTCAGGCTATTTGCTGTGGCTATAAGCCGGCGCTTGAAGCGCTCCTGCTCGACGGGATCCTCAGGCACGATAAATTCTTCGTTGCCGAGGCTCATCTCGTCTTCGGAGAGAGGCATGTAATTGTCATTCTCTCATTCTCCGTCTGCTGCCTGTTCCTGAGGGCTAGCTCGCCCATCCTCCCGCTCGAGGCTAGGCTGGAGGGGATTGTCATCGTCTTCGGCACTATCCTGAGCGTTATTGTCTCTTGTGCCGGTATCGCTGCTTTTGCTATGGCGGGACTTAGAGCGGCGCCGCTGACGCCGGTGCTTGGATTGATTCTTGGAGGGATTATCCTCTGTTGCCTTATCGCCATCGCCTTCTTTAGGGGTGTCCACCATGTATATATCATATGATGAGGTGGCGGTCCAGCGCCCTGTGGGCGGTGGTTCCTGTTCGTCTCATGCATCGTCGTCCATACCATCGATGTCTTCGGAGCCAAAATTGAGCATGTCGGTTAAGTCGTCGACAGTGGCTATTAAGTGGGTGGTGGGTGGGGAACGAAATTCTTCGTCGTCCGCTTCCCACTCAAGCTGGACATAGTTCGGCCAAGGGTCTCCAGACAAGGAGAGAGACCTTAATGAATTTAGCACGTCGCCCAGTGGCGAGTGCTCAATGATATCCGCGAAGGAAAACTCCATGATCGGTGCCCAATCAGATTCGACAGGCACGAACGCAGGCGGTTCGGAGCCCGTGGCCAAGGACGAATCCAGGTGTCCGGCAGCACAAGTCTCATAGGGGGTGAAGTCAGCATTCGGCTCTATCGCCGCTGAGTGTGCGGCCTCCGTGGCGGGGTCTATCCACCCTTCCTCGGATGGCACGATCTGCTCCGGATTGAGAGCCGGAGTAGCCGCAGGTGTGATCTCCCGAACACTGTCCGACGGCAGAGCTAAGTCGTGCTCGTCGTGACTGTGTGGCGCACCTGACATGGGCTCGAATCCGTTGAAGATCAAGTCTCCACGGATGTCGGCAGTATAGTTCAAGCTTCCAAACCTGACCTGATGGCCAGGGGCGTAGCTTTTGATCTGCTCCAGATGGCCAAGGGAGTTGGCCCGCAGTACGAAGCCACCGAATACGAAGATCTGTCCGGGGAGAAAAATCTCACCCTGGATCGCATCGTTGCCGATGATCGAAGGAGCCATCAAGCCTTATGGTGACGGCACAGTGGAACTCTCAATGAAAGCACCAATGTCGGTGTCAAAACCGGCGGATCTCTGGTAGGGGGTCCCAAACTATGCGTCTAAGGCGGATGGTAACAGGAGGCGGGGGACACAATGTTTACCTAGGTTCGGGCCCTCTCGATGGAGGTAATACCCTACTTCCTGCTTGATTGATCTTGATGATATGAGTATTACAAGAGTTGATCTACCATGAGATCGTAGAGGCTAAACCCTAGAAGCTAGCCTATGATTATGATTGTTCCTCGTCCTACAGACTAAACCCTCCGGTTTATATAGACACCGGAGGGGGCTAGGATTACACAGAGTCGGTTACAAGGGAGGAGATCTACATATCCGAATTGCCAAGCATACCTTCCACGCAAAGGAGAGTCCCATTCGGACATGGGACGAAGTCTTCAATCTTGTATCTTCATAGTCCATCAGTCCGGCCAAAGTATATAGTCTGGCAGTCCGAGGACCCCCTAATCCAGGACTCCCTCATAGGTTTTTTCCCAGATCTGCGAGTTTAGCATTATCCAGAGACTGCAGTTTTTCAGAAAACCCCTTAATGTTCATGCACCAATAATTCACAAACCATGCATCAGGATTAAATAAACTATATATGTAAGATGCTCAGTTTTTCATGTACTTTCATAATATGCTATTTTCATCCATGTTAAAAATGTGTAACTTGTTGTTTGCTATTATTTTGCTCAAATGCCATGTTAAAATGATTTATTTCATAACTAATTAACCGTAGCTCTGAATTTAATAAACTTTATATGTAAATGGGGTAGAAAAATGCATAGTTTAACATGGTGGCATTACTTTTCATGTTCAATAATTCTAAAATTGTGTATAGGGCAGAACAGTACCAAATCCAAAATATGCAAATGAGGATTTTTCGGAATTGTTGTTTGTTGTTCCGGCCTCATTTAAACTTGCCTAAATAGTTAGTTTACTTATGCTTCACCTCTTGCCATGTTTAGCAACATTTAATATTGTTGGGTGCATAAACGGGAGTGAATTAAACTTTTGGAATGTGGGGTTTCGTTGTTATGCAACTCGTTGCATATTGAGCTCCACTTAAATTGTAGTATTGTTTGTGCACTTTGCCATGCCATGCCTCATTAAACCGGACATGCATCATACTTGACTGTGCATCATGCCATGTTTATGTGATGGTTGTTTACCATGTTGTTTGCTTCTTTCCGGTGATGCTTCTTCTTGTTAGTTCCGGTTACGTTGCGATTGTGGGGATCCGTTCGACTACGTTTGTTTGTCTTCTTCATGGACTCATTCTTCTTCCTTGCGGGATTTTAGGCAAGATGACCATTACCCTCGATATCACTTCTATCTTTGCTGGCTAGTTGTTCGCTCTATCGCTATGTTGCGCTACCTACCACTTGTTTATCATGCCTCCCATATTGCCATGTCAAGCCTCTAACCCACCTTCCTAGCAAACCGTTGTTTGGCTATGTTACCGCTTTTGCTCAGCCCCTCTTATAGCGTTGTTAGTTGCAGGTGAAGTTGAAGATTGCTCCATGTTGGAACCTGTTTATCTGGGATAACACAATATCTCTTATTTAATTAATGCATCTACATACGTGGTAAAGGGTGGAAGGCTCGGCCTCATGCCTGGTGTTTTGTTACACTCTTGCCGCCCTAGTTCCCGTCATATCGGTATAATGTTCCTTGATTTTGCGTCCCTAACACGATGAGGGGTATGGGACCCTCTTGACAGTTCGCTTTGAATAAAACTCCTCCAGCAAGGCCCAACCTTGATTTTACATTTGCCTACCTAAGCCTTTTCCCTTGGGTTCTGCAGACCCGAGGGTCATCTTTATTTTACCCCCCAGGGCCAGTGCTCCTCTTAGTGTTGGTCCAAACTAGAGACCTTTGCAGCGCCACCTCGGGGAAACTTGAGGTCTGGTTTTAGTTGTACGGATTGCTCATCCGGTGTGCCCTGAGAACGAGATATGTGCAGCTCCTATTAGGATTTGTCGGCACATCCGGATGGTCTTGCTGGTTTTGTTTTACCATTGTCGAAATGTTTTGTGCACCGGGATTCCGAGTCTGATCAGGTGTCCCGCGATGGAGGATTGTCTCCACGGATCGTGAGCTTATAATGGGCTAAGTTGGGACACCCCTGCAGGGTTTGATCTTTCGAAAGCCGTGCCCGCGGTTATGTGGCAGATGGGAATTTGTTAATATCCGGTTGTAGAATACTTGAAGTAAACCCCTTTTAAAATACACCAACCGTGTTGCGTAACCATGATGGTCTCTTTTCGGCGGAGTCCGGGAAGTGAACACGGTTTGGGTTATGTTTGAACGTAAGTAGTACAGGATCACTTCTTGATCATTTCTTGTTTGCGACCGTTTGTGTAGCTTCTCATCTTACTCTTGTATTTGTAAGTTAGCCACCATACTTGCTTAGTCGCTGCTGCAACCTCACCACTTTACCCCTTCCTTACCCATTAAGCTTTGCTAGTCTTGATACCCATGGTAATGGGATTGCTGAGTCCTCGTGGCTCACAATTTACTACAACAACAGTTGCAGGTACAGGTTATGCAATGATCATGACGTGAGAGCGATGTTTACTCGTGTTGGAGTTCTTCTTCTTATTCGTCAATCTTGGGTTAGGTTCCTAGTCGGCAGCCTGGGCTAGCAGGGTGGATGTCGTTTGAGTTTCTGTTTGTGTTTCATCCGTAGTCGGATGTTGTTCTCTTGTATGATGTTGATGTATTCTTGGGGCGTTTCTGCCTTATGTATGTATCCCCAACTATTATGTAATGATATGATGTAACGATATCCACCTTGCAGAAGCGTTTCAATATGCGTGTTTATCCTCGGTGGGACCTTCGAGTTCCTCTCGGATAGGGTCGCATATTGGGCGTGACAAGTTGGTATCAGAGCCTCGACCGACCATAGGATCCCCCTTGATTGATTGTATAGTTTGGCCGATGTCGAGTCTAGAAGAAAACTTTTTCGGAGTCTAGTTCTATCGGAGAGTAGGACTTCTTTTTACTCTTCAGTCCCTTCGTCGCTCTGGTGTGAAATCTTGACGTAGGTGTTTCGACTTACTTCTCTTCCCCTTCAAATTTTTCTTTAGGATCACGCAGGTGTTTTTCGTTCATTGTCCATCCTCTTTTATCTGGTGCTTTTCCTGTCAAGTCGACTCAAACCTATTTGTCTTTTGGGAGATCAATCCTCAGCTCTTTTCAATCGATGTTGTTTTCCCCGTCGGGAGTTGTTTTCTTTTCCCACCCGCCCACCTTTTTTCTTCTCGGAACCGGAGTCCGTAATCGAGTATCCTTCTTACTCGTGCGAAGCCTTTGCATTCTCTCAATTATTTCAACCGGCGCTTTTTATTCAATTATTCGTCATTCCAGTTACCTTGCTTTTCCCGCCCTCCCACCCCTTTAATTCCCGGAGTCTGAGCCTCTATTCCAGAAGCTATTTCATTCGTGCGGAGCCTCTTCAGTCTTTCCTCAATTATGTCAACTGGTGAAGTCTCGTCTAGTTCATAATTGTTTGTCTTGTTTTCTTTTCCGGTGGATCCAATTCAAGTTTTCGTTGCTGGTCATATTCTTTTCATCAACTCAAGTGCTTCCTTTGCTCGTTCAACTCTCGCCATTTAATCATTCTAGAGTGATGAAGACATCTCAGGAAATTCGTGTTTGCATTCAATTATTTCGAGGTTGTCACCTCATTCAAATCTTTCAATCGTTCCGGTGCATCATTTCTCATTCAAACAATCCTTCCAACGGTGTTTCTTTTTAGTGGGCCCTAACCCACAAATCTTTTTCTAGGATCTTACCTGACTCTTCTAATTTTCCCGCAGCCATTCTAAAATTCTTTTCGAAGTATGACGTAAGTATGGATTCCATCAATCATATGCCTTTGGTAAGATCGTTTGCTAATTATTTCATGTTCGGTTCAACTTTCCCTCTTTTCATTCTCCCGGAGTACCTCAACAATTTTGAAGACCGAAGAAGAGTTTTTCCTCTAAATCATGCCCGTTCACTCGAGGGTTCGTGGTTCTACGTCTTGTTATCCTCGCAAATTACCCCGTTTGTCAGAAATTCTTTTCTTACCCATTTGGAGTATCTCAGGATTTGTCTTCCATTTCGATCATTCGGAAGCCATCATTTCAGAAGATTTCTTCCTTCCAAGTTTTCAGCTCCATTGGTGCCTATATTTGTAGCGGTGCTTCGTTCAAGCATTCTTTAATCAGTTCGCGATCTCTTCGTTCTCTTGCATCTCATTTCACTCAAGTATCTTCGTTCGTTTCTAATTCTTTCCGGCAATTCGTTCTCTTCTCTTCATTCGTTTTCTTTGCCACGGTTGTTCGTTTGAGAATTTCACTTCTATTCTTATCATATCAATTCATTCGTTCTTTCCAATCGTACCGGTGGTGCATGAAGACTTTCTCAAGTTTTGTGCTATATCTACCCTTAATCCTTTCTTCTCCGTAGTTTCCAAGTTTTTCTCGTTTGTCTCGTCACGAAGCTCCATCTTAATCGTCGCAAGGCTTTAATCTTATTTCTTTTCATCCTTCAATTTTATCTCGTCATCCTTTTGTTACCGGAGTTCTTATGGTGGTTCGTAAGGATTTAATTCATTCCTCAAGTGTTCATCAAGATTCTTTTTGAGGAGCTCAAGTATCTTTCCTTCTTGCCTCTCGAAGTGCAATTAATTCTCCGTATTCTTTTGAAGTGGAGTTTTGCATTTCTTCATTCTTCTCAGCTATTCAATCTTTTCCGCTTGTGGTCGGCTATCACCTCACAATTTTGATATGTTTTCCATAAGTCCACAACAAGAAGCTTATTCTTTTGTTGTTGATTTTCTCAACAACTTCGTTCAATCTTTTCTTCGTAAGGATGCTTTTCAAATTCATTCGTGGTAGAAGTTGTCATCTTCTTCTCCGTTCCTTTTCATTCAACTCTTTCAATTCTTCCGGAGGCATTGTGTGGTTCCTCTCATCAACTATCGTTCCATCTTGTCAAGCCCAGGTCCAATTCTTTCTAGGTTCAGGCGGAGTGCTGCCTAAATTCTTTCGTTCTTATTCCGTTTCTATCTTATTCTAACCGGAGTGGTTTCAGAGTCTATCTTATCCCTTGAGCTTTTGGATTCTCGTCACATTCGCAGTTCCTCTGTTCTACCCGAGTGCTCTCAACTTTGTTCATCGTCTCTCTTCTCTCTTGTTTCACCTCATCCCTTTTCCCTTCCGCCTCGGTCCTAAGATCTCGGTACGAGATCTCTTGTTAGTGGAGGAGAGTTGTAACGCCCTGGATCCGATGCGCCAGGTGTCTTCCAGTTATTCGCTGACACTGCCATGTATTTTGCTTGCGTGTTGCATTTTGCCATGTCATCATATGCATTGCATCCTCATATTTTCAAAACATGCATCCGGTCATTTTCCCCGTTGTCCGTTTCACGTTCCGACACTTTCACACGCACCCGTTGCACCTCTCAGACCTCGTTTCGTGAGTGACATAAAAATGTTCTCGGAATGGGATGAAACTTGGCGTGCGGTGTTTTTTTAGAGTAGGTAGACCGCCTATCAATTTTCGTTCCATTTGGAGTTCGTTTGACGCCCTAACGGTTAACCGTGCAACCCTGAAACCCCTCTCTCTTTGCAGCCCAGCCCCCCTTCATCACAGCCCACTAGCCCACCTACCTAACGCCCTCCGCTCCGGACCGTCCGATCGAGATCGAACGGCTCCGAAACGGAGCTAATCCCCTAACCTTAGCTCCCCTTTCCTATTTAAACACCTCCCCTTGCCAGATTTGGAAGCCTAGCTTCCCCTACCTCTAGCCTCCCACCTCCCTCCTCGGAATCGGTGCGTAGCCGCTCCACCGCCGCCACTAGGTATCGCCCGAGCGAGTAGCCGCCACCTGTGCCGCCGCCCATGGCCAATCCGGGGCCTCCACGTCGCCAAGCCGCCGCTCCTCCTCCAATCCTGCACTGCCACGCGTCCCCAGCGCCTCCCGCCGCTGCAGGCCCGCCCGAGGCCCATCGCTGGCCCGCCCCGGGCCGATCTGGGCCCCAAGGCCCGCTCTGCGCCGCCGCCCGCAGCGCTCGCCTCCCTGCCCGAGCCGCCCGCTCCCCCTAGCGCCGCCCTCCGCCCCGCACTGGTTGGCCGCCCCGCCTCGCTAGAGGGGCTAACGGACCATGTCCCCGCCGCCGCAGATGAGCCCCGCCGCCGCGCCACCTCTCCCCCTCTCTCTCTTTCCCCTGCCTCACACACTCTCTCTCTCCTGCAGGACCCCGCCACCCCAAGCTCCGCCGGCGCCCGTGCCATCGCTTCGTCGGTCGTGCACGCCAACTCCGGCCGGGAATGGGTGCCCCACGGCCGGATCCGTCCATCCCCGACCTCCTTGTTCGATTCCTCGTCATCGTAGCCGCGCCAAGTCCTCTGCTTCGTCCAGGACGTGGGCGCCTGTCTTCATCGCCCGAAACCCCCAGGTCCCGTCGCTCGTCTCCACCCTCTCGCTCCTGTTTTCCTCTTTTGTTCTCTCTCTCACATCTCTCTCTGCTCTCTCTCAGTCCGTCGAGCAGGGACGCCATGGCCGTCCTCTTCTTCAGATCAAGGCTCTGGCCATCGGATCTGGTTCCCCTCAGCAACCACAT
Source organism: Aegilops tauschii subsp. strangulata (assembly GCF_002575655.3). Classification (NCBI taxonomy): domain Eukaryota; kingdom Viridiplantae; phylum Streptophyta; class Magnoliopsida; order Poales; family Poaceae; genus Aegilops; species Aegilops tauschii. Next base: position 256,406,710 of record NC_053036.3, on the reverse strand, counting down.
TGAGCTTGGGCTGGTCCAGCCTCGCGCCTTCCCCGCCGTCCCTCGCCGACGCCAAGCTCTGTCCGCGCGCCAAGCTTCTGTTGCAGCCACCGCTGCTCCTGTTCGTCAGGAGTTGACGAGGCAGATAGCTCGCTCGCCTCCCCTGCTTCGTGCACGTGGGCATCGCAGCCGCAGCCCAGCTGCCGCCTTCCTGCGCGTCCTGCCGTCGCCACGAACCCTCCCCGTCGCCTGCATCTCCTCCGGCAGCGCCGCCATGCCCGCACGCCTATGGCGAAGCTCCTGTGAGCCAAGCCGCGCTCGTGCCCCTATTTCTTCCTTCCCCTTCACCTTCTATCTCTTACACGTCTCCCTCTCTCTCTGATGCGTCCACAGGAGGAGCATCACCCTCGCTGTAGACCTTCTCCTTGCCGCTGCCTCCGCCAAGCCGTCACTGCGGGCCTCCCCTGCTTCTGCGTGCGGGGACGACGACCAGCGCCAAGTCCCGCTCGTTCTGGAGCGTTGACCGCGCCCCTCCACCTCGTTCGATCCCACGAGCGTGGACGAGCACCACGGCCTCGCCAAGGCCCAGCTGCCTCCTCCATCGGCCTGGGCCTCAGCCCATGGGTGAGCAGCCCCTCTCCAGCCCTCTGCTCTGTTTTGGCCCAGCCAGTTTCGGCCCGTGTAGGTTTTATCCCAGATCTGCGAATTTAGCATTATCCAGAGACTGCATTTTTCAGAAAACCCCTTAATGTTCATGCATCAACAATTCACAAACCTTGCATCAGGATTAAGTAAACTATATATGTAAGATGCTCAGTTTTTCATGTACTTTCATAATATGCTATTTTCATCCATGTTAAAAATGTGTAACTTGCTGTTTGCTATTATTTTGCTCAAATGCCATGTTAAATGATTTATTCCATAACTAATTAACCGTAGCTCTGAATTTAATAAACTTTATATGTAAACGGGGTAAAAAATGCATAGTATAACATGGTGGCATTACTTTTCATGTTTAATAACTCTAAAATTGTGTATAGGGCAGAACAGTACCAAATCCAAAATATGCATATGAGGATTTTCCGGAATTGTTGTTTGTTGTTCCGGCCTCATTTAAACTTGCCTAAATAGTTAGTTTACTTATGCTTCACCTCTTGGCATGTTTAACAACATTTAATATTGTTGGGTACATAAACGGGAGCGAACTAAACTTTTGGAATGTGGGGTTTCATCGTTATGCAACTCGTTTCATATTGAGCTCCACTTAACTTGTAGTATTGTATGTGCACTCTGCCATGCCATGCCCCATTAAACCGGACATGCATCATACTTGACTGTGCATCATGCCATGTTTATGTGATGGTTATTTACCATGTTGTTTGCTTCTTTCCGGTGATGCTTCTTCTTGTTAATTCCGGTTACATTGCGATTGTGGGGATCCGTTCGACTACGTCCGTTTGTCTTCTTCATGGACTCGTTCTTCTTCCTTGCGGTTCAGGCAAGATGACCATTACCCTCGATATCACTTCTATCTTTGCTGGCTAGTTGTTCGCTCTATCGCTATGTCGCGCTACCTACCACTTGTTTACCATGCCTCCCATGTTGCCACGTCAAGCCTCTAACCCACCTTCCTAGCAAACCGTTGTTTGGCTATGTTACCGCTTTTGCTCAGCCCCTCTTATATCGTTGTTAGTTGCAGGTGAAGTTGAAGATTGCTCCATGTTGGAACCTGTTTATCTAGGATATCACAATATCTCTTATTTAATTTATGCATCTATATACTTGGGAAAGGGTGGACGGCTCGGCCTTATGCCTGGTGTTTTGTTCCACTCTTGCCGCCCTAGTTTCCGTCATATCGGTATTATGTTCCTTGATTTTGCATCCCTAACACGATGAGGGGTATGGGACCCTCTTGACAATTTGCTTTGAATAAAACTCCTCCAGCAAGGCCCAACCTTGGTTTTACATTTGCCTACCTAAGCCTTTTCCCTTGGGTTCGGCAGACCCGAGGGTCATCTTTATTTTACCCCCCGGGCCAGTGCTCCTCGGAGTGTTGGTCCAAACTAGAGCCCTTTGCAACACCACCCCGGGGAAACTTGAGGTCTGGTTTTAGTTGTACGGATTGCTCATCCGGTGTGCCCTGATAATGAGATATGTGCAGCTCCTATCGGGATTTGTCAGCACATCCGGGTGGTGTTGCTGGTTTTGTTTTACCATTGTCCAAATGTCTTGTGCACCGGGATTCCGAGTCTGATCGGGTGTCCCGCGATGGAGGATTGTCTCCGTGGATCGTGAGCTTATAATGGGCTAAGTTGGGACACCCTGCAGGGTTTGATCTTTCGATAGCCGTGCCCGCGGTTATGTGGCAGATGGGAATTTGTTAATATCCAGTAGTAGAATACTTGAAGTAAACCCCTTTTAAAATACACCAACCGCGTTGCGTAACCGTGATGGTCTCTTTTCGGCGGAGTCCGGGAAGTGAACACGGTTTGGGTTATGTTTGAACGTAAGTTGTACAGGATCACTTCTTGATCATTTCTAGTTTGCGACTGTTTGCGTAGCTTCTCATCTTACTCTTGTATTCGTAAGTTAGCCACCATACTTGCTTAGTCGCTGCTGCAACCTCACCACTTTACCCCTTCCTTACCCATTAAGCTTTGCTAGTCTTGATACCCATGGTAATGGGATTGCTGAGTCCTCGTGGCTCACAGTTTACTACAACAGCAGTTGCAGGTACAGGTTATGCGATGATCATGACGTGAGAGCGATGTTTACTCGTGTTGGAGTTGTTCTTCTTATTCGTCGATCTTGGGTTAGGTTCCTGGTCGGCAGCCTGGGCTAGCAGGGTGGATGTCGTTTGAGTTTCTGTTTGTGTTTCATCCGTAGTCGGATGTTGTTCTCTTGTATGATGTTGATGTATTCTTGGGGCGTTTGTGCCTTATGTATGTATCCCCAACTATTATGTAATGGTACGATGTAATGATATCCACCTTGCAAAAGCGTTTCAATATGCGGGTCTATCCTTGGTGGGAACTTCGAGTTCCTCTCGGATAGGGTCGCATATTGGGCGTGACAAGTTTGTATCTGAGCCTCGACCGACCATAGGAGCCCCCTTGATTGATCGTATAGTTTGGCCGATGTCGAGTCTACAAGAAAACTTTTTCGGAGTCTAGTTATAACGGAGAGTAGGACTTCTTTTTACTCCTCAGTCCCTTCGTCTCTCTGGTGAGAAATCTTGACGTAGGTGTTTCGACTTACTTCTCTTCCCCTTCTAATTTTTCTTTAGGATCACACAGGTGTTTTTCGTTCGTTGCCCATCCTCTTTTATCCGGTGCTTTTCCCGTCAAGTCGACTCAAACTTCTTTGTCTTTTAGCCATTACGATCTCATGGTAGATCAACTCTTGTAATACTCATATTCATCAAGATCAATCAAGCAGGAAGTAGAATATTACCTCCATAGAGAGGGCCCGAACCTGGGTAAACATTGTGTCCCCTGTCTCCTGTTACCATCGACCTTAGACGCATAGTTCGGGACCCCCTACCCGAGATCCGCCGGTTTTGACACCGACATTGGTGCTTTCATTGAGAGTTCCGCTGTGACGTCGAAGACATGATCGATGGCTCACCTTGTTCTCAAGGACAATATCACCTCCGGAGGAGCACTGGCTCCAGGCCAAACCCTCCGGCTGGGCAGCTTCACCATGACCGCCCGTTCGGCCATTAAGCCGGCGATGACTTCTCAGGTCATCAAAAATTTCCTCCATGTTGACTCCAAATACTCGAAGCAGATGGATCTGGCGGAGTTGTCGTCTTTAAAGGAGCTCCTAGATCGCATCGCCGCCCTGGGGGTCGGCACAGACTATGATCGGATTGGGCTTAAACCCGACCAGAGGGAAATTAAAACTCCACCGATCACCCATCAAATAGCGGTAGTTGAAGAGCAAGACGACAACTCTTCCTCCCTACTGAGGACGAACTATGTTCGGATCTCCGAGCTTGAAGGGCCAGACACCTACCTGCTGAAAGACACGTCCTGTCCTCCGAACATAGAATCGGACGACAAGCCTAAAAAATCAGTTGACATCCCAGAGCCCGAACTATTAAGTTCGGAAGTTCTTCAGACTCCGGATACCAAGTTGGGTCAGGATTCAGATTTAAATCCACCCACCCACCCAGATATAAATGCTCTCATGGGCATACGATAGTAGTCTCAGTAAACGGTCCACCACTTCTGGGCTAGATTCCTCCTTGTCAAAGACAAGATTAAAGATTGCCGCGACGGAGACGCGGTCTCAGCGTTCCGCAACAATTGCACGGATGAAGGAATCCTCAACGCCATCAACCGCCGTCGCGTATCACGCTTCGCAGACTTGGCAACCATAGTACACAAGTACTGCACAATGGAAAGCGCCTGGAAAACTCAGGCAGCTCGCTGGGAACCACCGGTTTCCACCCAACCCCTTGTTCAGGCGAAAAGGACGCACCCTCGTGGCATGCCCGGCCCAATGGTAAAGAAATATAAGCCCGTTACGGGACACGGAACCGTTCTGGAGAGATGGCTCGATGGACCGTGCAAAATACACGCAACAGCGAATACCATATCAACCCACAGCCTTAGAGCATGTTGGATACTCCGGCAAGTGGCCAAGAGCGGCGAGGATATCCTCACCAAAAACACCCTAGAGCAACACCCCCCAGAAGACGACGACCTCAGAGTATTGATGGTCTTCGAGACCTTTGCTTCAAACAATAAGCGCAAAAGGGCACTCCGCGACCTCGCCGAAGTCTGCCAAATCGCATCAATAAACCCTTGGAACGACACGGCTATAACTTTTAATGTCGGTGACGAACCAAAATTCAGGACAGTCCGAGCACCAGCCGCCTTGGTCCTCAGTCCGATCATGGACGGCTTTCGGCTCACCAAGGTTCTCATGGACGGCGGCAGCGGAGTAAACCTCATTTACGAGGATACACTCAGCAAAATGGAAATAGACAGGAGCCGCATCGAGCAAAGTAGCATGACCTTCCGAGGAATTATTCCCAGTCGGGAGGCGCGATGCGCGGGAAAAATCACGCTCGACGTGGTATTCGGCACACCGGAGAACTATCGCTCCGAAGAAATAACCTTCCAAGTGGCCCCTTTCAACAGTGGATATCACGCCCTATTGGGGCGAGATGCGTTTACATGCTTCCAAGCTATACCTCACTACGGGTATATAGAGCTCAAGATGCCCGGGCCCAACGGCATAATCACTCTCGCCATTGATCCGGACATAGCACTGCGCGCCGAAAATAAAACCGCATCCCTGGCCCTTGAGGCATTATCTGAAGCCCTCGCGGCCAAAGAATTAATCGCACTGCGCTCCACGGTGGATAGGGACGATGTAATCCTGGACAAACAACCCAAATCCACCTCCTTCAAACCAGTAGAAGAATTAGTCAAATTCCAAGTCCACCCAACGGACCCCAAGAAGACAGCTTCTATCGGAGCACAACTAGACCCAACGGTTGACGCCGTGCTACGAGAGTTCCTGCACGAGAACTAGGATATATTCGCCTGGCACCCTTCTGATATGCCAGGAATCCCACGCAGGTTGGCAAAACACAGCCTAAATATATTGAAGGGACATAAACCGGTCAAGAAAACACTACGGCGCTTTTCCGAACCCAAACGTCAAACTATGGGAGAGGAGCTAGCCAAGCTAATCGAGGCCGGATTCATTAGAGAAATAAAACACCCGGACTGGCTAGCAAACCTGGTGATGGTACCAAAGAAGGATAAATCCTGGCGCCTATGCGTCAATTTCAAAGACCTCAATAAGGCCTGCCCTAAGGATCCCTTCTCCCTCCCCTGCATCGACTAGATCATTGATGCTACCGCAAGACACGACTCACTGTGCTTCCTCGACGCATATTCCGGATACCATCAAATCAAAATGAAGGAGTCCGATCAAGCCGCAACGGCATTAATTACCCCATATGGGCCATTCCGCTTCAACACCATGCCCTTCGGGCCCAAAAACGCCGGGGCAACCTACCAACGCATGATTCAAACATGCCTGGAGAAATAGATCGGCAAGACAGTTGAAGCATACGTGGATGACGTCGTCATCCAAACAAGGCACGTCGAGTCACTAATAGACAATTTACGTCTCACATTCGACAACCTTCGTGCATATGACATCAAGCTCAATCCGGAAAAGTGTGTTTTCGGCGTCCCCACTGGAAAGCTGCTGGGCTTCATTGTTTCCAATAGGGGATTTGAAGCAAATCCAGCCAAAATTCAAGCTTTGTCACAATTGGCTACGCCAATGGATCTTAAACAGGTCCAAAAACTCGTCGGATGCGTGGCAGCTTTAAGCCGCTTTATCTCCAGATTGGGAGAAAAGGCATTGCCACTCTATCGCCTTCTCCGCCGCACCGATCACTTCGAGTGGACCGATGCGGCAACGGCCGGATTGGAAGAAATAAAAGCCCTTCTAGTGAGCAACCCAATCCTTGCCGCGCCGAATGTCGGCGAACCCATGTTATTATACATATCGGCAACACACCAGGTGGTGAGCGCCATGCTCGTCGTTGAGCGAGAGCAGGACGGACACAAATTCCCGCTTCAGAAGCCGGTATACTACGTATCCACTATCCTCACACCATGCAAATCCCGGTACCCTCATTATCTAAAGATAGCATAGGCGGTCATCATGGCATCCCGGAAGCTACGACACTACTTCCAGGAGTGTTCGATCACGGTGGCTTCCGAAGTACCACTCAATGACATAATAAACAACCGCGATGCTACGGGCCGGATTGCCAAATGGGCCATTGAGCTCCTTCCATTCGACATAACATACAAACCGCGTCGAGCCATTAAATCCCAGGTACTGGCTGACTTTGTCGCCGAATGGACAGAGGCCGAACTCCCTTAAGAGTACGGCACATATTCCAGCTGGGTTATGTATTTCGATGGTTCCAAAATGCTGGCAGGGTTAGGAGCGGGCGTCGTTTTAACGTCCCCCGCTGGAGACGTAGTCCAGTACATACTCCAAATATTATACACAGACTCCAATAATGCAGCCGAATAGGAGGCTTTATTGCATGGTCTTCGGATGGCTGTCTCCATGGGCATACAACGCATGGAAGTGCACGGGGACTCAAACCTCGCAATATCTCAAATAAATGGAGATTTCGATGCCAAAGATCCAAAGATGGCAGCTTACTGTAATGCCATTCTCAAAATGTCAGCTTGATTCGAGGGGCTCGAGTTCCATCATGTGGCTCGAGAAAGTAATCAAGCGGCGGATGTCCTTGCTCGCATCGGCACCAAGCACGACCCCGTCCTACCTAATATCTTTCTGGAAAGGCTTTTTAAGCCTTCCGTGGTGTGGCAAGGGGAGAGCGGCAACACTAGTCCGGATTCGACCACATCCCCAGATTCCGAACACACTAACACCATCGGGGGCTTTGCCACCGAAATAACACCGTCGACCCATCTCATTATGGCAGTCATTGCCCCATGGACCGAACCCTTATTGGCCTACCTTAATAGGCGAGAACTCCCCGAGGATTAGAATGTGGCTCGCCGGATTGTCCGGCGTTCGAAAGCCTACAAGGTTCACGACGGAGAACTCTACAAGAAAAGCACTACCGGAGTACTTCAAAGATGTATCTCTGAGGAAGAAGGGCGGCAGCTCTTGGCTAAAATTCATGCCGGTCTCGGTGGTTGCCATGCCGTGGCCTGGGCCCTCGTAAGCAAGGCCTTCCGTACAGGTTTCTATTGGCCAACGGCCCGAGCAGATGCACAGGACCTTGTCCAACGTTGCGTCAGATGTCAGCTTTTCGCAAACCAAAGCCATATGCCACCCACTGCCCTACAAACGATCCCCATCACTTGGCCTTTCGCGGTTTGGGGGCTTGATATGGTCGGACCCCTTAAAGGAGAAAGCCATAAGAAAAAGTATCTGCTGGTCATGGTGGATAAATTCACAAAGTGGATAGAGGCCAAACCAGTTAAAACGGCCGAGGCCGTGCCAGTGATAGAATTCATATCCGGTGTTGTGCACCGTTATGGTGTTCCACACAGCATCATCACCGATAACGGCTCCAATTTCACAGCCGATGAGGTGAAATCCTGGTGTGCTAATCTGGGCATTAAGCTCGATTACGCCTCTGTCTATCACCCGCAAACAAACGGTCAAGTCGAACGGGCCAATGGTCTTATTATGAGCGGCATTAAACCCAGACTAGTGCGGTCTTTGGGAGAATCAGACAAGCACTAGGTTGAGCAGCTCGACTCCGTACTCTGGGGGCTACGGACCACGCCCAACTGCACTACTGGATATACACCTTTCTTCATGGTGTACGGCGCAGAGGCTGTGTTGCCCTGCGATATTATTCATGACTCACCTCGGCTGCGCTTGTACGAAGAGAGAGAGGCCGAGCTTGATCGGCAGGACAGCCTAGATGCCCTGGAGGAGGAGCGCGATGTTGCAAAAGCCCGTTCTGCATTTTATCAACAATAGGCCCGCATATATCAAAGCAGAGAAGTACGGGCCAAGACTTATAATGTTGGCGAACTCGTTCTACGCTTGCCGGAGAAGAAAAAGGACAAACTCAAGCCCAAATGGGAGGGTCCCTTCATCATTGACGAAGTTCTCACTGGTGGAGCGTACCGCCTGCGTGATGCATCAGACAATCGCCTAGAGCCGAACCCCTGGAACGCGGCCAGACTTCGAAGATTCTATGCCTAGCGCCAAACTATTTGTTCGTCTCCTTCTCCCTGTTGTTTCCATTATTTTTTCCTCTCTTTTCCTTTTTCCTTTTTTCTAGCCTTAAAGCTTTCGCGCGGCTAAACCGTGCACCTGTGACGTACACATCCTCGAACATGTACATCCACTATACCTGGGGGCTTCCCGGACAGAAGCTTATTATTATTTTCCGAGCATCAAGCTCATCACATATGCGTTTTCTCCATATGTACCTTTTCTTTGCCATTATATGCATCAATATGACTTAAGTTTTGGCCATGCTGGGTTGCCTGGCTCCTGTGCTTATGCCCTACGTTCCCGTCAGTTCGGCTAGGGCATAAAGGGAGCACCTCTGCGATTGTTACTGCTGGGTCATCCGGATGTGTACCTCAGACTGGGTGAAGCTGAAAGCTAGTGTTCTTAAGGGAATATTCGGTCGGTGGATTAAATATGTTTTTGCATTCACCCCATTGTGAACCCCCAGATGTTACGTATACTGCGATTTTTCCAATTACAGTTCGGACATGCATTTTAACGCATGCACACCCAGGAAAGGAACCCTTAACGGAACTATTCTATCTGGAAGATGTTTCTTACAATCATAATGTAATATAACATAACTAGCCGGATACAACTTGTCTATTCAAGCAACTATGTCCCCTACGCCTGGTTTCCACTCATACCCTGGTCTATTTTGCCACTCAGGTATTCAGAAACACTCCGCACCTTCGGGTCCAGAGGTCGAAGCGAAAAGGTCTGCCATGACAATCGTTTTACAATTCAGCTAGAGTTACATATGTCAAGGAAAGTACATAGTCACTTGGACTCAAAAATTTCCTGCTCTATACCGTCTAGCAGGCTGTCTAATTTACAATCCTGCTGGGAATACTTGGCGGCTACTTCTACTTGGTCATATACCAAATTAACGAGAACCTCTTTTCCATCTGACCCTAGAGGTCCGACCCGGGCCATACGATTTGGATCAAGCTTGGTATATCATGTTTTCACCATGGCCCAGGCCTCTCATGCACCTTCTCGGCAGGCCGATATTTTCCATAATCGGAAACGCCGCCGCGCTCCCTTGAATAGCTGTACAAGGTCCTCCATACTTCCTGGAGGGGAGGCGGATGGCCATAAGGACTTGGCAATACTTCGCATCGCCTGCTGAGCTTGCTCATGCATTTGCGACAGCTTTTGCAGCAGATCACCCGACGATCCGCACATCTCCTCTTCGGGACAACCCGTCAGCATACCTACAAACATAACTCTATTAGTTCCTTTCATCTCCGAATTACTCGAAGGTAAGTTTGACCACATATTGAATATGCCGCCTCGCAACCTTTTATTTTCCTTCACGGAGTCAGCCAGCTGGGCCCGCACATCTTTCAGTTCTTCGCCCAGTTGGGTGTTGGAATCCTGGAGCTTGTTTTTCTCCTCCCTGACTCAGGTTAGCACACGTTCACCCGCGGTGAGTAGTCTTTTGGATTCATTCTCTCCCACTTGAGCAGCTTTCAGTTGCTCCTCCAGTTGATGTGACGATCCGGTCATGAGATAAGCAACAGTATTAGCATAGCTGGCATATAATTATCATTCCTCGATGGAGAAAAATATTACCAAGTGATGCCTTCTTGAATTTCTCCAGTTCGGCGGTAACTACAGTTAGCTGTGTCCAACACCTTTCTAGCTCTTGAGACAACATGTTGTTCTTCTCCGTAAGCACCTGGTTGTACAATGATCCTTAAATCAGTTGTATCAACTGATTCAAGTCTCAGGGGCTACTGGTATATAATTATCATATTGGGATAATGTAAACTTACCTACACATCTTTTAAATGTTGATTTGTGGCTCTGGTAAGCCCATCTCGAGCAGCTCGGATGTATTCATCAGCTGAGCTGAAGGCATTGAATGCCTCTTTTGTAAAGCTGGGGTCTCGTAAAATGGCCCTCCAACGCCGATGATTCATGGCGCTCTCCACTTCTGAGTTCGTGATGGATACATCATCCGAACCTCTGCTGAAGGACAATCCGGCCCCGCTCCCGTATCAGCCCCTGCTGTCCTGGTTTTGTCACGACAGATGTCCTAGAGAAATGACTTAGTCGTGGAGCCATCACTACGGGTTAGCTTAAAGGGGTTAAAGTGGACAAGGGACGCAAGAGAGTTTATACTAGTTCGGCCCCTTGCGGTGAAGGTAAAAGCCTACGATCGAGTTGTTGTGGGATTGCTTGGGTTTCGATGACCAGGGAGCGAATACTCTTTGCCTGGGTCTCGAATTGTTGTCTGTTCTTCTTGAACCGCCGCCGGGTCGTCCCCTTATATACATGGGTTGACGCCCGTCGGTTTACAGAATCCCGAGGCCGGCTCATAAACGTGTCCGGCTCGGTCTCTGCTCTTTCTATCTTACAACACAAGTTTACATATTAATACCGGTTTATGTCTACAGGCCTTAAACTGGCTCTGGGCCCTGGGCCTTCGTAAAGCGTCACCGTCTGTCTTCTTGGGCTTCAGATATAATGAACTACTTACGGGGTTAACCCGGCCTCTCCTGGCCGGTTTACGCCCAATGGTAATATCCCCAACATTAGGCCCCAGATTGATTTGAACTGGTTCATGTCAATCCTCAATACTTAAGAAAATTTCTTCTTCAACATCTTCACATAATCTTGTAAACCGCCGTGACGTCACCTTCCAAGACCATGGTAAACCGCCATGACGTCATCTGTTATTTAAAACTGTGTATAACCCATGTTCATTAATGGGCCTCCGAGGATCGAGGCAACAGAGCTGTCACACACCCCATTTTTCGGGCTCCTCGATTCTCGTGCCTGCCTGTTATCCATTCATCTTATAAATAAGGCCGAGGGGTCACTTTCACTTTTCCCCCTCGTGCCTCCTCGTGTCGTCGTCTTCCTCGCGCCGACCGACCCTCGAGCTCTGCCGCCGTCGTCGTCCTTCGCCTCTGCTTCGACAAAGGCCGCTGCATCAACCTGACCGTATCAGAGAGACGCGGTGATCCTCCGCTGCTTCCTCCTGTACCAGTAAGTTCCTCTTCTCCTTAACCTAGATCTGCCATTAGGGTTCGGTGTTCTTCATAGCTTGAAGTTGTTCCTCCTTCAATAATACCAATGATCAGTTAGATCTGATTGTTTTCAGCGCATTTTGTAGCTTAAACTCCTTTCTTCTTGTTAAGGCATCTGCTTGATATCAAACTCATCTGAATTTACTGAACTTTTTGAGCGCTTGAGATTAAACCAGAATATATTTTGATTATCCAACGCACGGCAGATCTGAAATTCCCATGCCAAACTGTGAAACTTGTTTTTTCCTTCACTTATACATCTTTAGACTTACACCTTTAATGCCAGATTAGGCGGTATAACTTCATAGAAAAAAGGATGACCCAGTAGATACCATTAGTCCCCTGTTGAACCGCCAATGCATTCATCATTGTAGTGTCTCCATTGTCAGGCTCCGGTTTACAAGCAACCAATGCCGGTTTAACAATATTCTTACATCCTTGCACTGCTTTATGGCTGTTCACTGTGTATCTTAAACCGGCAATAATCATATTTCAGCTTCTCACCTCAATGGCTAAGCAAGTCTATGAATGCAACTGGGTTCCTTCCCGGGTCAAGGAAGAACAGTTAAACTGATGCGTTATAACGGGCGCTTTGGCCAAGAAATACGTCATCCACTGGAGGGCCCCTGGCCCGGAAAATCCTCCTACACCCAAGGACGGAGAGGTAGTCATTTTTGTTGACCATCTGGGCCGAGGCTTTAGCCCTCCCGGTTCAAAATTCTTCCGAGATGTACTAGCTAATTTTCAACTTCGCCCTCAAGACATCGGTCCAAATTCTGTGACCAACATCTCCACTTCCAAGTCTTCTGTGAAGCTTATCTGCAAGAGGAACCTATAGTTGAACTGTTTAGGGATTTCTTTCACTTAAACCGTCGCACAGAATTCATAGATGGACCCAATACTAAATTGGGCGGAATGGCCACTACTAGGGAAAGGGCTATAGATGGAATGACCACTAATGGCGCACCAGACATGTGGTGCGCCATTTCTATATAGCAGTGGCGCACCATGTGCTGGTGCGCCATTAGTGTGAAAGACACTAATGGCGCACCAGACACACGGTGCGCCATTAGTAACAATTTTTTTATTTTCCCAAACATACTAATGGCGCACCAGGGCACAGTGCGCCATTACTAGTTCTAACTAGTAATGGCGCACCAGCCACGTAGTGCGCCACTACTATATTTTTTTTATTTTTTTAATTTTTTGCAAAAGTACTAACGGCGCACCAGAGAACAGTGCGCCATTACTAGTTTAAATTAGTATTGGCGCACTCTTCCCTGGTGCGCCATTAGTGTCTTTTTTTTTGCAAAACTACTAATGGCGCACCACCAGCAGGTGCGCCATTAGTAACCAGGGTTACTAATGGCGCATTAGGTGGTGGTGCGCCATTAGTAACCTGGGACGAGCTAGATATTTTGGACAGCCACACCTAACCACTCACTTTCCCCACTTCATTCTCTCCACCTCCTTCTCCAAGCTTGTCTCGGCTGCCTCCTCCTCCTCACGTCATTTGCACCATAAATTCATCCAAATTAAGTGGTTAAATTACCTTTTTTGATAGGTAAGTAAGGGGGAAGCTATCTTTATTTTGTTCTCCCTCTCGAACAACGTGCACATGCACTTTTTATGGCCTAGCTAGATCTATGTATGTTAGTGGTGTTGCATATGTTTGTGGTGTTGCATATATGTTTGTGTTTGCAGGTACCGGTATTTGAAATGCGATAGTTCCCAATATTTTGCCGGAATGTTGATTCATTTCCGTTTCGGCGAGAATTTTGGCACTATGCATTCTTTTTGGTCCTATTTTTAGGGAAAGTCATGCCAAAAATTTTCTTGGTTCTAAAATATTGTTTTGCTCTACCCCGCAGGCGACGTGAATAGGTTGTTGAGCTCCGTGAAGGCCGAGATGCTTGAAAAGAACGAGACGGAGATAAGATGTCCGTGTCGAAGATGCAAGCTGAAGAGCCTTATTGCGGACCCGGATTCCGGGCAGGTGCGGGACCACCTGCTCTTGCGTGGTTTCATGGATGGCTATCGGTGGCAAGGTGATGAAGATGACTATGAAGTTGTCCATGGGGGTCGGGCAAGAAATGAGGATGGGCAGCAAGACAACCACCGCGGCTCGGGCGGGCGAGAAGACGAAGAATCTCCAGGACATGATCATGACGGTGATGCTGTACAAAGTCATCATGTAGAAGATGCCGTACATGATGATGAGGAAGATGCGGGAGCAGACGAAGGGCATGATCATGAAGATGAAGATGCCGGCGGAGCAGACGACGATGGACCATCGATGGGCTGGGTGCAGGACCCTCATATTCAAGAGCTGCTTCTAAAGCAGACGGATAACGCAAGAGCTGCCGCCCGAGAGAAAGCCAAGCTGGATCAACTGGAGATAGACACGGTTACTCCATTGTATGAAGGATGCAGGCCCGAGGATACCCACCTGAAAGTAACGCTCATGCCTCTGGAGATGAAGGTAAAACACAAAATGACCGACGCATGCTTCGACGAGAACATGTCATTCTGGCACGAACGTCTTCCCAAGGGGAAGAAGTGCCCGACCAGTTTCGAGGAGGCGAAGAAAATCGTGTGTCCTCTGGATTTACCGCACGTGAAATACCATGTGTGCACGAACAATTGCATCATTTATCGGGACGAGCACGCGGAGTCTACCATATGTCCGGTGTGCGGCGTCACTCGATACAAGAAGAGGAAGAAAGCTCCTCGAAAAGTGGTGTGGTACTTTCCGGTCACTCCTCGTCTGCAGCGGTATTTCGCGGACCCTAAGGTAGCAAAGCTCCTGCGTTGGCACGCGGATAGGGAGGAGAAGAAGCGAGAAGATGACACAAATGATCCGGAGATAAATAAAAAAGACAAGACGCTGAGTCACCCTAAGGATGGGAGCCAGTGGCAAGCGTTGAACTTCGAACACCCAGAATTTGGGAACGATCCAAGGAACATCGTGTTGGGCGCGAGCACCGATGGAGTCAATCCGTTTGGCAGCCAGAGAAGCACACATAGCACCTGGCCTGTGTTTGTGTGGATGTACAACCTTCCCCCCTAGTTGTGCATGAAGAGGAAGTACATTCATATGAGTATGCTAATTGAAGGGCCGAAACAACCAGGGAACGACATCAATCTGTATCTGGGGCTGCTGAAAGAGGAGCTAGACACGCTGTGGAAAACGCCAGCCAATACGTGGGACGCCGCAGATAAAGAATATTTCCCTATGAGAGCCGCACTGCTCACGACGGTGCACGACTATCTCGGTTACGGACATCTCGCGGGGCAGGTGGTCCACGGATTTTCTGGATGCGTTAGGTGCATGGATGACACAACGTATCGCCAGCTAGAGAGAGATCTCGCGTCTTCGAAAACCGTGTTCATGGGACATCGAAGGTGGCTTCGCGATGATGACCCGTGGAGGAAACGCAAGGATCTGTTCGATGGTGAAACCGAACCCCGAAGACGCTCGCGTACGAGGAGCGGCGAGGAAATAGACGAGCTGTTGAAAAATTGGAAAGATTGCCCACTGCCGGGAAAGAGGCAAAAGGTGCCAGAGCCGGGAAAGAAGCAAAAGGCACCAGAGCCACTGCTGAAGGTATGGAAAACGAGGTCTATTTTCTGGGACTTGCCGTACTGGAAGATCCACCGTGTGCCTCACAGCCTTGATGTCATGCATATCACGAAGAATGTCTGCGAGAGTCTGCTTGCTACCCTGCTCAACACGCCAGAGAGGACCAAAGATGGGCCGAAAGCAAGGGCAGACTTGAAATCAATGGGCATTAGGGAGGAGCTTCACGCTAATGATGATGACGATGATGAGGCGAAGCAGGACACGGAAAGTCGTCGCAAAGGCAAAAAGGCCAAGAAGACCGGAAATGACTTCCCTCCCGCGTGCTTCACTCTAAGTCAGAAGGAGATCGATCAGTTTTTCACCTGCCTCGTAGGAGTAAAACTTCCTTATGGTTACGCAGGGAAGATAAGCAGATACCTAGACTCAGCGAAGCAGAAGTTCAGCGGGATGAAGTCTCACGACTGTCACGTGCTGATGACGCAGATACTTCCAGTTGCAATCCGTGGGATCATGGACGCGCACGTCCGTGAAACGCTATTTGGCCTATGCAACTTTTTCGACGTCATCTCTCGAAAGTCGATTGGCGTGAGGCAACTCAGAAGGCTACAGGAAGAGATCATGGTGATACTATGCGAGCTTGAGATGTACTTCCCGCCCGCATTCTCGACGTTATGGTGCATCCGCTGGTCCATATCGTGGAGGATATCATCCAACTCGGGCCGACGTTCCTGCACAGCATGATGCCGTTCGAAAGGATGAATGGTGTCATCAAAGGATACGTTCGCAACATGTCACGTCTAGAGGGAAGCATAGCCAGGGGCTTTCTGATTGAAGAGTGCATCTCCTACTGCACGAATTATCTAGGCATCGAGAACCCCGTTGGTCTGCCCGTCAACAGGCACCTCGGCATGCTCGCTGGATGGGGTCACCGTGAGGGTCGCCGCGAAATGCACGTCGACTTCGATGGTCGACTCGCCGACTTTGAAAGAGCAAACCTAGTCGCGCTACAACACATGGACGTGGTCGATCCTTGGGTGGTAGAGCACAAAACGTTTATTGAGAAGACGTACAATGACCGAGGCCAACAGAGGACGGACGGAGATATAATCAAAGAGCACAACTCATGTTTCACGCGTTGGTTCAAGCAGAAGCTTCTGCCGTACCCTTTACATGAGGATTCTTCTGCAGAAGAACAACTCATATTCGCCTTGTCACAGGGCGCCGAGCACAACCTGATGACGTATGAGGCGTACGATATCAACGGCTACACATTCTACACCGAGGACAAGGACATGAAGAGCGATGGTTATCAGAACTCCGGGGTAACGATGGAATCCTACACCGGTAACGACAAGGACAGATACTACGGAAGGATCGAGGAGATCTGGGAGCTGAGCTACGCTGGAGAGAAGGTCCCGATGTTCCGTGTCAGATGGGCCAAGAGCATCATAAAAGAAGACCGGTATTTCACCACCATGGTTATACCCGAAGCCAAATCCAAGACCGCAGGCGCGAACTTCACTGCGAAAAATGAGCCATGGGTACTGGTTTCCCAAGTGGACCAATGCTTCTTCATTACCGACCCGTTAAAGCCCAGTCGTGTTGTCGTGAGGAGAGGCAAAAGGAAGATCATCGGAATGGATGGAGTTGCCAATCAGCAAGACTTCGACAAGTACAGCGACCCGAAGATGGAACATGATGACGACGATGAAGTATCAACATGCACCACAAGAAGAAGCAGGACCACCCTACCTAAAGGACGTCCGTTCAAGAGAAGAACTCCATTTACGAAAAATAAGGGCAAGAAGATTGTGAACAGATAGCTAGCTAAGATCGATTGTATTTAAACTGTAGCCTTCATTTCTCGATTGTATTTCATGGGCACTTTTTGAACTCATGAATATTTTTAAATTTCATGGACACTCGATCTCGATCCCCCTCCATCTCGATCGCTATCCCACCTCGCCAGATCCGGTCCCCCTCGCCGCCGAGCACCCCCCGCACCCTCTACCCCGCTCCACCGGCCGCCGTCGCTGACCCCCCGCACCCTCCCCCGCTCCACCGCCGCCGCCGACCCCCCGCACCCTCCCCCGCACCCTCCCCGGCCTGCTCCACCGTCACAAATGAATGCAACTAAAATTGCAAAAGAACAAATTTGATTATATTTTCAAATAATAAATTTGATGATTTTTTTCATATTCATAAATATTATTACTGTTTTTATAAAAAATTATTACTGTTTCATATTCATATTCATTTTCTAAAAAATTATTAGATGCAACAAAAAATAAAAAAAATATTACTAATGGCGCACCTCTGGCTGGTGCGCCATTGCTATATAAAAAAGTTTACTAATGGCGCACCGATCGTGGGTGCGCCATTGCTATATAAAAAAACATTCTAATGGCGCACCGCTTCGTGGTGCGCCATTAGTAAGCTTCCCACACTAAAATCAATCACTCTAATCCCTCCCCTGCCTCATCTCACCCGCGCCCGACCACCATCGACCACCACCGTCCCCGTGCTCGCGCGTCCCCGGCCGTGCTCGCTGCCCCCGCCGCACCCGACCACCACCGTCCCCAACGCCCCCTCCCCGAGCCGAGCGCCTCCTCCCTCGCCGTCCCCCCTCCGCCCGCGCCCGCGCCCTCGACGTCCTCCCACCCAACCGCCCCCTCCGCCCGCGCCCTCGCCGTCCCCCTCCCCCCGTGGCCCCACATGCGTCAACCTCGTGCTCGCCGTCCAACACCGCGCAGCCTGCCCAGGAGGACCGCCGCCATCTTCCTCTTCTTCACCCCCCCCCCCCGGCGTGAGCTCGGCGGCGACAAGGAGTGGCGACCGCAATGACCCCGTCGCCGGCGTGATTCTCCCCCGGCGCTGGACTGGTCCGGCCCCGCTCCTCCCCCTCTTCTTCACCCCCGCTTGTCCTCTTAATTTCTATTCTCTTTGGTTCATTAATTTGTAGTACTGTTCTTGGTCTGGTTCTCTGGATAATTTCTAGGGTTCTTGGTCTGGTGCCAAGATTGGTCATGTTTGTTAATAGTACAACTTAGCTCACATGTCTTCCAGAGAGATCCCTGTTCTAGGATCTGAGCTCTCTCTTCTCTGAATTCAACTAAGGCATGAGGAACAAGGGGGGAGATAGCTACTGTCAAAATTTTTAACACTGCCTTACTTGTTTGTCAAATACAGTTAGCTACTGTCAAAATTTTTAAAACTAGGTCTGAATTTTTAACACTGCCTTAACAAATTACTAACTGTCCAAAAATACAGTTAGCTACTGTCAAAAAATTAGTTAGGTACAGTTAGCATCATATAAGAAAATGTCCATAATGTGCCCTGATAATGATTTATTTTGTCATAAAAATAAATAGTGTACTGCCATGATAATGACATGGTCCTGTGTTTGCAAGCTGTCATAATGTTTTCATTCAAAAACCATGGAAAAACACTCATCCAAGTTTCCAGAATGGCTGCATATTTTCAGAATGAAACAAAACAAAGTTCCTCTGTACATACATATATGGCCTTGCCACAATGGTACACTAGAGTGAAAGAAGAAACATAGGCTTAATTGAGCTGTGGAGTTCTTGTTACCTTGTCTGTCCGTCCTCGTTAGTTACATGTATCTCTCTGTTTGTGTTTCTGCGTAACAGGTTCGATCGCGGTTGGAGAAAAATTGAGGCGTTTGTTGGCTCCAAGACAGTGTGATACAGGTATATACATGTGCTCTGCTTACTTGTTTGGTTTGCAATAGTTATCATCTGACAAAGTATGCTTAGTTGTTTGGTTTGCAACCCATATTTTATAGTTGTTAATACATTTCCCAGATCTGCTTGGTTGCAATCTTTTATCTGAACGCGGTCATTATAAGTTTATAGCTTTCCCACTGTCAGGCTTATTCCAATAAGTAGATGCACTTGCTCCTTTCTTACATATTTGTGCCTGACGAACGCGGTCATCAAGTCTACTTCCATGTTGCTGCTAGTAGTAACCTGACAGCACAACCATACTTAGCCACTGTTCATTAACAGCAAGTCAACAACAACATCAGTAAAATTCAGTTAACAACAACATCAGTAAAATTCAGTTAATTAACTGAAGAAGAGAAGAGAGAAAGTAGAGAGCAAGAGGAGTACTTGCATTAACTGAAACGTTATACTTTAAACTTGCAAAATTGCAGTACTCCCTAAAACTACTGCAAGCAAGAACTACTGTTGGAGGGCACTACTGTAGGGATATTCTCTGGTCTACTGAAACTTGCTGTATGTATGTTCAGAAACGTGTTAACAGGTGTATTATTTACAGTAGTTGTTGCAGATGGTTTCTCTTGTCTTAACTGAATAATCATGTATTACATAGTGTTCTTGTTTTTCTTCATAGTTTGCAGCATTTTCAGATGTACACTATTTTCTTATGTCTCAAAATGTTCCTAATTTGATATTTGAAAGTAAGTGTGTGGTTTGAAATTTTGATCTGATTATGGCATCTAGAATTATGTCAGTTTTGTTTTGTTACTAGAAGACCAAAGTGTGCTACTCACCTGGGATCTTAACTGTTAAGTTTGTAATATTCCTTATATTGAAATCGAACATGATGGTGCTACTTGATATTTTTGAGACATGGCATCTCCCATGACTGAATCAGCAACAAGGGGAGTTGATTCCATTTCTTGGTTTCTGTAAGAATTTAATGGACCTGGGCCTTGTTAAGTATAGGCTTGGGCTTGTGGTTGAATGCTACCGTTGTCCTAGCCATGTATTTTCGGAATTGAGCTAAAGATTTGGGGGTAGTATTTCTGATTTTAGAGCTCCTTTGCTGGATGTATTTTACAGCAGCTGTCGAAATCAAAACAATGCTTGTGGGTTGTCCTGTTAAGTTGAGTGAGTCATTAGAGGGCAGATAGGGTCACCCACACCAATTAATGTTTATGAAGAAGAAGAATAAACCTGCTGCTGCTGCTGTTATGCTTGTATTCACTGTTGCTGCTGCTGCTGTACTTGTGATGATGCTACTTGTGATCTTCTGAAATGACCCATTGGCGACTTCATTACGCGGGGATAATGATTTTGCAGGTACCCCGAGAGGCCCTTGAGTTTGCCGGAATGTCGATTAACTTCTGTTCCGGCAAATTCGGGTAGTCCATATGTCCTATTTTCAGCAAAGGTCATGCTGAAATTTTCCGAGAATTTTAGCATGACTTTGCTAAAAATAGGACATATGGGGTACTTGCGACTAATGCATGGGCCGGGGTATCTTAGTACTTAATTAAGTAGGATCAACTGCCTATTGTGTTATACATATAGAAGTGTGATATGTTTACTGTCTCTTGGTGTTTGTCCTTAATTAAGTAGGGTATATTATTAGAAGATACCCATATATATCAGTCAACCTAGGGTACCTCGGCATCGATAAACCCTAAATGATGAAAACTTAACTTAGCATTTAGGGTGCCTCGGCGTCGACAAACCCTAAATGATAAAACCTTGGCTTTTAGGGTGCCTCGGTGTCGATGAGAACCTAAATGATGTACACTTAGGCTTTTAGGGTGCCTCGGCGTCGACAAACCCTAAATGATAAAAGCTTAGCTTTTAGGATGCCTCGGTGTCGACAAACCCTAAATGATGAGACCATGATCTTGTTCCTTGACAATAACCAACTTTTTGACCAAACTTTTTTCCTATTTAGAGCGAAACATGGCCCACAACGATGAGGCCGGCGGTTTGGGCGGCAAGCAATTCTGGGAGCTATCCCAGGAGATGGAGGACGAACCTCACCGCTATGAGGACGCCGCCGAGGAAGACACCGATCCTGACTACACAACCCCTAGTGGCGTCGGGGATGACACCACTGATGGTGCCGCCGAGGATGCCACCACTGATGATGGCTGCGCACGCACAGATGGCAGCCAACCGAAGAGGCAACGGAAGGACCGGCGCCCGAACGTGCTCGGCACCGTCAAGGAGGAATTTACTGAAGTGAACTCCGACGGGCATCCAACGGCGCCCAAACATGTAGTCAAGGGATACTCGGTTCAGCTCGGGTGCATTCTCCGGAGCACCTTCTCGATCAACACCGAGAACCTAAGGCATAAGGACCGAGGGAATTTGCGCAGCCTCCTCTTCACGAAGCTGCACGAACGATACAAGTTCCCCGCTGAGTTTGCAAACACATGCCTCTCGGGGAATAAAGTGAACAGTGCCGCCCTCACGAGGATGAGCACGGCCCTGTCTACATGGAGAAGCCCGGTGAAGGCAATGATTGAAAAAGGTGATAGTTATGAGAAGATCAAGGCAAAATATCCTTTGATGAGCGAAGATGACTACAAGGAGTTCAAGATCAAGTGCGAGAGCAGCGCAACCTCCGAATCAAGTCAGTGGGGGAAAGAAATGCGGGAGTTGAACTTAGGGGTCCACCAACTCGGTCTCGGCGGTTACAGAGTGGCGGAGCCTATATGGGACAAGGAGGATGCGGAGCGTGCCGAGCAAGGCCTACCGCCCCGCTTCGAGAAATTACGTGACAAGCAGACCAGGAACTTTGTCAGGGCCCGGTACAAGGAGGACCCGGTAACAAAGGAGCTTACCACGGATCTGAAGACCAGGGCGCTTGAGCTTGTTCTGGTAAGGAATACACCCCCGCGTAATTAGCTCCATATGGTTGCATTCTAATTAATGAAGCCAAATTTCTAAATGGTTCACATTCCTTCCGCAGGAGGCTGAAAGCAGTAGCGCGGGGTCATCTCAGAGCTCCCCTTTTGACACCCCTTTAAATAGGGCATTGAACATAATGAAAAACAAGGATAAGCTCAGTAAGCCGTCGTCAGCTGGTCGTGTGGCCGGCAAAGGCTTGTCCACAAAATGGTCGTCATACTATACCGCTGGTGGGCGAAAGGAGAAAAAGACCAGCTCGGAAAGCCAGTCGCGCGAGGTTCAAGAACTCAAGGCACAAGTGGCGCGGATTCCGGAGATTGTCCAAGAGCTAGTGCAACAACAACTGGGAATGACGCTCACCGCCATTGTGCCTACCTTGATTCAGGGGCTGATGACGTGGATTGCGGGCGGTCAACAGGGGCCTCCCCCGGTTCCCAGCTTCACGGCCAGCAACTCGCACAACGCGTAGGCGGCGCCATTGGTGTCTCCGGCGGAGGCGGTATTCGTGTCTCCGGCACCTGCACGGGCATTGGAGCTTAATGCACCCGGGTGTACGCCGGCCGGCACCTCGCCAGCAAGCGGCCCCTCCGTCAGTTGCACGCGCACGCCCGCCGTTGGCGGTGCCTCGACATTAGCCGAGCTCGACGGCATCACGGTAACTAAGCCTCTCGGCCGATGACTTCATCTCCTTGCCTTTGAATGGGCATCCCTGACGCCCTACATGTTTTCGCAGGGCGCCACCGATGTTCCTTGCACTCTCCTGCACTTTGTGGGCGGCGAGTTGGTCGATGTCGCCAAGGGCAGAATCATTCAACCGGGCAACCGCGTGTTCCACGGTAATCCGATGCCACCCACCTTATATAGGGTTGAACTGGTTCGGGTGCTGCCAGGCTGCGACGAGTTGTTACCTCCGATTCGACCCACTGGGGCCGACGAAGATGATTTGATGACCCTCAACGCCTGTGTAAGCTGGCCCCTGCTTTGGGCGAAGAGCCAGATTCGTTTGGGGGCGGGGGACACCACCCCACAGACAAGACCGCCAGTCGTGCCAGCGCCAAGCTATGGCAAGAACGCTGCAACGCTACCGGACATGCCGGACATCCCTATGGCACAGGATCCGGACATGCATATGGCACAGGATCCGGATGACGACGACAACGACGGCGGTACATTTTCCAACGTCGATAAGTACTTTGCCGAACATGGGTACGGTGACGAGTTCTGTGGGCCTCCTTCTCAAGAACCCAAACCTGAAAAAGACAACCACGATCTAGCTGGTACGGCGGAGAAACCCAATTGCAACAGGCGTCGTTTGGCGTTCAGTTCTCAGGAGACACCTCCAGCTGCCGCCTTCACCGAGCCTCAGATAGCTGAGGTGCCAAATATTATCAGCCCCAACACGCTCAAGAAGGCGGTCTGTGAGCAGAACTCGATCCCATTACAGCAGATCAGAAAGAAGGGACGGAAATGAAAGACTAACAAGGGTGCCAGTGCGAGCCAGCCGGCATCGAGTACGATCCGTGCTCAGGACGGGCCACCTTCACCTAAGGATATCTCGAGGAGGGTGCATGTGGCGGGTAGGCCGATGCTACCGACAAATATGCTCAATGCTGCAACCGGTGCTATGGGGAGTCTCCATGACAGTGTTCTTTCTTTGGAGAAGCGGCGTCTCAGAGAGAATGATGTGGCATACCCGGTTTTCATGGCCAAGGTGCCAGAGGGCAAGGGCTTTGTGGATAACGCCGTCGGGGGTACGATCGTCCTGCGGTTTGATGACATCTTTGCTATGCTTAACCTTCATCCGCTGCACTACACCTTCGTTCGGCTGTTTTCGCTGAGTATGGAGATGCGGATCATTAGAGACAAGACCCCGGACATTGTGATAGTCGACCCCTTCTACATGTGTGCCAAGATCTTGGGCAACGCTGGGGACCGGCAAGTCGCGAGTTCACACCTCGAAGGCGTCATTCTGGCAAACCCAGATAAGGATAACTTCCTCGTGCCTTACTTTCCCGAGTAAGTCATCTCCTAACCGCCCCGTAACATATGATTTCTTAGATTTCGATCGTTCTTTTTTTTCTAATATTCTGTATTCTGTGCAGTGACACACATTGCACACTCATCCTCTTAAGCCCGAAATATTCCATGGCCACCTATTTCGACCCGGACCGTGACTCCAAGATAGACTACACAAATATCAAGAAAGTTCTTGATGATGCTCTCCCCGGCTACGCCGCATCTGGAGGCACCTTTAAGAGGCCATCTCGTAGGTACGGCAGGCATGTGTTCACCCACAATACGACGTTCCCCTGCGTCAAGCAGCCGCCTGGCGGTCAGAAGGATGCCAACTACGCCCTCCATCACATGCGGGCGATCATACAGGACCATAATCACCTTCTGCTACCAAATAATCTCAAAGATTGGGCCGCAAGCTTGGCGGCAATCCAGGACGCGGACATCCGACAAGAATTCTTTCGCATCCAGTCAGAGTTTGCAGAAATCATCCATCAAGATGTCCTTCGTACCTCGGGGCAGTTCTACCTCAAATTTCAACCGTCCAACAGTGAGATAGACACAACGCTACAAATGCAGGCTGACAACGCCCGCGACTTCATGACCATCACGACAGACGGCGGCTTCATCCACGCTCCGGTCCCATGAGTCGATTCGAAAGTAGTGATGCTATGTGTAGTTCTGAAACATTGATTAGCTCATGTTGTAATTAAACTTTAATGAACTTGTATGTCTCTTTGGTTTGGACAGTCGTTCAACTTAGATGTAATCGATGCTATTTATTAGTAGGACCATGAATCATGCTATTAATGTCTTACTTTTCTCTTCCGATCCTTTTGTTGCATACTTATATATTGCTTATGTATTGTCTGTTGTTTGGCTAGTGCATAGAGATGCCGTCGTATGTCGTGCACAAGGGTAAGGTTCCCGGAGTCTACGACGACTGGGAGGAGTGTCCGAGACAGGTTCACCGTTCGGTAACAGTTACAAAGGGTACACCACTAGGGCGGAGGCGGAATCTAGATACGCGCGCTATCTAGCAGGAGAGAGGAGGGAGCGTTGGAGGAACCGGATGAAGACCAGTTTCATCGCGATGATGCTCATCGTGATGACCGCATCTCTCTTCTATGTGATGGTACTTTAGATGATCGATATCGACTTGTAATGTGAAGACAAACTCGCTACTCGCGGTCTCGAGACTTGTAATGTTCTATCTTTGTTCGGTCTTTTGAATTCGGAGACTAATATGATGAATTGTATTCGGAGACTAATCTTCTATTGTATTCGATGAATCTGCTGTTGCTGTGTGGTGCTGCTTATATTCTGTCCAATAATATATTTTGTAATCTGTGCAAAAATCACAAAAGATAAAAAATAATCCCTAATAAACATACTAATGGCGCATCACCCCAACGTGCGCCATTAGTATGCCAAAGGATACTAATGGCGCATCACACCGCAGTGCGCCATTAGTATGCCAAAGGATACTAATGGCGCATCACCCCGCAGTGCGCCATTAGTATGCCAAAGGATACTAATGGCACATCACCCCGCGGTGCGCCATTAGTATGGCTAGGCACATGGGTAAATATGGCCCCCTGGGAGGCATACTAATGGCGCACCGTGGCCTATACTAATGGCGCACTGCCTGGTGCGCCATTAGTATACCAGATACTAATGGCGCACCAGTGGTGCGCCATTAGTAAAAAATACTAGTGGCGTGGTACTAGTGGCGCACCAGTAGTGCGCCATTAGTAGGAAAAATTGGTGCGCCACTAGTAGGCCTTTTCCTAGTAGTGGGCGGTTCAGAAAAGGAAGGAAGTCACTTTCCCTCACCCCAAGCTCCACAGTCACCCAAAGAATGGAACCAAACCTGGTTTTATTGCAAGGATACATCTCCAACTGATGAAAACCCCCTGCTGAGTTACCGCCCTGAACGCCTTAGTAGTACAGATCCTTTTCCTCAGAGGTTAACAACAAAGGAAAGGGCCAACTATGCTCCACAGCTATCGAAGCTTAGAGCCTTTATGGCAAACGACTTAACAGGTGTTGATTTTGCTCGTTGCTGGATTGGCCGGAGCATCCTACCCTTAAGCCGGCGCCCTGACTTGATGTCTTAATATACAGGGAGTTTGACCGACCCCTAACGGCACATTAATATTCAACTGACAGATGCTGAAATTACTGAGGCTGTCAAGAAAATGTTGAATGAACCGGAGGCCGTCTGCAGCCAAACCGGACTAAGTCCTTTCTGTACCTTCAACAAACCGCCATCTGTAAGAATTATCTAACTTCCTTACTGTAAGTTACCTCTTTTCAACATATTTCCTGAGAACTTGTCTGATTTTGACAGGGTGATGATCCGTTCTGGAATAAAAAGCCACAAGACAAACCAGCAAAACCGCAAGACAAACCGGTCAAGCCGCAAGACAAACCGGTCAAGCCAGTTCGTCCAAAGACCACGGTTGTTCAAAAACCTGCCAAGAAAAGGACCACTGCATCCTCCGAGCTACCAGCTGATGACGATGTGGGTAACCCGGAATCAGAGGTAGAACTTGACTCTCTTGGTTCATTTTTCGTACACCACATTGACAATGATTATTATCAGGACGACGCTTAAGGCAGTCATGTTGATGATGTAGAGGTAATCATTCTTTCCTCCGATTCAGATCCTCTGCCAACATCAAAAATCCGTCGAGCAAACCAGAAAGTAAAATTTTCTCACCCCCTTGCTTACTTGGATCCAAACTTTCTTTTGAAGACACAGCAGCACAAAGCTCGCCGCACAACCTGGCACAGCGGCCAGGTAGTTACCTCCGCCGGTTTACCGAACACTCCTGTTCAGAAACGCCGATCAGAGGTCTCTCATCCCCTTGACACTTCATGCCCCAAAGCGGGTTGTTTCCGTCAGCCTCTTAACCCGTCTGATTCAAATTATCAGGGTACTTCTCACTCATCTTCTGGAGAGTCGTCGGCCACAAAGCTTCCACCCCTCCAAACAGTTCTTGATTGAGCCATACACTTATTTTTATCCTTGATATGTTATTTTTATATACTGTACTGATCCTCATGTTTACTTTTCTCAGCGCCAAGCCCAGACCCAGCAAGAAGGCTCGGTTGAATAAACCGACTGATGATAACGTAGCTGGTGAACCGGAACCAACTCCAGATCCTGAAGAGACCGATGTTGACGCCATGCTTAATGACCCGCCACCTCAAGATCATGACTTCGTTGCTGAGCAGGTAGAAGTTGACACCACAAGCCATGCTAACCAGCGAACCAGCCCTGTCCGACCTGATGACAAACCGGTTAGTCCAGTTAAGGCTACTGACAAACCACCAACTCCAGCAAAAGCTGCTGATGATAAAGAGGATGATATAATGATTACTGGCATTGGCCACACCACTCCTGGTAATCCTGTCGCTTTGTCAAAGCATACTGCCAAGGACGAGCTCTCTGCTATCAGCAAAGGCAAATGGAATGCCAATTTGTCAAACTATGCCCATCTTAGTGCTCAAGACCTTCACTCCGGCTTCTTGAACCATCTGTACACCAGCCGTGACTATGAAGCCGGTTTGGTAAATCTGATGAAAGAGCGATATGAGGTAATTAATACTCAACTCTGCTTAAATGTCTTTCTTTGTAAATTCCAAATATCAACTCCAGTAGCCCCTAAGTGACGGTTTAAGATATCAATCTAAACTGGGACTTTTAATAACAATCTTTATATTTGCAACACTTCATCTTTTTTCACTAGTATAGTCCCCAAGGGCCGGTTTAACTTTATAAAGATGAACCGGGACTGTAGAAGAATTCTCATAGCAGCAATAATGAGCAAACACACATTAGCCCCCAAGTGCCAAGATTAAGACTTGTATTGTGCTTGGGACTTGTAAAAATTTCTGATAAAGAGCAAATATGCATTAGCCCCCAAGTACCAAGGGCATAACTTGTTATGTGCTTGGTACTTCAAATATGTACTGTCAACTCATGATATATCCGTCTCTTTATAGGCTGAGCTGAGTAAGAAGGAAAGCCAAGCCGATGATCTACAAGAGAACCTCAAATCCCAGCAAGCCGAAACCTCCAAAGCAAAGGAAGAGTTGACCAGCGCTCTAGGCTCTATGGAGAAACTGAAAGAGGGCTTCAACAAGGAGCGGGCGGATTGGGAGAATGAAAAATCTGCTTTGATAAAAAGGGCTGAGAACGCAGAAGCAGCTCTTAAACCGGTGGTTGATGAACTGACCGGTGTAAAGCGGCAGATTCATGCCATGACTGCTGCTGTGTTCGGTAAACATCTTTCCCTTAATACTTTCAACAAATCTTCCCATGTGTTGTCGGTTTACTGATTTGTACAATGGTGCAGGAACTCGCATTAGCCATCTGGGCTCTGATGTACAGAAGAAGTTGAAGGCTGCCTACACTCTGATAGAGCAGTTGTACACCAGCGCATAGCGGATCATCTATACCGCTTCACACAATAATCCTCCTCCCACCTTGATCAAGGAAACCTTAGAAAGGTTATCTATGCTTCCTGCCCGGGTAGAAGAGCTAAAAAAGTCTGCCGCAAGAACGGGCGCTCTGACCGCACTAACCCGGGCAAAAGCATGGGTACCTAACTTTGATCCAGTGGAAGCGGCCCAAGGCTATCCCAGCTTGAAAGAAGAAGGAACAGAATTTGGCAATGATGACCTCCGAATCATAAACCGGGAAGTACGTCCATTGGCTTGCCAACTGGTTGAAGAGGCGGACCTCTTGTACTACCAGGCGAGTTATGATGACAAGAACAGACGGGTTGATGCACCAATTCCGGAAGCGCAAAATCTTATCCCACCAATCTGTAAGCACACTTATGCCCCTGACATTGAACCGCACACGCTTATAAGCGATGAAGCTGTATTCCAAGCCCTAACTGGGATCGACTGGGCAACTGTTGACTTCCAGCCACTGGGTAGAGAGGAGGGAGTTGAACCGGTGCGAGATGATCCGCAGCCGTCAGGCCAAGCTGGTGTCCAATCATGAACCGGAGGCCGGTTTAGTCTTCTACATGCTGCAACATGTATTTGAGAAAACAATTATCCTTTTAGGCACTGAAACGCCTTGTAATAGGCTAGTTAAAATACTTGGTCTGGTATGCCTTCGTGCATATTTATCTGCGACTGATGCTTGCTTAATCCGACATGCTTAAGATATGATGTTCATAATCCATAGCCATTTATTCAAGCTGTTCCTGCAGATAAGAAGCTTAAAGCGCCCTGGCGGTTTACCCCCGGGCAGGTTATGGTACCCAATTATATATATATATATATATATATATATATATATATATATATATATATATGACCAAGGTTTATAACCAAGGTTGTTAAAGATAACCAAATATGGAAATACATAATACCTGTGACCTTTAGGCATAATGTTGGCTAACCAACTTTGTAGTGAGGGTCATAACCCTACTCTGGAGGATAAGTAACTCTTGTTATATGATGTCGGTTTACAATAAAACCGTTCCGGGTTGTGATAAACACCGGTTTATTCCATACTGGTGACTTTGAGTCAAAACCAGACCGGGCTGATAGTCTTCGGATTATAATTTGATCGTGTACTGAAAACTTGTATTGAAAGCCTAACCGGGTTGATAAACATCACAAATCTTATCAAAGCAAAGAAAAACATAGCAAAAGGTAAATAAAAACCGTTGTAGTCGAGGCTTTTCACGGGCTGCCAGGCCCCAAATTCGAGGCTTTTCATGGGCTGCCAGGCCACTGAGTTAAACCATTTTTGCAAAGCCTTTTAAGATGGTCCTCAATCCTTAACCAATCATCGTTTTAACTTGACAAGTTTAGGGTCTTTATTTTAGAGTAACTTGTCAAAGTTCGAAGGGCCATACCAGGTTTACCTGGGTGGAGTGACTTACTTAAATAGGCAGGTTAACCCGGGGTTTTAGGTGTATACACCAGGCTTCCAAGCCATGGCTTGATAGCATATTACAAGTGTAGATTCTTAGTTCATTTCGACAGCAAAGAATCCCCAAGTAACGTTTTGAGCTGTGCTCAGTGGGTGCCTATGTTTGAGTTGTTGTTTTACAACACTCTCTTTGGCCCCGGATTGATTTGTCTTTGAGCCGATCAAGAGTTGTGACTATGGTTCGGATATGACCAAGCCCGCAAGTGATGTTGTGGCATTGCGCCGATCAAGAGGTGTAGCTATGGTTCGGATACGACCAAGCCCCCAAGTGATGTAATATAAAGCTTTGAGAAGCTCCATGTAACCACACATGATGTAAGAAAAACAACAGATACCCCCCTTTAGCTGGGGTTCCGGTTTATTATATTGATCATAATATATACATTGTCATAATATGTACATAAGCAGAGCCTATGGCTCAAGTATACTTGGGCCGAAGATGAGCGATATTCCACGGCCGGTGTGTCTCCTCCTCCGATTTATGTGAGTCTTTGCGCTCTCGAACATCTATGAGGTAGTATGACCCATTGTGTAGATTCTTGCTGACCACAAAGGGTCCTTCCCAAGGAGGGGATAATTTGTGCATATCCGTCTGATCCTGGATGAGTCGAAGCACCAAATCGCCTTCTTCAAAGGTCCTGGTTCTAACCCGGCGGCTATGATAACGACGTAGATCTTGCTGAGAAATCGCCGAACGGGCTGCCGCCATGTCACGCTCCTCATCTAACAGGTCAAGAGCTTCCTGCCGTGCCTTCTCGTTGTCAGCTTCAACATATGCCGCTACACGAGGTGAGTCATGACGGATGTCACTAGGAAGAACCGCTTCCGCTCCATAAACCATGAAGAACGGTGTGTATCCTGTCGATCTGTTGGGTGTGGTATTGATGCTCCATAACACAGAAGGCAACTCCTCAACCCAACAACCCGGCGTCTGTTCCAAAGGAACCATAAGCCGGAGTTTGATGCCTCTCAAGATCTCTTGATTGGCCCTCTCCGCTTGACCATTGGACTGGGGGTGAGCCACTGATGACACGTCAAGCCGGATGTTCTCACGTTGACAGAACTCCTTCATGGCACCCTTTGACAGATTGGTACCATTGTCTATTATAATGCTGTGTGGAAATCCAAACCGGAAGATCACCTTTTTGATGAATTGAACCGCCGTAGCTGCATCACACTTACTAACTGGCTCTGCCTCCACCCACTTCGTGAAATTATCAACCGCCACCAAGAGTGGGTCTTCTTGTACTTGGATCTCTTGAAAGGCCCAACCATATCTAGCCCCCAAGTTGCAAACGGCCAGGTGATTGGAATCATCCTCAATTCTTGAGCCGGTACATGAGCGCGCCTTGAGAATTTCTGACAGCCATCACATCTTTTGACCGAGTCCTCGGCATCAGCATGAGCTGTCAACCAATAGAAACCCTGACGAAACGCCTTGGCCACCAAAGACTTTGAACCGGCGTGGTGACCACAATCTCCTTCGTGGATCTCACGCAAAATTTCACGGCCTTCTTCAGGAGACACACAATGTTGAAACGCCCCTATCACACTGCAATGATGTAACTCTCCATTGATAATAGTCATGGACTTGGACCGCCGGATTATCTGCCTGGCCAAAGTTTCATCCTCTGGTAACTCGCCCCGGCTCATATACGTCAGATATGGAACTGTCCAATCAGGGATAACATGAAGAGCCGCCACCAACTGAGCATCTGGATCAGGAATAGCCAAATCCTCTTCACCAGGGAGCTTGATGGATGGATTATGCAAAACATCCAGGAAGACATTAGGTGGAACCAGTTTACGTTGGGAACCCAGGCGGCTTAAAGCGTCCGCCGCTTCATTCTTCCGTCGGTCCACATGATCCACCTGATAACCTTTAAAGTGACCTGCAACAATATCCACCTCACGACGATATGCTGCGATTAGTGGGTCCTTGGAATCCCATGTGTCGGACACTTGTTGAGCCACCAGATCCGAGTCACCGAAGCACTTAACTCGGCTTAGGTTCATCTCCTTAGCCATCCGAAAACCGTGAAGTAAAGCCTCATATTCAGCTGCATTGTTAGTGCAAGGGAACATTAAACGGAGGACATAACAAAACTTATCACCTCATGGGGAAGTTAATACGACTCCAGCCCCCGAGTCCTCCAATTGCCTGGACCCATCAAAATGAATAGTCCAATAAGTATGATCCGGCTTTTCTTCTGGCGCTTGTAGTTCTGTCCAATCATTGATGAAATCCACAAGTGCCTGAGATTTGATCGCCGTTCGGGGTACGTATTTCAACCCGTGAGGCCCGAGCTCGATAGCCCACTTAGCAATCCGGCCAGTTGCTTCCCTGTTCTGGATTATATCCCCCAAAGGAGCAGAGCTGACCACCGTGATGGGATGACGTTAGAAATATTGCTTAAGCTTCCGGCTTGCCATGAAAACTCCATACACCAACTTCTGCCAATGCGGGTACCTCTGCTTGGACTCAATAAGTACCTCACTGATATAGTAAACCGGCCGTTGAACCGGATATTCCTTTCCAGCCTCCTTTTGCTCTACCACAATAGCCATGCTAACAGCCCGGGCATTAGCTGCCACATATAGCAACAATGGCTCCTTGTCAACCGGAGCAGCGAGAACTGGCGGATTAGCCAACTGCCGCTTTAAGTCCTCAAATGCTTCATTAGCGGTGTCACTCCAGACGAAGTTATCCGTTTTCTTCAGCATCTGATATAAAGGGATGGCCTTCTCGCCCAGGCGACTGATAAACCGGCTCAACGCGGCAATCCGGCCTGCCAGGCGTTGAACATCATTGATACACTTCGGTTTGGCCAAAGAGGTGATGGCTTTGATCTTTTCCGGATTAGCTTCAATGCCCCTGTTAGACACCAAAAAACCCAAGAGTTTGCCTGCAGGTACACCAAAGATGCACTTGGCCGGATTAAGCATCATTTTATAAACCCGCAAGTTATCAAAGATTTCCTTCAAGTCATCAATCAATGTCTCCTTCTTCCTTGATTTCACCACAATATCATCCACATAGGCGTGAACATTGCGGCCGATCTGTTTATGAAGACAATTCTGCACACACCGTTGATAAGTCGCCTGGGCACTCTTGAGCCCAAAGGGCATGGACACATAGCAGAAGGCTCCAAAGGGAGTTATGAAGGCTATCTTCTCCTGATCCTTAACTGCCATTTTGATCTGATGATAACCAGAATATGCATCCAAAAAGCTTAAACGCTCGCAACCCTCCGTAGCATCAATAATTTGATCAATACGGGGGAGGGCAAAAGGATCTGTTGGACAAGCTTTGTTGAGATCTGTGTAGTCCACACACATACGCCAAGTGCCGTTCTTCTTAAGGACCAGCACCGGATTAGCCAACCACTCAAGATGAAATACTTCAACGATAAATCCAGCTGCCAAGAGCTTGGCTACTTCTTCTCCAATAGCCTTGCGTCTTTCTTCATTGAACCAGCGGAGAAACTACTTGACTGGTTTATACTTGGGATCAACTTTGAGAGTGTGCTCAGCGAGTTCTCTCGGTACACCTGGCATGTCAGAAGGCTTCCACGCAAAGATGTCCAGATTCTCACGGATGAACTCCATGAGTGCGCTTTCCTATTTCGGATCCAAGTTAGCGCTGATGCTAAATTGCTTGGATGAATCGCCGGGCACGAAGTCAACAAGCTTAGTCTCATCAGCCGATTTAAACTTTAGGGCTCGATCATGCTCTGTAGTTCGTTTCTTCAATGAAGTCATATCTGCCGGATCAACATTGTCTTTATAATACTTCAACTCTTCTGTTGCACAAACCGACTCAGCATAAGCCACATCACCTTCTTCACACTCCAAAGCGATCTTGCGGGTCCCATGCACTGTTATAGTTCCCTTGTGACCCGGCATCTTGAGCTGCAGATAGACAAAACTAGGCCGTGCCATAAACTTAGCATAAGCTGGTCGTCCAAATAGGGCATGATATGAGCTCTTGATTTTCACCACTTCAAAGGTCAACTTCTCCGATCTTGAATCATGCTCATCGCCGAAAGCAACCTCCAGAGCAATCTTACCAACGGGATATGCCGATTTACCAGGTACCACACCATGAAAGACCGTGTTGGACGGTTTAAGATTTTTATCTGTTAATCCCATGCGACGGAAGGTTTCATAATAAAGGATATTGATACTACTCCCCCCATCCGTGAATACTTTGGTGAACTTATAACCTCCCACCTGAGGTGCCACCACCAACGCCAGATGAACCGGATTATCAACCCGGGGTGGATGATCCTCTCGACTCCACACAATAGGCTGTTCAGACCTGCGCAAGTATCGGGGAACCACCGGTTCAACGGAGTTCACTGCCCTTTTATGATGCTTCTGATTGCGCTTGTCCAGGCTAGTGGTGAAGACATGATACTGCCCACTATTCAACAACTTCGGGTTGCTCTGGTAACCCGATTGCTGCTGCTGCCGATTCCCATGATTATTATAACCACCTTGGTTGCCCTGATTGCTTTGATTACCTTGTCCACTCTGGTTGCCATGAAAGCCTGAACCGGAATTACCTCCACCCTAACCCGGCCCATGAGATCCGGAGCTTGGACCGCCACCCGGTCCATGATCATACCGGAAAACATCAGAGTTTTTGAACTCTTGCATGATGTAACAATCTTTCCAGAGGTGTGTGGAAGGGTTCTCCTTCGTCCCGTGCTTTGGGCAAGGCTGATTCAACAGATAAGATAGGCGGTCCGGATTAGGACTTGGCCCTCCACCGCGCTGGGGCGGTTTACCCTTACGCCGCTGGCCCTTGTCATGTGTGTTGGTATTAGCCACAAAGTCTAAACTGTGGTCCGCCTTACGCTTGCCGCCGTTTCCATGACCCGCCGGGTTGTGGTGCTGCCCCTTGGTGTTGCCGCTCCTTTTTCCCTTCCCTGTCTTATCATCGTCAGACTCGGGATACTTGGTACTATCAGAGTCAGCATACTTCACCAGAGTGACCATGAGAGTTCCCATGTCATTACAATGATGTTTGAGCCGTCCCAACTTCAACTTCAGGGGTTCAAACCGGCAATTGCCTTCCAATGTTAAAACTGCGGTATCAGCGTTGATGCGGTCCGATGAATGCAAAATCTCTGAAACCCGGTGCACCCAACGGGTTGTTGACTCTCCTTCTTCCTGGACACAGGCAGCTAAGTCCACAATCGACATGGGCTGCTTGCAGGTATCCTTGAAATTCTAGATAAACCTGGCTCTCAACTCGGCCCATGACCTGATAGAATTAGCCGGTAAGCTTTTCAGCCAAGTGCGGGCCGTCCCCTCTAGCATCATGGTGAAGTATTTCGCAGACGCCGCATCGTCCACATCCAGCATCTCCACGGCCATCTCATAGCTTTCGACCCATGACTCAGGGGACAAATCGGCGGTGTAATTCGGCACCTTGCGCGGGCCTTTGAAATCCTTGGGCAGGTGTAAGTGCATCTAGTGCCCCTTAGTGATTTTGGTGTATTGAAGACTTATAGGTTAAGAGACTAATGCATTTATGAGTGTACACATGTCTATAAGTCTATGAGGAGTTTGATATTTACAGAGAAAGTCGACCCCTAAAAATGAAGTTCTTTGACTGAAGACTTTGGATTTCTGAAGACTTTCTGAAGACTTTGAAAGTGAAGAAATTGGTGTGACCTTGAAGACTTGGTATTCATTTGAGGAACATGAAGCGTGAAGACTTTTGTTTTCGTAGTTTCATTTTCTCTTTCTTGAGTCATAGGAAACACCGTACTGTTAAAGGGGGTCGAGGAAATACTACGGAAAAATTTCCATGTGATGCTCAACTCAAAATCCTACACCTACCAATCCCTTCGAGTGAAGCCATTGGAAATGTCATACAGTTCAGTCATATTCTTCAGTGACAGAGACGAAGTTCTTCTGGTCTCTGAGGAATTTGTTCTGACTGAGGAGTTAGGAATTCGCCAGTGCGGATTGCCTACACAGTGAGGAACATGATAGCCCTGAGGAATTTGATACTCAAATTTCCGACCGTTGCTGTGCTATGCGCCAGCTGTCCCAAAATATCTGCCCACCTAACGGTCATATCATTGAAGGGCATTTATGTCTTATCATGTCGGGCTGCTCCCTAGGCTATAAAAAGCCGTCCCCTAAACCACTAGCTGGTTGGCTGCTCCGAGAGAAACTGACATTTGTCATTTGAGAGCATCCCATCCTCCGAGGACTTTGAGCGAAAATCATCAAGTGAGGAAAACCCAAACCCAAATACCTACAAACCCAAAGTGATTGAGCATCACTGAAGAGATTGATCCTGCGTGGATCCGACGCTTGTTACCTTTGAAGACTGTGCTTCTTCCAGACGGTTAGGCGTCATGGTCTAGAGCATCGAAGAGGAATTATGGATCGCCGAGTGACCGAGTTTGTGAAGGTTCGGAAGTCACCTGAAGACTTACCACGAGTGATTGGGTGAGGTCTGTGTGACCTTAGCTCAAGGAGAATACGGGGAGGACTGTGTGTCCGGGACTGTGTGTCCTCAGGTTTAAATACCGAGCCGCTCCAACCAGATGTACAACTGAGACAACAGTTGGAACTGGTCTACCAAATCATTGTCTTCACCAAGCTTACTGGTTCTATTTCCTCAACTCTTTCATTTCCTCATTACTATGTTGTGTGCTTGTCATATCTGTGTTTGAAGACTTTGATAGAAGACTTTCTCAATTTCCTCAGTTCAATTTCTTCAGTCTGTTTGTCTTCATCCTGTGCTATCATGTGTTTACGCTTTCTGTACTCTGTGTTTGTCTTCATTTCATCATGATGACCATGCCTATGTTTTGCTATGCTTACTCTTGAGTACTTATTCCGCTGCAAGTAGTTCTTCGCTAAGGAATTTCCTCACCCGCAAATTCCTCAGTGAAGAATTCATAAAAATCGCCTACTCACCCCCTCTAGTCGATATAATGTACTTTCAATTAGTATCAGAGCAAGGTACTCCCTTGTTCTGTGTGATTTTGGTTTAACCGCCTGGAGTTTTAGTTATGTCGACCGCAGGTATGATCAAGGTCTCTTCTGGGTGTCCTACCTTCGATGGGACGGACTACCCCTACTGGAAGAATAAGATGCGAATGCATCTTGAGGCAATTGATAACGATCTCTCATATGTTGTGGAAAATGGTGTTCCCTCTGTCTCACCCTCACTGAACGCTACCGATGTGAAGAGATTCAAGCAACTCGATTCTCAAGCAAAGAATATCATATGTGGCCATCTGAGCAAAGGACAGTATGGAAGAGTGAGTGCTTTGGAAACTTCTATGCTTATCTAGGATAGGCTGTCCAAAGTGAATGAAGGAGTCTCAACTCAGCGTGACTCTCGAGTTGATGTTCTTCACAATCTCTTCAACCGCTTCAAAAGACTCGACAATGAAAATGTTCAACAAACCTTCGATCGCCTCACAGACCTCTCAAATGAGCTTCAAGCGCTTGGTGCCACTAACATCACCGACCATGAGGTGGTGAAGAAATTGTTGAGATCGCTTGATTCCTCATTTGATACTCTGGCATTGATGATACAAGAACGTGTTGATTACAAGTCACTTGATCCCGCTGATATCCTCGAAAGGCTAAATACTCATGAGTTCCAGCTTGCTGAAAAGAGAGACCTCTATGGTTCGAGCTATGGCAGATCACGTGCACTGAAGGCCAAGGCAGTTTCTGAGTCTGAAGATGAAGACTCTGGCAGCAGCCTTGGTGATCCTGAAGAACTGAGCCAGGAACTAGCACTGCTCGTGAAGAAATTTCAAAAGTTCTCAAGATGTGGTCGCTTTGGAAGATCCTCAAGGAGCAATGATTCCTCATCCAGTGACTACAAGAAGAGGCTTTGTCACAAATGCAAGAAACCTGGACACTATATTCAAGATTGTCCTCAGTGGGAAAAGGAATCAAAGAAGAAGAAATACAAGGATTACAGTTGTGATGATGCGAAGAAAAAGAAGAAATCCTCAAAATCTTCATCATCAAAATCCTCAAAGTCTTCATCTCACAAGAAGAGCAGCTCCAAGAAGGCTCGGGCATTCATTGGCAAGGAAATGGACTCTGAAGCTGAATCTGAGGAACATGAGGAAGAGGAAGCATATGAGGAGTCCGAGTCTAGAGTAGCGAGTCTAGATCTCGCTACTGCATTCGTCAGCAAGTCTATCTTCAACTCTGAAGAAAATGGCTTCACCAACAATGCTGATGAAGGCAATGATGACTACGCTCCCACCTATTGCTTCTTGGCAAAGGGTGCCAAGGTACTCAAATATACCTCCTCTGAATCTAGTGAGAATGAATCTGATGAAAACCTCAAGCCCAGCTACTCTAAACTTGCTAAGATTGCTGTGAAACAACAAAGGGCTTTTGAAAAGGTTCAAAACATGCTAGACAAAAGTGATGATATGTTGGGTGAAGAAATGGATCGCACTAAAACCTTGACTGAAAATCTTCAGAGACTTCAGACTAGGTTTGACAACCTTCAAGGTCATCATAACACTCTCTTATCTGATCATGAGAAGCTTTCTTATGAATTTCTTCAAATAAAGCAAGAGATTGAGAAGCTAAGAGTGAGTTATGAAGATCTTCAGAAGGAGCGTGATTCATTACTTGCTCAACAAATCAGCGCTGTTCAGGAAGAATTTGTTCCTCCATGTTTGAAATGCATTGAACGTGAATCTGCTAATTCTTCACCTGAATGTTCAAATGCTTCTAATGCTACAAATTCTTCAACTGTCTCTGCTATCACTAATTCCTCATCTGAGGACATTGCTAGTATCACTGACGATGCAGGGCTGAAGGAATTGTACATGACAGGCATGTACAAATGCCTCAAAGGGCATCAGACGCTTTCTGTACTCTGTGTTTGTCTTCATTTCATCATGATGACCATGCCTATGTTCTGCTATGCTTACTCTTGAGTACTTATTCCGCTGCAAGTAGTTCTTCGCTAAGGAATTTCCTCACCCGCAAATTCCTCAGTGAAGAATTCATAAAAATCGCCTATTCACCCCCCCTCTAGTCGATATAACGTACTTTCAGCAGGCGCACATTGCGCAATGCTGGGACGAGACACGGTACTCCCAAAGAACTAGAAGTAACTCCTGGTTCCACCGATGTGGTTGGACAAACCGGAGTAAGCTGACGAGCTTCATGCTGTGCCGCTAATTCGGCTTCTCGACGTGCCCGAGCCCGGTCCACCACCTCCTGAGCATCACCAGCACCACCCGCCGGGTTATTGCCACGGGGCGGATCACGGTTTCGCGTGTTGCTTGACACTGCTGGTTCATCCATACGCCTGCTGTAACTTCGGCTTGGGCGGGGAGTGGAATGGATCCGGTCGCGACTATATGAATAAGCCTCCTGCTGAACCAAAGCTGTCTGAAGAAGCTCCCTAACCCGACGCGTCTCGATCGCCGTCGGAGACTCGCCTTCGATCGGGATGACCGCCAACCGTGAAGCGGCAGCGACAATGTTGTCCATCAGGTTAGAGTAATGATCCGGTGGTGTTGGGACATGCTGTGTTACAATGTTGTTCTGACGGGGCGGATCCACCAAACGTGGCTGAACCGGCGCCCCTGCTCCAGGTGCCTCCGCCCGGTTTACCACTGGCGGATTACTAGTCCCTGCTCCTGGGGTGTTAAAGAGGTTTCTAGCGTCATAAACCAGCGGCAGGCGAGATCGGTACCTCCTCTTCAGGACTTCGTTCGACGCACTCTGATCCAGCATAATCCGGTAAGCCTGTGTATCCAATGCGGCCCGCTCCGCGGCCATCCTGGTATCCTCAGCTGCCAAGTCGGCTTTGGCCTGGGTGATCTGATCTTTTACCTTCGCGATTTCCGCATTGTGTGCATCCTGATCCGCCGGTTTAACCTCTGCCATCAGCGTTGCCAACGCGTCAAACAAATCAGATAGAACCTGAGCCGGCGGTCGCACAGGGCCTCCTGCCCCGGCTACTGTCGCTGCTGCCGATCCGGAAATCATCGCCACCGCGGTTGAAGAGTGGAGTGCTGGTTGCGTACCGGCCATGAAGATCGCAACCCGGTTTGGCAGATCAAAGGGGTCCGGAATACTGTCGCCATCGGAATAGCCCACAATCAGGCCATCTTGCAACTGATATAACGACTCGGTTTCTCCGGTCGATGACTCGTCGCCGGAATAAACGACGGTTTCACCACCAGAGTCCGATCTATCCTCAGATTCCCCTCTGTGGATGACTCCCACAAAGGCACGCTTCATGACAGGCTTGACCCGGGCAGATCTTGCACGCTGAGCCGTTTCGACGAGGTCAGTGCAGATGTCCGGCTCAGGGCCCGGTTCGCCGATCTTGCCAATGAAAACGTGTATGCCACCAAAGGGGACCCTGTACCCGTACTCGATTGAGCCGGCCTCGGGGCCCCAGCCTGCGTCGTCGATGTAGATCTTGCCGCGACGACTCTTGGTCATCCGGCCCACAGCGTAACCCTTGAGTCCTTCGAAGCTACCCTCCAAGAACTTGAAACCATCGTGCGATGGCCCCACGGTGGGCGCCAACTGTCGTGGTTTTGTCACGGCAGATGTCCTAGAGAAAGGACTTAGTCGTGGAGCCATCACTACGGGTTAGCTTAAAGGGGTTAAAGCGGACAAGGGACCCAAGAGAGTTTATACTGGTTCGGCCCCTTGCGGTGAAGGTAAAAGCCTACGATCCAGTTGTTGTGGGATTGCTTGGGTTTCGATGACCAGGGAGCGAATACGCTTTGCCTGGGTCTCGAGTTGTTGTCTGTTCTTCTTGAACCGCCGCCGTGTTATCCCCTTATATACATGGGTTGACGCCCGTCAGTTTACAGAATCCCGAGGCTGGTTCATAAACGTGTCCGGCTCGTTCTATGCTCTTTCTATCTTACAACACAAGTTTACATATCAATACCGGTTTATGTCTACAGGCCTTAAACCGGCTCTGGGCCCTGGGCCTTCATAAAGCGTCACCGTCTCTCTTCTTGGTCTTCAGATATAATGAACTACTTATGGGGTTAACCCGGCCTCTCCTGGCCGGTTTACGCCCAGTGGTAATATCCCCAACACCTGCCTTTGCGGCAGGATCTGGATCCCGGCTGTTGGGAGTATGACCGGCCGGACCCCCGGACATAGTCCGGCGAACTTTTTTCCTGATACAGGACAAACAAAAATGTCACAGTTGGATGCGACCGCCAAGGGGCATATTTGCAAATCCATACCTCTTCGATGAATGCTCGGCCGTGTCTCCGTTTGCCTTCCTCTTCGAAGGCTTGCCCGGTGTGGGGGCCGCTCTCTTTGGAGTTGCCTCTGGGGTAGCATGGCGCGCCGAACGCCTCCCGTTTTGAGCACGAGACTGTGCGGTGGGTGAGGCAGAACAAGGGAACTCTTTTGGAGAAGATGTCTCCTGATTACTTACGTGTGGAGCAGGGAGAAGACCGGGATAGTCGGCGGTGATGGCCACTTCCGTGCCGTCATAGCTCGCCTGGTAAAACACCCCATCCTCGAGCACCACGAATATATCTGGATCCTCTTCGAATCCGGGGTCAAGGTCCCGGTTGTGGCCCTTTGGTTGTGGGGCGGGGCTGTGAAGCCCCTCGGAGATCTTTTGCCATTTCTGTTATAAATGGACGGATTAATATTCATGACTCGGGGAGTGGAGTGAGTAGAGCAGAGGGGTTGCGACTTACCTAGCTAGGAGGATTGTACATGGAAAATCAATCTCTGTGCTTAATACGAAGAAATTCCTCTTCCTCCCCTTTGAACAGTTCGGCCAATATTTTGGCCAGGGCGGCGGGGGTGTCCGGACCCTTTCGGCCGCAGTGGGAGGCGTCATCCTCCCCATTATAGTGCCACATGGGAAGCCCTATGTATTGGAGTGGCTGAACCCCTCGTACTATGGAAGTCGTCATTACCTCGACTATTGATAATTCGGACTGGGTAAGTGTCTCTATCTTGCTCATGAGTTGATGAACTTCCGCACTGTCTTCCTCTTCGAGGCTCCGAGGGCGCCAGCTGTGGCGTTTCTTCAACGGGACGCTTGAAAACTCGGGAAGACCTCTTCAGACTGGGTCGGGAAGGGCGACGTCCTCGATATAGAACCATTCAGAAGGCCACTCTTCGGATGCCTTCTTTGGTGTGCCGGATAGGTATCCGGTCTCGGCGATGCGCCATATTTCGGCTCCGCCCACTTCAAATATTGATCCCTCGTGGTTGTGCGGGACGAGACAGAATAGCTTTCTCCACAATTCAAAATGGGCCTCACAACCCAGGAATAGCTCGCAAAGAGCGACCTAACACGCGATATGCATGATGGAGGCGGGAGTGAAGTTGTGCAGTTGGAGGCCATAATACTCCAGAAGCCCTCGGAGGAACGGATGAATTGGAAATCCGACG
Source organism: Aegilops tauschii subsp. strangulata (assembly GCF_002575655.3). NCBI lineage: Eukaryota > Viridiplantae > Streptophyta > Magnoliopsida > Poales > Poaceae > Aegilops > Aegilops tauschii. The sequence continues at coordinate 256,364,281 of NC_053036.3, read as the reverse complement.
CCTCTTAGCAAGTAGGGAACGTAGCACACTCGTTCCCCCCAGATGGGTTGGGGAAATTCTCCGCCTGGGCCCCGCCATTGAAGGAGGTCAATCCTTCCCGAATAGGGATCAGATCCGCGGGGGGGGGGGGGGAATCCCTGTGTTTGCAGCTTCACCAGCTGACCGTGGGATACGGAACATCTCTCCCAATCGCCTTTTTCTGGGCCGCAGGGATGGGAGGAGGAGCTAGGAGGGCTAGCCATGTTGGAGTGGTTTTTCCTAGCAAGCTCTGAAGGTTTTTCCGCGTGGTGTCGAATGGATCTAAGATCCAATCTCTTTAAATATACGCTCTTTCTTACATGGCCGGGGTGTTATGTGCAAAAATACCCTGACCTCTCGCATTCGCTCGACATGTGGAATCTGAAGTCGTTGATGCACAGAAGCCGAGGGGTAGGACATTAAATGGAGGGCCGAATACATATCTTTGAAGTCATCGGAGGAGGAACCCGCCTTACAATGCCGAAGACAATCTACGCACCGGACACCTCGTCATTGAAGCCTGGTTCAGGGGCTACTGAGGGAGTCCTGGACTAAGGGGTCCTCGGTCGTCCGGCCTGTTAGCCGTGGGCCGGACTGATGGGCTGTGAAGATACAAAGACCGAAGACTCTACCCCTGTCCAGATGGGACTCTCCTTGGCGTGGAAGGCAAGCTTGGCGACCAAGCATGAAGATTCCTTTCTCTGTAACCGACTTTGTGTAACCCTAGTCCCCTCCGGTGTCTATATAAACCGGAGGGCTATGTAACATCCCAAAATTTCAATTTGGAATATTATATATAGGTCATACATGCATATCATATTTTATTGCATTTCGTTTCGAGATACTCGAAATTCTAAGCAACTGAAGGACCCTCGGAGACAGTTGGGGATTCCATCGTTTTCATATTTGAATTTTATCAAATATTGAAACAAGGGTCATTTGTTTTAATTATTTTTCTCTCCGAAAATATTTCATATCAAAATATATGAGCGGGGATAATATGACTTCCCCAAAATAATGAAATATTGGAGGAAAATATTTAAAAACAAATAAACATTTTTATTTGGATTTTATTTCTATTTTATTAGAATTAGGAAAAATATGAGTTTTGGAGGCGTCCGGTAGATTTTTAGATGACGGGGAAAATTTATTTCAGGATTTTTGGAGTCCGTTTAGTATTACTTTTCTTCGTTTTTCTGCTCGTCGGATTTTTTTTTTAAAGTAACCGACCTAACCGGGCCGTGTCCGCCTAGGACTCCTGGCCCGGCCGGCCTTCTTATTTGAGTTTTCCCGTGCATCTTTGCTTGATTGCTTATGTATGCTATTGTTTGTTTGCGATAGAATTCCTGGAATGCGAAGCATGCTACTACGAGTCTCCAAGTTTTGCGGATCGTCAGCAAGGCAAGTAACACATTGATCATACTCTTTTCATACCCAGTTTTTATGCATTAGTTCCAAACCTCAAACACTGCATGATTAGGATGTGTTTAACTTGTGGGTATTGGGAAGTAGTTGATGAGGTAGAACCTATTGCCCTGTTTATTATCAAACCCTTGGGAGTTACTTCTACGTTACGCTTATACTGCTATGCTATGCTCGTAGACGTGGTTTGGGTGAGTGAATCCATGACAGATGTGAGATGATTATTTAATGGTTCAACTTAAGGTGGAAACTTTAATACACATCTGGGTGGATTGCTTGTTTGGGCACCTGGAGAATCCAGTGTTGTCCTAGGATATCCCGGAGTACCCGTGTGATAATCCTACGGTCCGTCACCCAGGCTCAAAGGGATCTGAGATATTTCATGCTAGAAACTTTCGTGTGCAGCCACAAGCTATTATGGGCTCTAGCATAGTTGAGTAAGTTGCATGACCTCTTCCAGTGGAAGGCTAGCAGATGTAGAGGGATGTAGGTTGGTACTGTCTTCCTGGGGTTAGAGTTAATGCTTCTGAAAGACTGTGTCTCGGTCATCCGTTTCTCAAACACCATGAAGTTTGAGAAATCCAACGGAGGAGATCGCGTCTTGTGGGGAAAAGTGCGCAAACCTCTGAAGAGTGGACAATCTAATCATGGTTAGCCGTGTCCCCCGTTATGGACATCTTGAGTATCTAGTACTTGAATTATCATAAGTATCTCATCACTCTAATTTAATTTGTTGGGTTGATAATTACTTTTAATGGGGATTGAGTTGGAGGTACATTCTCAATGTTGTTCAACCACCATGATAGTTAAATAAAATATATACCATTGTTGTAGGAAAAAATTGGCTTTTCGCAAAAAACCTTATAACCTTAGAGCCTCCACCAGACATATATGCATGTAGTGATAGCATTTATCTGTTCATTGCTCTATTCTGTTATATTGCCAGCATATTCCATGTGCTGACCCATTTTCAGGCTGCAACGTATTATGTTGCAGACTTTTCAGACGACGAGTAAAGGTGTGATAGGTCGTTGTTGTGCATCTCAGCTATGCCGTTGGAGTTGATGGACTCATTTATCTTCCAAGTCTTCCGCTGTTATCTTCTTAGATGGCCTTAAGCCATATTTATTGTGATAAGTTCTCTTTTGAGACATTCGATGTAATAAGTGTGTGATTGCTACTCTGTTATAAATCCTTCGAGTACTGTGTGTGTCAGCATTACCGATCCAGGGATGACACTAAAGCACAGAGACTTGACCGTTTGGGGTCGGGTCGCTACAAGATGCTATCAGAGCACACGCTGAGTGTAGGACACGACCACTAAGATAAGCCATAGGTCACTCTTCTCTACTCATTTCTGACTCCTCTCCATTTTCTACTCCTTAGGATGGCACATTCGAGGAACAAGTTTGCACAACCGGACGAAGACACACCCTTTGGACGACACTTGAAGGAAGTCACTAGGTACCTGAACATCGGAATACCAAGCTTCACCGGGACCTACAACGCCACTTTACCAGAAGAGGAGCGCTGGATGATTCGAGTTCATGTTCCAGGAAGGACATTCACGCCAGTTACGGAGCCCATAGAGTTTTCCTTTGATGCACCAACCTAGAGTCTAGGAAAGAGCACGGCAGCCCACATCGCCATGGGACGCATCAACGAAGTTTACCACCAGGATCTCAAGGAAAGAGCACGGCAGCCCACATCACGGAGCTAGAAGAGGAACTCATGTCTACACGCGATGGATATGAGGTGGAAATCACAATACTATTGGAGAAGAATGATGACCTGATAAAGAAGATCGGAGTTTTCATGGGAGACCCCGTGCCAGGAGGAGAAGACGACGAACCGAAGGAAATTCGTTCTGAAGACTACATCATCATCGACGACACTGACTCCGACCCTGATGGTAGTGAGGATGATTGTGAAGACGAAGCTGGAGCGGATATCATGGAGTCTTCCACCGATCAAAATTTCTAGATGACCACCATATGATTAGTAGTCTTTTCCCATGTATAGTCCGAGCACTGTAACGGTAGTTCTGGACCATTTGTATGCCCTTACTTGATTGATTGAGTGAAATGATTGTGTTTGTCTCATGTGCATATGGGTAGTGTTTTCTCACTAGACCTCATTTCTATTCTAATCTCTCCCCTCTAAACCCATCAGATGCCTCCGAGACGTGACACCGGATTTGTCTTCCCATCGGAGATCACCCAGTTGAATCAGCAGCAGAATGCCTTGATGCAGATACTAGTCCAGAACCAAGGCAACAACAACAACAACAACAACCCGCCACCACCACCTCCAGTTGACAACTTAGACCGTTTTCCGAGGTTGCAGCCGCCGGTGTTTTCTAGTAGCACTGGGCCAATAGTTGCGGATCACTGGTTACGCAAGATTGGAAGGGAGTTGACCACCGCAGGATGCACATATGCTGAGAAGGTGCGTTTTGCCGCACATCAGTTGGATGGACCAGCAGCTTCATGGTGGGAAAATTACACAGCCACTTTCCCTATAGCCAATATCACTTGGGATCAGTTTCGGCAAGCATTTCACACAACCCATGTCTCAACTGGAGCTATGAGCATGAAGAAGCGCGAGTTTCGCAACTTGTGCCAAGGAAATCGTACTGTGGCTCAGTACGTAGAGGAGTTTAGTAAAATGTCTCGTTATGCCCCGGATGATGTGGCCACAGATGCCGCGAAGCAGGAGAAGTTTATGGAAGGGATGAATGACGAGATGAGGATGCAGTTGATGGTGGCAACATTCAACAACTACCAGGAGCTGGTAGACAAGGCTCTTATGATGGAAGGGAAGCAGCAGCAGATTGAGAGCCGCAAGAGGAAGTATGGGCAAGGAAGGTACAACTCAGGAGCTTAGCAGAAGCCTCGTTTAACCCCGAACTCGGGAGGATTTACCCATAACCATGGAGGTCATACCCACAATGGAGGAAGTTCGCATAACCACAATGGCTCGAAGAATGGGAATGCGAACGGAGCAGGCAATGGTCAGAACCGCTCCAATCCAGCCACAACTGCCAAGAGAGACCTAAGTCACATTACTTGCTTCAAGTGCGGGAAGACTGGACACCATGCCACAGAGTGCCCTGAAGCGAAGAATGGAAATGGTAATGGGAGCGCTGGGAAGAAGCCCAATCCATTCAACAAAGGACAAGTGAACCACGTTAATGTGGAGGAGGTTGAAGAGCAACCAGACGCAATTATTGGTAAGTTCTTGGTCAAGTCTTTTACCGCTCTTGTTCTTTTCGATACAGTGCATCTCATTCATACATATCAAGGGGATTTGTGGATAAGTTTAAGTTGCCAACCCAAGCCCTTAGGACACCCATGTTAGTAAGTTCACCTGGAGCAGAGTATATGGCCAGCCGATGGTGCGACCGGATACCCATAACCATTGGTAGCCATGTTTTCCCATCAGACCTAATAATTTTGGAGTCACAAGGATTGGATGTGATATTAGGCATGGACTGGATGTCGAAGTATGGAGGAAGCATTGATTGTGCTGGTAAGTCAATTCTACTCACCACCCCAGAGGGAAAAAGGGTCAAGTATGTATCCAGGCATTCGTCAAGGAGAACCCAAGTAAATTCCCTCTCAGGAGTTGTTCAGGAGGAAGTGCCTGTTGTGAAGGATTACCCGGATGTATTTCTAGAGGAATTACCAGGCATGCCGCCAGATCGAGACATCGAGTTCTTGATAGAACTGTTGCCAGGCACCAGACCGATATCACAGAGACCATACCGGATGCCCGCAAATGATCTGGAGGAGATTAAAAAACAGATTAAGGAGTGTTGGAGAAAGGTTACATCCGACGAAGTTCATCACCGTGGGGAGCCCCTGTGCTCTTGGTTGAGAAGAAGGATGGATCGTTAAGAATGGTTGTTGATTATCATGCGTTGAATGAAGTGACGATCAAGAACAAGTACCCACTGCCGATGATCAATGACTTGTTTGACCAGCTGCAAGGAGCTAAAGTGTTTTCGAAGATCGATCTGCGATCAGGATATCACCAGGTGAAGATTCGGGAGAAGGATATACCTAAGACAGCATTCACCACTAGGTACGGGTTATATGAGTTGGATTGACTAACGCCCCTGCCTATTTCATGAGTATGATGAATAAGGTGTTCATGGAATTCTTGGATAAGTTTGTGGTGGTGTTCATTGAAGATATAATGGTATACTCGAAGAATGAAGAGGAGCATTTGCGTTTAGTTCTCGAGAAACTCAGGGAACATCAATTGTATGCCAAGTACAACAAATGTGAGGTTTGGTTGAAGGAAGTTGGATTCCTTGGACATGTTATATCAGGAGAAGGTATAGCAGTAGACCCGACCAAGGATCAGTAAGTCACGGAGTGGTTGGCACCCACTTCAATTAGCGAGATCCGCAGTTTTCTTGGACTCGCGGGATACTATCGGAGATTTATTGAGAATTTTCCTAAGATTGCGAAACCTATGACCGAGTTATTAAAGAAGGATACCAAATTCTATTGGACTGAAGAATGTGAAGCATGTTTCCAGGAGTTGAAGAAGCGTTTGACTACATCCCCAGTGCTGATTCTACCGGATATACGCAAGGATTTCCAAGTGTATTGCGACACCTCTCGCTTAGGACTTGGAGGAGTACTTATGCAAGATGGAAGCGCTGTTTCGTATGCATCTCGACAGCTTCGACCGCATGAGTTGAATTTTGCTACTCATGATTTGGAGTTAGCAACCATAGTGCATGCACTCAAGACCTGGAGACATTACCTTATTGGAAACCGTTGCGATGTGTACACGGATCACAAGAGTTTGAAGTACATTTTCACCCAAAAGGAGCTGAACCTCAGGCAGAGGAGATGTTTGGAGCTCATAAAGGATTATGATATGAAGTTGCACTATCATCCAGGAAAGGCCAATGTCGTAGCAGACGCTTTGAGCCGGAAAAGTTATGACAATACCCTCGTAAGCGGAGGGATGCCAAAGGAGTTAGCCGAGGATCTCAGGGAACTTCGTTTTTTAGATTGTTCCTAGAGGTTTTGTTGCAGCAATGGAAGTTCAGTCTACATTGTTGGGAAAGATTCGAGAAGCTCAGAAGGATGACAATGAAATTGCAGAGATAAAGGAGAGAATGAGCAAAGGAAAGGCCAAAGGTTTTCATGAGGATGAGCACGACACCTTATGGTTTGAGGACCGCGTTTATGTGCCCAACAACGCATAGATCAGGAAGTTGATACTTCAGGAGGCCCATGACTCGCCATACTCGATACACCCCGGAAACACCAAGATGTATTTGGATTTGAAGGAGCGTTTCTGGTGGACTGGTATGAAGAAGGATATTGCCGAGTATGTAGCTATATGTGATGTATGTCAGAGAGTAAAGGCAGAACATCAGAAGCCAGCAGGATTACTGCAGCCTATGCCGATACCCGAATGGAAGTGGGACAAGTTTGGCATGGATTTCATCACCGGATTGCCCAGGACCCGATTAGGATATGATTCTATCTGGGTAGTAGTGGATCATTTGACCAAAGTGGCTCACTTTATCCCAGTGAAAACCACCTATACAAGTGCGAAGTTGGCCAAGATATATATGACCAGGATCGTATGTCTGCACGGAGTTCCGAGGACCATCATATCAGATAGAGGAACACAGTTTACTTCGAAGTTTTGGCGTCAGCTACACCAGACTTTGGGGACCAGGCTAGAGTTTAGCACAGCCTTTCATCCGCAGACAGACGGACAGACCGAGAGAGTCAATCAAATTCTGGAGGACATGTTGAGATCTTGTGCACTAGATTATGGATCTAGTTGGGATAACTATTTGCCGTACGCGGAGTTTTCATACAACAACAGCTACTAGGCCAGTTTCAAGATGGCACCTTTCGAAGCCCTGTATGGGAGAAGATGCCGAACGCCATTGATGTGGGATGAAGTAGGAGACTGTCAGTTGTTTGGACCAGACTTGGTCAAAGAGTCTGAAGAGAAGGTTAAGCTAATTCGAGACCGACTGAAGGTAGCTCAGTCCAAACAGAAGAGTTATGTAGACTCAAAACGCAAGGAGGTAGTCTATGAGATCGGAGACAGAGCATATCTTTGAGTGTCACCTTTGCGAGGAGTTAAGCGTTGTGGAGTTAAGGGAAAGTTAGCCCCGAGATTTGTAGGACCATACCGAGTTTTAGAACGCATGGGAGAGGTTGCCTACAAGTTAGAGTTACCTGAAGGATTGTAAGGAGTTCATAATGTGTTTCATGTAACCCAGTTGAAGAAGTGCCTTGCAGAGATGGCCGATATACTGCTCAGAGATACAGTACCCCTGGAAGCAATTCAGTTGGACAGTGATCTGACCTATGAGGAGAAGCCTGTCAAGATTCTTGAGTTTGCCAGCCGAGTTACTCGCAACAAGGTTATCAAGTTTTGCAAAGTTGAGTGGAGCCACCATACCGAGGATGAAGCCTCCTGGGAACGAGAGGATGATCTACGCAAGGACCGCCCACACCTATTTTCCAGCCAAACCGAATCTCGAGGGCGAGATTCATCTTAAGGGGGGTAGGTTTGTAACATCCCAAATTTACAATTTGGAATGTTATATATAGGTCATACATGCATATCATATTTTATTGCATATCGTTTCGAGATCCTCAAAATTCTAAGCAACTCAAGGACCCTCGGAGAGAGTTGGGGATTCCACCGTTTTCATATTTGAATTTTATCAAATATTGAAACAAGCGTCATTTGTTTTAATTATTTTTCTCTCTGAAAATATTTCATATCAAAATATATGAGAGGGGATAATATGACTTCCCCAAAATAATGAAATATAGGAGGAAAAATATTTAAAAACAAATAAACATTTTTTTTTGGATTTTATTGCTATTTTATTTGAATTAGGAAAAATATGCGTTTTTCAAAATTGCAGTAGAGTCCTAAATAAATGTTCACCCTGTCCGCAAGTCTTTAGAGGACGGTGAAAATTTATTTTAGGATTTTTGGAGTTTGTTTAGTGTTTCTTTTCATCGTTTTTCTGTGCGTCGGAATATTAAAAAAAAGTAACCGACCTAACCGGGCCGTGTCCGCCTAGGACTCCTGCAGCCCAGCGCCCCGCCCGAAACCCTAAGCCGCCGCCGCCCTAGCAACGCCGCCGCACTAGCCGCCGCGCTGCTGCCGCCGCCATGCCGCCATGCCGCGCTACCGCCCGCGCCGCTCGTCAGAGTTCACCGCCGCCGCCGCCGGTTCGGTTTTTCCGGTAAAAACCCTAGATCTATGTTTTTTTAATAGATCGGTTCGGTTTTTTCGGTTTAGTTATTTTGCGGACGTTCGTCCTTTGGTTCGTTTTAACAAACGTCATTCACCCGGGGCCGCAGACAGCGAACGTTCGTTCGTTAGCCTGTTCGTCAGTTTTTCTTTTTCCAGGGTTTTTCGCGATTATTTTCGATCGTGATTTCTGACCCGATTTTCGTTTTAATTTATCTTTTCGCTCGTTTATCAGAATCAGGCGATTCAAGCGCCTAGATCTTCGTCTCGAAGTTCTTTATCTGTTTAACCAACTTGAACAAGATATTGGTACTGTAAAATTTGACTTTAGTCCAGATTAGTAATCGGATCTTGTTTCTTTCGTAGTTTGAGTTTCGTTGCTCCGTTTGATTTCATACTTTTAGCAAATCGAATCTCTTTAGTTGAGTTTTCAGATTCGATCTTCTTATTTGAGTTTTACCCGTGCATGTTTGCTTGATTGCTTATGTATGCTATTGTTTGTTTGCGATAGAATTCCTGGAGTGCGAAGCATGCTACTACGAGTCTTTAGGTTTTGCGGATCGTCAGGAAGACAAGTAACACATTGATCATACTCTTTTCATACCCAGTTTTTATGCATTAGTTCCAAACCACAAACACTGCATGATTAGGATGTATTTAACTTGTGGGTATTGGGAATTAGTTGATGAGGTAAAACCTATTGCCCTGTTTATTATCAAACCCTTGGGAGTTACTTCTACGTTATGCTTATGCTGCTATGCTATGCTCGTAGACGTGGTTTGGGTGAGTGAATCCATGACAGATGTGAGATGATTATTTAATGGTTCAACTTAAGGTGGAAACTTTAATACACATCTGGGTGGATTGCTTGTTTGGGCACCTGGAGAATCCAGTGTTGTCCTAGGATATCCTGGAGTACCCGTGTGATAATCCTACGGTCCGCCACCCAGGCTCAAAGGGATCTGAGATATTTCATGTTCCGTCTGCAGTCACAAGCTATTATGGGCTCTAGCATAGTTGATTAAGTTGCATGACCTCTTCCAGTGGTAGGCTAGCAGATGTAGAGGGATGTAGGTTGGTACTTTCTACCCGGGGTTAGAGTTAATGCTTCTGAAAGACTGTGTCTCGGTCATCCGTTTCTCAAACACCATGAAGTGCAAGAAATCCATCGGAGGAGATCGAGTCTTGTGGGGAAAAGTGCACAAACCTCTCCAGAGTGTACAATCTAACCATGGTTAGCCGTGTCCCCCATTATGGACATCTTGAGTATCTAGTACTTGAATTATCATAAGTATCTCATCACTCTAATTTAATTTGTTGGGTTGATAATTACTTTTAATGGGGATTGAGTTGGAGGTACCTTCTCAATGTTGTTCAACCACCATGATAGTTAAATAAAATATATTCCTTTGTTGTAGGAAAAAAATTGGCTTTTCGCAAAAAACCTTATAACCTTAGAGCCTCCACCAGCCATATATGCATGTAGTGATAGCATTTATCTGTTCATTGCTCTATTGTGTTATATTGCCAGCATATTCCATGTGCTGACCCGTTTTCGGGCTGCAACGTATTATGTTGCAGACTTTTCAGACGACGAGTAAAGGTTCGATAGGTCGTTGTTGTGCATCTCAGCTATGCCGTTGGAGTTGATGGACTCACTTATCTTCCAAGTCTTCCGCTGTTATCTTCTTAGATGGCCTTAAGCCATATTTATTGTGATAAGTTCTCTTTTGAGACATTGATGTAATAAGTGTGTGATTGCTACTCTGTTATAAATCATTCGAGTACTGTGTGTGTCAGCATTACTGATCCAGGGATGACACTGAAGCACAGAGACTTGACCGTTTGAGGTCGGGTCGCTACAGGCTAGGTCCGTAGAAGCGAATAATCATAATCGTAGTCATACAGGCTAGACATCTAGGGTTTTAGCCATTACAATCTCGTGGTAGATCAACTTTTGTGATACTCATATTCATCAAGATCAATCAAGCAGGAAGTAGGGTATTACTTCCATAGAGAGGGCCCGAACCTGGGTAAACATTGTGTCCCCTGTCTCCTGTTACCATCGACCTTAGATGCACAGTTCGGGACCCCCTACCCGAGATCCGCCGGTTTTGACACCGACAGCGTCCCATGGCGCTGAGGGGAGGCGCAGCCATTGAAGTCAAAGGGCTCACTTCCTTGTGAGCCTGCGCACCGTATAGCTCACACGCTTCTCAGTGAGCCTGCACATTGGTGGACTGCTTGCACGCCTCCTAGTCAGCCTGCACAGTGGATTGCGCTCACATGCCTCCCGCCTACTCAAGTAGCTGTCCGCACGGCACCTCCTAGCCATTAAAAGTTTGACGCACGTGGCGTGGCGTGAATGGTTAGCAAAACATTTGAGATTTAACGAGGCAACTATTTGTTTTCAAAATGCCTTTGTCGGCGGTTAATTCGTGCACCTTCTATCAAATTGGACACGAAAAATAACACAACATGTGGCGCCATTCCATGATAGCACATGCCAAGTTTCATGAATTTCAGACGAGTTTTTGGATTTACTAGAATTTTAAAACCAAGTATCCAATGTTATCTACCGAGCCACGATGTCCAGGTGTTTGAAGTTAATTCCCATTTCTTGCATGGGACCTAAGCATGCATCCAAGGACACACATATGATTTTTCAACCCAATTTGCTGGGAAACGTAGTAATTTCAAAAAAATTCCTACGCCCACGCAAGATCATGGTGATGCATAGCAACAAGAGGGGAGAGTGTTGTCCACGTACCTTTGTAGACCGTAAGTGGAAGCGTTATGACAACGCGGTTGATGTAGTCGTACGTCTTCACGATCGACCGATCCTAGTACCTAACGTACGTCACCTCCGCGCTCTGCACATGTTCAGCTCGGTGACGTCCCACGAACTCACGATCCAGCAGAGTGTCGAGGGAGAGCTCCGTCAGCACGACGGCGTGATGACGGTGCTGATGAAGCTACCGGCGCAGGGCTTCGCCTAAGCACTACGACGATCTGACCGAGGTGGATTATGGTCGAGGGGGGCAGCGCACATGGCTAAGAGATCAGTGATCAACTTGTGTGTCTATGGGATGCCCCCTTCCCCCCTATATAAAGGATTGGAGGAGGGGGAGGAGGCCGGCCTCCTAGGCGCGCCCCAAGGGGAATCCTACTCCCACCGGGAGTAGGATTCCCCCCATTCCCTAGTTGGATTAGGAGAGAAGGAAGGGGGAGGAAGGAGGAAGGAAAGGGGGGGCCCTCCCAATTCGGATTGGGCTTGGGGGGGGGGGCGCACCCCCTCCTTTGCTCCCTTCTCATCTCTCCCACTAAGGCCCAATAAGGCCCATATACCTCCCGAGGGGTTCCGGTAACCTCCCGGTGCACCGGTATATGCCCAATCTCACCCGGAACCATTCTGATGTCCTAATATAGTCATCCAGTATATTGGTCTTCATGTCTCGATCATTTCGAGACTCCTCGTCATGTCCGTGATAATATCCGGTACTCCGAACTACCTTCGGTACATCAAAACACATAAACTCATAATACCGATCGTCACTGAACGTTGAGCATGCAGACCCTACGGGTTCAAAAACTATGTAGACATGACCGAGACATGTCTCCGGTCAATAACCAATAGCGGAACCTGGATGATCATATTGGCTCCCACATATTCTACGAAGAACTTTATCAGTCAAACCGCATAACAACATAGGTTGTTCCCTTTGCCATCGGTATATTACTTGCCCGAGATTCGATCGTTGGTATCTCAATACCTAGTTCAATCTCGTTACTGGCAAGTCTATTTACTCGTTCCGTAATGCATCATCACGCAACTAACTCATTAGTCACATTGCTTGCAAGGCTTATAGTGATGTGCATTACCGAGAGGGCCCAGAGATACCTCTCCGACAATCGGAGTGACAAATCCTAATCTCGATGTATGCCAACTCTACAAACACCATCGGAGACCCCTATAGAGCATCTTTATAATCACCCAGTTATGTTGTGACATTTGATAGCACACAAGGTGTCCTCCGGTATTCGGGAGTTGCATAATCTCATAGTCTGAGGAACATGTATAAGTCATGAAGAAAGCAGTAGCAATATACTAAACGATCATAATGCTGAGCTAACGAATGGGTCTTGTCCATCACATCATTCTCCTAATGATGTGATACCGTTCATCAAATGACAACACATGTCTATGGTTAGGAAACATAACCATCTTTGATAAACGAGCTAGTCAAGTAGAGGCATACTAGGGACACTTTGTTTTGTCTATGTATTTACACATGTACTAAGTTTCCGGTTAATACAATTCTAGCATGAATAATAAACATTTATCATGAAATAAGGAAATAAATAATAACTTTATTATTGCCTCTAGGGCATATTTCCTTCAGTCTCCCACTTGCACTAGAGTCAATAATCTAGTTCACATCGCCATGTTATTTAACACCAATAGTTCACATCACCATGTGATTAACACCCATAGTTCACATCCCCATGTGACCATCACCCAAAGGGTTTACTAGCGTCAGTAATCTTAGTCCACATCGCCATGTGATTAACACCCAAATAGTACTAAGGTGTGATCATGTTTAGCTTGTGAGAGAAGTTTAGTCAATGGGTCTACCACATTCAGATCCGTATGTATTTTGCAAATTTCTAAGTCTACAATGCTCTGCACGGAGCTACTCTAGCTAATTGCTCCCACTTTCAATATGTATCCAGATCGGTGTCAAAACTTGCATCGACGTAACTCTTTACGACAAACTCTTTATCACCTCCATAACCGAGAAATATTTCCTTAGTCCTCTAAGGTCTGGTACACAACATGACATACTTTATAGAACCTATGGCTGAGGCATAGGAAATGATTTTCATTCTCTCTCTATCTTCTGCCGTGGTCCGGCTTTGAGTCTTACTCAACTTCACACCTTGCAACACAGGCAAGAGCTCTTTCTTTGACTGTTCCATTTTGAACTACTTCAAAAATTTGTCAAGGTATGTACTCATTGAAAAAACTTATCAAGCGTCTTGATCTATCTCTATAGATCTTGATGCTCAATATGTAAGTAGCTTCATCGAGATCCTTCTTTGAAAAACTCCTTTCAAACACTCCTCTATGCTTTCCAGAAAATTCTACATCATTTTCGATCGACAATATGTCATTCACATATACTTATCAGAAAGGCTGTAGTGCTTCCACTCACTTTCTTGTAAATACAGGCTTCACCGCAAGTCTGTATAAAACTATATGCTTTGATCAACTTATCAAAGCGTATATTCCAACTCCGAGATGCTTGCACCAGTCCATAGATGGATCACTGGAGCTTTGCACACTTTGTTAGCACCTTTAGGATCGACAAAACCTTCTCGTTGCATCATATACAACTCTTCTTTAAGAAATCCATTAAGCAATGCAGGTTTGACATCCATTTGCCAAGTTTCATAAAATACTACAATTGGTAACAAGATTCGGACAGACTTTTAAGCATCGATACGAGTGAGAAAATCTCATTGTCATGAAGGCCAGAAAATGGTGTGGAACGTAGTGATAATAGTATGCGCCCTGCTCCAAAACAAAGAAAAAGGTGCGTGCCGCACTGGAAAGTATCGAGTTGTTCTAGTTCCTGGCCTTGGTGGTTGGCCCATGCCCGAGGGATACTATGGCGCTGCGTCCACTGAAACTTATGAAAAAGAAATGTTATTCTATCGATATCTTCAAGAGTTCCCAAACCCCCTGACTGAGAGTGCAGAGATTCTTCCCCGTTTCTGCCCGGACGATTCCATCAAATAAATAAAAATAAAAGAAGGTTATATAAAACTTCCTTATCTAGTTCTAGCATTTTGAAAAAAATTCTTCTTTTTTTACACCCCGGCCCAAGAAATGCAGCAAAGCAAGTCGTCTTTGGTTTGGAGCTAAATTCCCGGATGTATATGCTTGATCAAGTGCTCAACATCTTGAACTTGTCAAAAACCTTTTTCTACAAGTCTAGATTTGTAGATAGTAACACTACTATCAGCGTCCGTCTTCCTCTTGAAGATCCATTTATTTTCTATGGCTTGCCGATCATCAGGAAAGTCAACCACAGTCCACACTTTGGTCTCATACATGGATCCCATCTCAAATTTCATGGCCTCAAGCCATTTCGCGGAATCTGGGCTCATCATCGCTTCCTCATAGTTCGTAGGTTCGTCATGGTCAAGTAACATGAACTCCAGAATAGGATTACCGTACCACTCTGGTGCAGAACATACTCTGGTTGACCTACGAGGTTCGGTAGTAACTTGATTCGAAGCTTCATGATCATCATCATTAACTTCCTCACTAATTGGTGTAAGCATCACTTGAACTGATTTCAGTGAAGAAATACTTTCCAATTCGGGAGAAGGTACAATTAGCTCATCAAGTTCTTGCCTTCGGATCTGTGATAGAAGGTGTACCCAACAGTTTCTTTTGGGTATCCTATGAAGACGCACTTCTCCGATTTGGGTTTGAGCTTTATCAGGCTGAAAATTTTCACATAAGCATCACAACCCCAAACTTTAAGAAACGACAACTTGGGTTTCTTGCCACACCACAGTTCATAAGGTGTCGTCTCAATGGATTTATATGGTGCCCTATTTAACGTGAATGCAGTTGTCTCTAATGCATAACCCCAATACGATAGTGGTTAATCGGTAAGAGAAAACATAGATTGCACTATATCCAATAAAGTACGGTTATGACGTTCGGACACACCACTATGCTATGGTGTTCTAGGTGTTATGAATTTGTGAAACTATTCCACATTGTTTTAATTGAAGACCAAACTCGTAACTCAATATTCGTCTCCGCGATCAGATCGTAGACACTTTATTTTCTTGTTACTATGATTTTACACTTCACTCTGAAATTCTTTGAACTTTTCAAATGTTTCAGACTTATGTTTCATCAAGTTATGTTTCATCAAGTAGATATACCCATATCTGCTCAAATCATCTGTGAAGGTCAGAAAATAACGATACCCGCCGCGAGCCTCAACACTCATCGGACCACATACATTAGTATGTATTATTTCCAACAAGTCTGTTGCTCGCTCCATTGTTTCGGAGAACGGAGTCTTAGTCATCTTTCCCATGAGGCATGGTTCGCAAGCATCAAGTGATTCATAATCAAGTGATTCCAAAAGCCCATCAGCATGGAGTTTCTTCATGCGCTTTACACCAATATGACCTAAACGGTAGTGCCACAAATAAGTTGCACTATCATTATTAACTTTGCATCTGTTGGCTTCAATAGTATGAATATGTGTATCACTACGATCGAGATTCAATAAACCATTTATATTAAGTGTATGACCATAGCAGGTTTTATTCATGTAAGCAGAATAACAATTATTCTTTGCCTTAAATGAATAACCGTATTGCAATGAACATGATCTAATCATATTCATGCTCAACGCAAACACCAAATAACATTTATTTTAGGTTCAACACTAATCCCGAAGGTAAAGGGAGTGTGCGATGGTGATCTTACCAACCTTGAAATCACTTCCAACAAACATCATCACCTCGCCCTTAACTAGTCTCTGTTTATTTTGGAACTCCCGTTTTGAGTTACTACTCTTAGCAACTGAACCAGTATCAAATACCGAGGGGTTGCTATAAAAACTAGTAAAGTACACATCAATAACGTGTATATCAGATATACCTTTGTTTACTTTGCCATCCTTCTTATCCGCCAAGTATCTAGGGCAGTACCGCTTCCAGTGACCATTTCCTTTGCAGTAGAAGTACTTAATCTCAGGCTTAGGTCCGGACTTAGGTTTTTTTCACTTGACTAGAAACTTTCTTGTCGTTCTTCTTGAAATTCCCCTTCTTCCCTTTGCCCTTTTTTCTTAAAACTAGTGGTCTTGTCAACCATCAACACTTGATGCTTTTCTTGATTTCTACCTTCGCCAATTTCAGCATCGCGAAGAGCTCGGGAATTACTTTTGTCATCCCTTGCATATTATAGTTCATCATGAAGTTCTACTAACTTGGTGATAGTGACTAGAGAACTTTGTCAATTACTATCTTATCTAGAAGATTAACTCCCACTTGATTCAAGCAATTGTAGTACACAGACAATCTCAGCACATGCTCACTGGTTGAGCTAGTCTCCTCCATCTTGTAGGCAAAGTACTGTCAGAGGTCTCATACCTCTCGACACGGGCATGAGTATGAAATAGCAATTTCAACTCTTGGAACATCTCATATGCTCCATGTCGTTCAAAACATTTTCGAAGTCCCGGTTCTAAGCCGTAAAGCATGGTGCATTAAACTATCAAGTAGTCATCATACTGAGCATTGTCAAACGTTCATAATGTCTGCATCTGCTCCTGCAATAGGTCCATCACCTAGCGGTGCATCAAGGACATAATTCTTCTGTGCAGCAATGAGTATAATCCTCAGATCACGGATCTAATCCGCATCATTGCTACTAACATCTTTCAATTTATTTTTCTCTAGGAACATATCAAAAATAAACGGGGAAGCTATGCGCGAGCTATTGATCTTCAACATAGATATGCAAATACTATCAGGACTAAGTTCAAGATAAATTAAGTGAAATTAATCATATTACTTAAGAACTCCCACTTAGATAGACATCCCTGTAGTCATCTAAACGGTCACATGATCCAAATCAACTAAACCATGTTCGATCATCACATGGGATGGAGTAGTTTTCAATGGTGAACATCACTATGTTAATCATATCTACTATATGATTAACGCTCGACCTTTCGGTCTCCAGTGTTCCGAGGCCATATCTGCATATGCTAGGCTCGTCAAGTTTAACCTGATTATTCTGCGTGTGCAAAACTGGCTTGCAGCCATTGTCTGTGAACCTAGAGCTTATCACACTCGATCATCATGTGGTGTCTCAGCACGAAGAACTGTTGCAACGGTGCATACTCACGGAGAACACTTATACCTTGAAATTTTAGTAAGGGATCATCTTATAGAGCTACCGCCGAACTAAGCAAAATAAGATGTATAAAAGATAAACATCACATGCAATCAAAATATGTGACATGATATGGCCATCATCATCTTGTGCCTTTGATCTCCATCTGCAAAGTACCATTATGATCTCCATTGTCACCGACATGACACCATGATCTCCCTCATCTTGATCTTTATCAATGTGTCGTCACATGGTCGTCTCGCCAACTATTGCTCTTGCAACTATTGCTATCGCATAGCGATAAAGTAAAGCAATCATATGGCGCTTGCATCTTATGCAATAAGGAGCCAACCATAAGGCTCCTGCCAGTTGCCGATAACTTGAACAAAACATGATCATCTCATACAACAACTTATATCTCATCACGTCTTGACCATATCACATCACAACAAGCCCTACAAAAACAAGTTAGACGTCCTCTACTTTGTTGTTGCAAGTTTTATGTGGCTGCTACGGGCTTAGCAAGAGCCGTTCTTAACTACCCATCAAAACCACAACGATTTTTTGTCAAGTATGTGTTTTTTAACCTTCAACAAGGACCGGGCGTAGCCACACTCGATTCAACTAAAGTTGGAGAAACTGACACCCGCCAGCCACCTGTGTGCGCAGCACGTCGGTAGAACTAGTCTCGCGTAAGCGTACGCGTAATGTCGGTCCGGGCCGCTTCATCCAACAATACCGCCGAATCAAAGTATGACATGCTGGTAAGCAGTGTAGCTATTATCGCCCACAACTCACTTGTGTTCTACTCGTGCATATAACATCTACGCATAGACCTGGCCCGGATGCCACTGTTGGGAAACGTAGTAATTTCAAAAAAATTCCTACGCACACGCAAGATCATGGTGATGCATAGCAACGAGAGGGGAGAGTGTTGTCCACGTACCCTTGTAGACCGTAAGGGGAAGCGTTATGACAACACGGTTGATGTAGTCGTATGTCTTCACGGTCGACCGATTCTAGTACCGAACGTATGGCACCTCCGTGATCTGCACACATTCAGCTCGGTGACGTCCCATGAACTCACGATCCAGCAGAGTTTCGAGGGAGAGCTTCGTTAGCATGAAGGCGTGATGACGGTGATGATGAAGCTACCGGCGCAGGGCTTCGCCTAAGCACTACGACGATATGACCGAGGTGGATTATGGTGGAGGGGGGCACCGCACACGGCTAAGAGATCAATGATCAACTTGTGTGTCTATGGGGTGCCCCCTTCCCCCGTATATAAAGGAGTGGAGGAGGGGGAGGAGGCCGGCCTCCTAGGCGCGCCCCAAGGGGAGTCCTATTCCCACCAGGAGTAGGATTCCCCCCTTCCCTAGTTGGATTAGGAGAGAATGAAGGGGGAGGAAGGAGGAAGGAAAGGGGGCCGGCCCCCCTCCCAATTCGGATTGGGCTTGGGGGGTGCGCCCCCTCCTTTTCTCCCTTCTCATTTCTCCCACTAAGGCCCAATAAGGCCCATATACCTCCCGGGGGTTCCGGTAACCTCCCGGTGCACCGGTATATGCCTGATCTCACCCGGAACCATTCTGATGTCCAAATATAGTCGTCCAATATATCAATCTTTCTGTCTCGATCATTTCGAGACTGCTCGTCATATCCGTGATCATATCCGGGACTCCGAACTACCTTCGGTACATCAAAACACATAAACTCATAATACCGATCATCACCGAACGTTAAGCGTGTGGACCCTACGGGTTCTAGAACTATGTAGACATGACCGAGACATGTCTCCGGTCAATAACCAATAGCGGAACCTGGATGTTCATGTTGGCTCCCACATATTCTACGAAGATCTTTATCAGTCAAACCGCATCACAACATACGTTGTTACCTTTGTCATCGGTATGTTGCTTGCCCGAGATTCGATCGTCGGTATCTCAATACCTAGTTCAATCTCGTTACCGGCAAGTCTCTTTACTTGTTCCGTAATGCATCATCCCGCAACTAACTCATTAGTCACATTGCTTGCAAGGCTTATAGTGATGTGCATTACCGAGAGGGCCCAGAGATACCTCTCCGACAATCAGGGTGACAAATCCTAATCTCGATCTATGCCAACTCAACAAACACCATTAGAGACCCCTATAAAGCATCTTTATAATCACCCAGTTACGTTGTGACGTTTGATAGAACACGAGGTGTTCCTCCGGTATTCGGGAATTGCATAATACATAGTCTGAGGAACATGTATAAGTCTTGAAGAAAGCAATAGCAATATACTAAACGATCATAACTGTAAGCTAACGAATGGGTCATGTCCGTCACATCATTCTCCTAATGATGTGATCCCGTTCATTAAATGACAACACATGTCTATTGTTAGGAAACATAAGCATCCTTGATAAATGAGCTAGTCAAGTAGAGGCATACTAGGGACTCTTTGTTTTCTCTATGTATTCACACATGTACTAAGTTTTTGGTTAATACAATTCTAGTACGAATAATAAACACTTATCATGAAATAAGGAAATAAATAATAACTTTATTATAGCCTCTAGGGCATATTTCCTTCATTTGCTACACTGGAGCACGTGCATAGCTCAAATTTGAATCATGCACATAAAATACCTACAAAACTCAGTTAATGTATAAAAATGTCCAAACGAACCCCGAATAATTCCAAAATTTAACATAACACTCTTGTCGGTGTGTTGTATCTAGAAAAAAAATCAAGGCAAGAAGGGGCAACAGATGTTGTTTCATCCGGAAAAGTGACACACCTTCCCTACCAGACCACAGGGCTTCTTGTGAGAAGCTCTGCTTTGTGACGGGTGTATACCATAACCTGCCCCAAATGGGACAATTTTTTTACCACGACATGTTGGTGCCATTCCATGATAGCATGACAAGTTTCATGAATTTCAGACGAGTTTTCGATTTACTAGAATTTAAATACCAAGTATCTCAATGTTTGCCGGCAAGCAACGGTGCCGAGGTGTTTGAAACTCATTCCCATTGCTTGCATGGGTCCTGAGCATGGACCCAAGGACACACATTTGATTTTTCAACCCATTTTCTGCACTGGAGCATGTGCATGTAGTTCAAATTTGAATTATGCACATGAAATGCCAAGAAAACTCAGTTAATGTATAAAAATGTTCTAACAAACCGCGGAAAAGTACAAAATTTAAAATGACACTCCTTTTATTCTGTGTTGACACTAGATAAAAATTTAAACAAGAAGAGGCAACGGATATCGTTTTGTCCACAAAGGTGACACGTCCCCTACCGGAACCATGAGGCTTCTTGTGAGAAACTCTAGTTTGTGACAAGCTTATACCCAAATCTGCCGCAAATGGGACAATTTTTTACCACAACATTTTCATGCCATTCCATGATAGCATGCCAAGTTTCAAGAATTTCCGACGAGTTTTGGATTTAGTAGAATTTAGAAACCATGTATCTCAATGTTTGCAGCCGAGCGACGGTGCCGAGGTGTTCCAATTCACTCCCATTTCTTGCGTGGGACATAAGCATGCACCCAAGGACACATATTTGATTTTTCAACCAATTTATATGCACTAGAACATGTGCATGTAGTTCAAATTCGAATTATGCACATAAAATGCCTAGAAAACTCAATTAATTTATCAAAATGTCCAAAAGAACCCCCTAAAATTACAGAATTTAAAACTGTCGGTGCAACAAACCCTGGGTCTGTTGCCCAGACCGTGCACAGGCCTAAGAGTAAGGTTGTGACATCCAAGACCAGACCAAGCAGAAGAGATCAGCTCTTTGAGGAATCAAAGGGCGGATCAAGAAGAGCAAGACGAGCCAAAGGAAGCAAGATACCACCAAGGGAAAACCTCCCTTGCCGGGTAGGCAAGCCTGGCGAGGACGAGGTTGCTCTAGAGTCAAGTCTCAAGACTCCACCGGCAAGTCTGCCGGGGACGCCATGGGCGGACTACCCCGCCAAAAGCTCCACTGCTCCACCTCACAGTGACACACTACTGCAAGATGCTGCTAACGTGACACTACAATCAGAGACCCTTCGAGAAAGTATGTGCGATGCCATAATCGCAAACGGTGTTGTATCAAAACCGTCAGAAATGTATAAAATGTTTGCGATGATGGATGCATCAAACACGGTTCAGGTTTTAGTTGCGTGTGCGATGAAGGGCATACGGTTCAGTTCGATTAACTATTTTTGATGAGGAGGAACAAAAGAAACAGGCAGCCAGATGAAGGTGTGTGCGATACACAGCATACGGTTCACTCGGATGAACTGTTTGTGATTAGGCAACACAAAAGAAACGGGCAACCAGATGAAGGTGTGTGCGATATACAACATACGGTTCACTCGGATGAACTGCTTGTGATTAGGCAACACAAAAGAAACGGTTAGCCAGATCAAGGTGCGTGGGATATACGGCATGCGGTTCACTCGGATGAATTGTTTGCGTTGACACAAGTGTACAGAAACGGTTCAACTTAACAAGACGTGTGTGTTGTGCGATGGGATTGCATGCGGTTCACTCGGCCCTTGTCGTCAGTGTGTGACTTCTGTGGCAACCGTTCGCTCCCAGGCGCCTCTTCGTGTACCGTGGCAACCGTCCATCGACTCTTCGCCTTTCCCTATTGATTTGGAACTGCTGTCGCACGCTAGCTCTTCCTCGCTCCTCCATTTTCCTTCACCCTTCCTTCTTCCATTGTTTGATCGTCTTCTCCATGGAGGGAACAAGCCGGAAACGACCCCGTTATTCTTGCCCCGATCTGAATGATGACGCAGTGGAGGAACTCATTGATCGGTGCGACGTCATCACCTTGGCTAGCATGGCTGGTTCGTTCAAGACCATTCTCGACTCAACTAATAACATCATTACAAGGAACCCAAGGGTTCAGGAGCGGTTTGATCTCCCCTATCTTCTTCGCTGTGACCCTGCTGACTGGCATGGGAACGAGGGAAGCCTCGCCTTGTGTAAGGTTATGCCGCTTGATAATGATACATATGATGTTAAGATGCCATCGCTTGAGGGCAAGTCTTGCGCATGCGCAAATGGAGATTTGGTTGTTTATATTGGGTATAACTGCGAGTGGGAACTTGTGAATTTGTACACTCGTCACCGGGTTCCACTTCGAAAAATCTCAGACGACTGCCCAGAGGTTGAGTACACCGGTATTCTACGTGAGTTCAAATACGATCATGCTGACTGTCGTCTACGGAAGATAGCAATTTGTCAAGTTCCCAACCGCTCTTGGGGTTATAGAAATGCTTATGTTGTCGCTATCTTCAACAAGCTTGTTGCCGTCCTTCATGGTTCGACTTGATGGATATTGCTCAAAAATCATTTTCTATACATGGATGAGTACTGTGATGCGATTCAATACAAGGGTCTTGTGTTTGCTGCCACCACTCGTGGCACTGTTTTTGCATGGAATCCTCATGATTTCAATACGTTTGTCTTCCATCGTAATTATAATTGTTTCATCCACATGCATGCGGGTTAGCTAGTTTCCCTTTACTAATTAACCTTCTTGTGTTTCCAAGGTCCTGTGAACATTCCACCACCTATACTTGAAAATTTTATTCACGAGCATGAGGACGAGCGGGACCCATATACTCAGTGGCGGCTGGCAACTTATTCCGATGCATCACCTCTTGTCTGTATACGGGGCACTGTTGATGTTACTAAGGAAGCAGGTGTTGTCTCGTATGGTTGCACTCTCCGGACTTATTCCAACATCCGTTGCAGGGTATTCGGGATGGATACTGGTGTACTAGCGCCAACACCTTCTCCCTGGTTCAGTACTGAAAGTCTTGGAGGAAACTCGCTCTTCCTTGGACAAAACTATCCAATGATGGTGGAAGGCGATCCAGCTGCTGTTGACACAACGTTACTACCATTTATGAGAAGCAATTGTATCTATACCTCGGACATTACTATGCTTCCCTACCGTCCCAATATGGGTATTGAAATAGGCCGCTTCAGCCTGGATGATCAGTCCTGCATTAGTCTCGAGATTGACAGTAGCTGGCCCTTCCCAGAGAATCACTTCTGGTTCAAAGCAAGTGTTTCCAACGCCGACGAGTGGTTGAGCTGAAGTTCATTTCATCACTTTGTTATTTGTTGTGTGAGAAAAACTTTACTAGAATGTTTTGTCAGAAATGATCTATAATCCAACGTGTATCCTCGTTGTCGTTGTCGGTTGATGACTTGTTGTATGTAATCAATGGTACATTTGCATATGCGTCCATGAACTCACGCCTGCTAGTGGTGTCCGTATGAACAGTGCTAGTGATTTTAGTTGCAAAAATTAGATAGTGCTAGTGATTTGTAGTTGCATATTTTGACAAATCGCAGTGTTACAAGGTTGACAAATGGCAATGTTACTAGATAAACAAATGTCAATCTTCCCAGTTTGAGAAATGGCAACATACCCAAAATAACAGATATGCAAATCTTACCCAATTGTTTGTACGCGGTTGCACACGGGTCATGCAAAACAACCGTTTGCGTTCAAGGGATGCAGAAATCCTGCTCGGCACATTTTCCCTTGGCTTCCTGGGGAAGCTGTCGGTTTGCATACGGGTGTTCTAACTAAAACGTCTGCGATGAGTGTTTTATATTTAAAAACCGTCGATGTTTTTTTCAAAATAAAATCGTTTGATAAGTCTGTACATTAAGAGAGAAAAACACAAGTTCGTTCAAACCATATCTTTCATTTAGTCACACTGCGAATTTGTATTCATATGATCGAGAATTCGAGATACAGTATTAAACCCAAAATAACTATTTCCGACGGCGGCGGAGGCAGCGTGCCGTGCCGTCGTTGTCGTCCTCCGGGACACCGTTGATGAAGTCTTCAAGGCAGCACCAAATGTTATTCACTTGTAAATCAAACATCATGTCGTCGCACGATCCACGGGCGGGGCGCGGGAGGACGGCAACTGGCGCCGTTGAGAGGTAGTGGTCAACGGCAGCGTCCCATGCCGCTGAGGGTGGGGGGCGCACGGGCACAGGCACGGGCACGGGCGCGGTGGGTGCAGCCAAATGCACGGGAACCGGCGCCGTGGTGGTTGGATGGGCGCGCACGGGTGCGGCAGATGCAGCCAAACGCACGGGGGCCGGCGGCACGGTGGGTGGAGGGGCGCGCACGGGCACGGGCACGGGCGCTCGCATGTACATGAGCTTGTGTGGGTCTGCGGAGACCTCGCTGACGCCTGCGGCTTCCAGCTCTGTGATAGTGCTCGGCGACCAGCCCGTCAATGCTACAGGGATGGTCGCTGGCGCGGGCGCTTGGATGGGAGCTGGGACGGGAACGGGGGCAGCAAACTTGTTCTGGGCCATGTCCATGAGGCCCCATTCCTCCTTATTTTCTATCTCCTCCAGCTCGGAGTCGACTTCACCAAACTTGAAGACTAGTGTCATATGATCATTCTGCGCCATGGCGGTGGAGATCTGCGTGGGGGAGGGGAATGGGAGGCGAACAGTAAGGCCGCCCGTATTTAACAGCGGCTCGGGCGCCATTAATGGAGAGGAAGGCGGGCGGCCATGGAAGTCAAAGGGCTCGCTTCCCAGTGAGCCTGCGCAGTGTAAAGCTCACACGCTTCCCGGTGAGCCTGCGCATTGGAGGACAGCTTGCATGCCTCTCGGTCAGCCTGCGCACCGGACTGCGCTTGCACGCTTCCCGTTCAGTCATGGTCAAGGAGCTGTCCGTACGGCACCTCCTACAGCCAATAAAACCAAGACACGTGGCGTCACATGAATTGTTAACAGAACACACACGTTTTGAATTATACAAACGTTTGAGATATTAAGTAGCAGCTATTTGTTCAAAATGCCTTCGTTGGCTGTCATTATTCGAGTGCGCCTTCTCTCAAAATGGACACGAAAAATACCACATCATGTCGGGCGCCATTCCATGATAGCATGCCAAGTTTCATGAATTTTAGACGAGTTTTGGATTTACTAGAATTTAAAAACCAGGCATCTCAATGTTTTGTCGGCAATCAACGGTGCCCTGGTGTTTGAAATTCATTCCCATTTATTGCATGGGACCTAAGCATGCACCCAAGGACACAGATTTGATTTTTCAACCAATTTATATGCACTGGAGCATGTGCATCTAGTTCAAATTTCAATTATGCACATAAATGCATTGAAAACTCAGTTAATGCATAAAAATGTCCAAAAGAACCCCAAAAATAACAAAAATTGACACAACACGCCTGTTGTTCTATGTTGACACAAGAAAATTTTTGGAAGCAATAAGAGGCAATTGATATCGTTTCGTCCCCAAAGGTGGGACGTTCCCTACCGAAACCATGATGCTTGTTGTGAGAAGCTCTCGTTTTTGAGTCGCATATACCCAAACCTGCCCCAAACGGGACAAAATTTTTACCATGGCATGTTGATGCCGCTCCATGAAAGCATGCCAAGTTTCATGAATTTCAGACGAGTTTTGGATTTACTAGAATTTAAAAATGAGGCATCTCAATGTTTTGCCGGCAATCAACGGTGCCCTAGTGTTTGAAATTCATTCCCATGTCTTGCATGGGACCTAAGCATGCACCCAAGGACACAGATTTGATTTTTCAACCAATTTATATGCATGGAGCATGTGCATGTAGTTCAAATTTGAATTATGCACATAAATGCATTGAAAACTCAGTTAATGCATAAAAATGTCCAAACGAGCCCCGAACAATCCCAAAAATTGACACAACACTCCTGTTGTTCTATGTTGACACGAGAAATTTTTTGAAAGCAATAAGAGGCAATGGATATCACTTCGTCCCCAAAGGTGGGACGTTCCCTACCGAAACCATGATGCTTGTTGTGAGAAGCTCTCGTTTTTGAGTCGCATATACCCAAACCTGCCCCAAACGGGACAAAATTTTTACCATGGCATGTTGATGCCGCTCCATGAAAGCATGCCAAGTTTCATGAATTTCAGACGAGTTTTGGATTTACTAGAATTTAAAAATGAGGCATCTCAATGTTTTGCCGGCAATCAACGGTGCCCTAGTGTTTGAAATTCATTCCCATGTCTTGCATGGGACCTAAGCATGCACCCAAGGACACAGATTTGATTTTTCAACCAATTTATATGCATGGAGCATGTGCATGTAGTTCAAATTTGAATTATGCACATAAATGCATTGAAAACTCAGTTAATGCATAAAAATGTCCAAACGAGCCCCGAACAATCCCAAAAATTGACACAACACTCCTGTTGTTCTATGTTGACACGAGAAATTTTTTGAAAGCAATAAGAGGCAATGGATATCACTTCGTCCCCAAAGGTGGGACGTTCCCTACTGAAACCATCATGCTTGTTGTGAGAAGCTCTGGTTTGTGAGATGCATATACCCGAACCTGCCCCAATTGGGACAAATTTTTTACCATGGCATGTTGATGCCGTTCCAAGATAGCATCCAAGTTTCATGAATTTGAGACGAGTTTTGGATTTACTAGAATTAAAAAACCAGGCATCTCAATGTTTTGCCGGCAATCAACAGGGCCCTGGTGTTTGAATTTCATTCCCATCTCTTGCATGGGACCAAGATATTCAACCAAGGACACACATGTGATTTTTCAACCAACTTTAGTGCATTGGAGCATGTGCTTGTAGTTCAAATTTGAATTATGCACATAAAATGCCTAGAAAACCCAGTTAATGTATAAAAATGCCAAACGAACCCCGAAAAATTCCAAGATTGAACACAACACTCCTGTTGTTCTATGTTGACACTAGAAATTTTTTGAAACCAATAAGAGGCAACGGACATCGTCCCGTCACCAAAGGTGGTACGTTCCCTATCAAAACCATCATGCTTGTTGTGAGAAGCTCTGGTTTCTGAGAAGCTTATACCCGAACCTGCCCCGAATGGGACAACATTTTCACCAAGACATGTTGATGCCGCTCCATGATAGCATGCCAAGTTTCATGAATTTCAGACGAGTTTTGGATTTACTAGAATTTAAAAACCAGGCATCTCAACATTTTGCCGGCAATCAACAGTGCCATGGTGTTTGAATTTCATTCCCATCTCTTGCACGGGACCTAGAAATTCACCCAAGGACACACATGTGATTTTTCAACCAACTTTGGTCCATTGGAGCATGTGCTTGTAGTTCAAATTTTAATTATGCACATAAAATGCCTAGAAAACCCAGTTAATGTATAAAAAGGCCAAACGAACCCCAAAAAATTCCAATATTGAACACAACACTCCTGTTGTTCTATGTTGACACTAGAATTTTTTGAAAGCGATAAGAGGCAACGAATATCGTCTTGTCCCCAAAGGTGGTACGTTCCCTATCGAAACCATCATGCTTGTTGTGAGAAGCTCTGGTTTGTGAGAAGCTCGTATGCAAACCTGCCCCAAATGGGACAAAATTTTCACCACGGCATGTTGATGCCGCTCCATGATAGCATGCCAAGTTTCATGAATTTCATACGAGTTTTGGATTTACTAGAATTTAAAAACTAGGTATCTCAATGTTTTGCCGGCAATCAACAGTGCCCTGGTGTTTGAAATTCATTCCCATCTCTTGCATGGGACCTAGAAATTCACCCAAGGACACACATGTGATTTTTCAACCAACTTTAGTGCATTGGACCATGTGCTTGTAGTTCAAATTTGAATTATGCACATAAAATGCCTAGAAAACCCAGTTAATGTATAAAAAAGGCCAAACGAACCCCGAAAAATTCATTCCCATTGATTCCATGGGACCTAAGCATGCATTGAAGGACACAAATTTGATTTTTCAACCAATTTGTATGCACTGGAGCATGTGCATGTAGTTTAATTTTGAATTGTGCACCTGAAATGGCTAGAAAACCAGTTTAATGTATGAAATGTCCAAACGAACCCTGAATAATTCCAATTCTTTTACGACACACATATAGTTGCATGTTCACTACAGATAAAAGATCTAGCAATTCAAACACCGTCCATTGCCGCTATGACCTCATTTTGTAATTCAAATCAATTAGATCCCACACAGTTTATTCTCACGAACCACGTGAGATGTAGTACAAATTATCTTGGAGCACCGTCGGTGTATAGTACGCCTATGGCTTACACAAGAAGGTGCGTCGGCTACAGTCCACAGCCGGCGTGTCAAGCACACTAGCTCGCTCCCCCAAAACTCCCGCCTCTGAATCCCTCTCTACTTCAGTCCCTTGATTCGAATTTTCAGTAGCCCTGGCATTTTACTACCGCCTCTGCATCCCTCGCAATCTCAAAAATATCTGCTCACCCTTGATCCAAATTTTTAGTAGCCCTGCCTTGTTACTCCCGCCTAGTAAAATTTTCAGTTGCCGCAGCATTTCCTCAAACACAACCTCCGCTCACACAGACACACACGACCCTCGAAACCATTGGTAGGTCACCGCCATCGCCGCCGCCTCCATCCTCAGCCTCTGCCTGTGTGCTGGGGAGATCGAGTACCCAATGGCCAAAAAGAGGTTTATCGCGGCCTTTTCGCCCGACGCCGGCGAGGTGGCCGCTGAGGTGTCCCCGTCGTCCTCCACCGGCCCGATCCGCCATCATCGGTCCCCCGATCCGCCCGCCGCCTCGCCCCTACACCAGTTCGAGGACTTCCCTGCCTCCCTCGGACCCGGCAGCCGAAGAAGTCCTACCTCGGGGTCCGGCAGCGGCGGTGGGGGATGTGGGTCGCCGAGATTACAGATCGAGAGACCCGCACCCGCCGGTGGCTCGGTAGCTTCCACACGGCCTAGCTCGCGGCCATGGAGTATGATCGCTGGCAGATCCGCTACCACCGCGCGGAGGCTATGCTCTATTTCCCCTTCGACACACGTCCGGTCCACCTCGTTCCGCTGGAGCCAGGCGTGGTGAGCTCGGCTATGGCGCGGGAGGACTGTGAGTCATGGGAGCGTCTCGAGGCCGAGACCGCCGACAAGGCCTACATGCTAGAGCTCCGCCGGCAGCACCCGGAGCTCGTGGAGGCGGAGCAGACGAACTTTGCCGGCGGGGAGGACGGCGAGGTTATCACGCTCTCCTCCATTGATGAGGTCGAAGGCGGCGAGGACGGCGGCGCGGAGGGCTGCGAGGTTATCGTGCTCTCCTCTGATGACGAGGTCGAAGGCGGCGGCGACGGCAGCGTGGAGGGCGTCGAGGTGGGTCCCTAGGACAACGAGATCGACATCGACGAGTGGAGGAGTGCCTTCCCCAACGACCCCGACGACGGTACTGGCCCGGACCCGGCTCGCGGCACACCGTACATGACGAAGAAGGATTGGCTCAACCTCTACTTCGACTGAAAGTATTTTACCTTAGTTTAAATTTATATTTTATGTTCGGTTATGCAAAACTATCTATGTTTATGTTTGAATACATGCTACTTTCGGTTGAACCTGCTTTGAACTTGATCAAATTGATGTTTACAACCTTAAGTTTAGGGGATCGACTAGAAAAGACCAAAAATTGCTGGAGTATATATATATATATATCCACTAAGGGTTTTAGTCCTTTAACTTTTCAAGGATCGCCTAGAGATGTCCTTATGACTTGTTTATTTCAGTCCTTCACAATGTGATGCTCTATATGTGCAACTATTTGCTGTGCAGTTCAATTTCATCAATAAAAGTTTCAACAATACCACTATGAATTACGATATTTGGTTGTTGTTAAGGATCAATTAACACGCCTTTTCGTTTTTCAATTGTTGTTTAGCAACATGCATTGTACTGAATGACTAAATATGCAATCCCAGGCTACATAGCAACAAGGAAGAGTGTTACTGTCACATCCCTAGCTTTGCCTTGCCTGGACTAGCTTGGTTATTGCATCATGTTTAAATTCAAATGAAATTTGAATTGAGGAATTTCAAAGCCTCAGTATCCTTTTAAAAATGATCAAGATAAAACCCCTTCAAATAAGTCCAAGAAAATGTTCCTGTTATCCTATGGAAATATTGGCAAGAGGTAATCCAAACCAATATTTTTGGTGTCTAAGAAACATTTATTTTGGGCATTTGAATTAAATCAATAACTATCTGAATTGGACTTATTTCTACTATTAAATAAATGTATGTCCAATAATTCTAAAATATTTTGTGGAGCTTTGTTTTAATTCTTTTAGCTCCCGCAATAATTTTCAGAAGCAACAAAATAAGTTGGTTAGCAAACCATGTTTAAAACAAAGGCAAACAATAGAAAACAGAAACTAAATGGAAAAAACAGTAAAGAGAGAGAGAAGGAAACTAACCTGGCAGCAGCCCACTCACCTGTAGCAGCAGCCCAGCTGCAGGCCCAGCCCACCAGGGGCAGCATGGTCTTCTTCCTCCTGCTAGGAGGAGAAGCAGCTGCGTGCCCGGCGCACAGCCGAGCCGCGGCACCTCCTGCTTGCCACCTCTTGCCTCTCCCTCGCGCCACGGAGACGCCCGACTCCTCCCATCACTTTCCTCTCGCTGTCTGGCTCTTCCCCCCTCTGCTCTCTCCTCGCTCGCGTCCGAGCGCAGCTGCCTACCGCCGTCCCGTGAACGCGTACCCACCGCCCACCCAAGGTCTCCCCACTGTGTTCCTCATATCCGCTGAGCTCCTCTGCATCACCTCGTCAACGGCCACGATCGGGGAAGCGCAACAATGCCGGGTTCTTCATCGTCTTCGGCCTCCGGCCGCCGGATGCCGCCGTTGATTTCGTCGCTGTGAGGGAATCCCTGGCCTCGCGGTCTGCGCCAAATGAACCACTGTGAGCCCCCGATCGAAACCCCCCTTACCTCGCCGTCTCTCGCATCCTCTAGCTAGCTCCACAGCCGGACCCGAGAGCCCCGCGCGCCAGCCATGTCGTCGCCATCGCTACGGACCCTGCAGCTTGCCCTCGATCGCGTCACCTTCCTCACCTCGCTCCCAGGAGCCGAACGCACCTAGTAGCTCGTCCATAGTCGCACCGTAGCCCCCTAGCCGCTCGAGGCCGAGCTCCGGCCACCACCTCGCTCGCCGCAGTTGCCGCTACTGGCCACCCCAGCCGCAGCCGCAGCCACCGCTGGCGCACCGCGTCGCGACTGTTCCAACGAGACCAGCCGCGCTTCCTCCTGACGCCGGAGTTGGCCGGACGGTGAACGACGCCGTGCTCTGGTTATCGCCAGCGCTAACTCGCTGATGTGGCACTGTCATTAATGATAATCCCTGCCAGCTAGACGCCCCCACAGCCACTGACAGCGGGTCCCGCAGCGAGTCAAACCCCAGCCAACACGGGATTAGACCCGGTTAATCCCAGTGTCACTAACATGTTGACCCCACACGCCAGGTTTGAACCCGGTAAGCTCCGTTGACCTGCTGACATCATCTAGGCGTCGTGCTAACATTGTAACTATTTTATGGAATTGGAATAAATCAGAAATGATTTATTAATTTGAGAAAATGTTCAAAACTTCTAAAAATCATAGAAAATCAACCGTAGCTCAGAATGAAACAAATTATATATGAAAAATTATCAGAAAAATCCAATCTATCCATATGTAGCATTTTCATGCATGTTTGAGCAACTTATGCCTGCTGATCAGCTCAAATCAATTAAATGGCATTTGAATAATCGCATATGGAGTTTGAATTTGAATCTTGTATTCAAACCAACTTCATTTAAATCGCTGTTAGTTGCATTAGCTCAAATCACAGCATATTGCCATGTCATAATCATGCATCATATTGTTGAATTGCATTGATTGTGTTTCCTCTCTGTTGCTGGCAATTGTTCCCCCTCAGTAGACGTGGTTCTGACGATGAGATCGATGACACCGATGAAGAGCTATACTATCTTCAGAAGTGCCAAGCAAGCAGAACCCCGTTGTTCATTCCGATACAATCCCACTCTCTCGCTCCTCCTCTCTTTTACTGCATTAGGACAACGATGATCCAATTGTTACATGCTGCGGTAGTTGAACCCCTTTCCTCTGCATGACCTTTCATTGACACAGGAAATAGATGAAACCCACTAGCATGAGTAGGAGTTGTTTGAGCCCTGATGAGCATACTCATTCATGCTTGTTTGTCATGCCTGCTATTGCTTAGAGTTGTGCAGGTCTGATTCATCGGGGATGAATTGGAAAGTTGTGAACATGTCCTACTGTTGAGAGCTAAGTGTGTGAACACGTTTTGGTAAAGGTAGCGGTGAGAGGCCATGTAGGAGTACATGGTGGGTTGTCTCATTGAAACCATCCTCAGGAACTGAGTTCTGTGTTTGTGATCCATGAATAGCTACTACCACACATTGGATTCCTGTAACTCGACCCCTCTCGGCTTATTAATGAACCTGATCTCTATCCAGGAGTTGCAAGTAGTTTCTGGTATTTGTAGGTAGTGCTAGTAGTCTACCAAGTGGCACCCAGTACAGGTGGGCTTGCGACACACTAGGTGCAGTGGCACGTTGTACCAAGCGTCGCCAGTTTGGTGGGCTTGGGAACCCTTCTCACATCATTTGCAGTCGTGAGCGACACCCCGGCTGGATCTCCTTGCGGATGGAACCCGAATAGGCGATAAACCTATACTAGAGACTTGCGTGGTTAGTCAGGTCGTGGTCGACACCCTCGCCAGGCTTCTGCTTGAAGGTTGCTGAGATACATGACGTATACATGGCGGTAAGTGGCAAGAGCGTGTGTGAAGAAGTACAGCCCTGCAGGATTATAAATGATCTATTCGAATAGCCGCGTCCGCGGTAAAGGACCTCTGGGTTGCCTATACAGTTCATAGACAAGTGAAAGTGGATACTCTAAAATGCGCAAGATAAGCGTGAGTGCTATGGATGGCCTTCTCGTAGGGAGACGGGAGCGGATACATCCTGGTGTATTGATATGGTGAATATGTGGACTCGTGTGCGCCACCTCAAAAGAGTTACTTGCAATCGTAGTACAGAATAGGCATTGAGTCAAATCTGACTTGCTACAGTTAAACTCCACCACCCCTTTGTTGATACTGATGCATATGTAGCTAGTTTTGATTTAAGTCTTGTTGGGTACATTTGTACTCACGTTTGCTTAATTTATGTTTTTGCAGAGAGACTTCAGTCTCAGTAGTAGTTCCGCGTGGACTTCGATGTTTAGCTTGTTACCTCAGCTACAATCTTGTACCCTTGGGAGGGTCTTGTAGTTAGTCAGGCTTCTCAGCCTTTTTCATTTGAAGTTGTGTGTACTCAGACAAGTTAAGCTTCCGCATGTGCTTATTGCTTGTATGACTTGAATGCTGGGTCATCAGACCCATGTTTGTAATATCTGGCTCTTTCGAGCCTAATGAATAAATACTTTGAGTCATAGAGTTATGTTCTGATGCCATGTTGTATTTGCACATATCGAGCATATTGTGTGTATGTTATTGAAATGCTTGGTATGTGTGGATCCGACAACCTAGTTGTTTATTCTTGGTAGCCTCTCTTATGGGGAAATGTCTCCTAGTGCTTCCGCTGAGCCATGGTAGCTTGCTACTGCTCCGAAACACTTAGGCTAGCCGGCATGTGTCCTTCTTTGTTCCTGTGTCTGTCCCTACAGGGAAATGTCACGCGGTGTCTACCGGAGTCCTGTTAGCTTGCTACAGCCCGAATTCACTCGCTGATGACCGACACGTTCGTTGCTGGGTCATGTATGCCTGTCCCTGTAAGTTAGTGCCACTTTGGATTCACGACTAGTCATGTCGGCCCGGGTTCTTTGTCATATGGATGCTAGCAACACTATCATATACGTGAGCCAAAAGGCGCAAATGGTCCCGGGCCAGGTAAGGTGGCACCCGTGGGAATACCATGCATGAGGCTGCAAAGTGATATGAAGTGTTACATGCTAGATCGGTGTGACTTAGGATCGGGGTCCCGACAGCTTTGGTATCAGAGCCTGACTACCTGTAGGATTACCAAGCCAAACTGGTCGAAGTCGTGTCTAGAAATGCTTTAGTTATATAAGGGAATAGATTGTGGATGGGAACGTAAAGCTCTTTTTACTCCTTATCCCTGTATCATTCTGATTCTGAGTCACCCTCATCTTCTCGACGGGGTTAAGAAACTAGGCCTTCTCATCTAACTATCAGGATGACGAGTCACTATGCTAGAGGCTTATAGGAATGATGGATTCGAGTCTCAGTTCAGTTCCTAGTACTTTCGTGTGTTAACAGTTGGTCTCATAACCTTGATATTGTGATGTTGAGTGGCTATGCTATCTTTTTGCAGGATGTCTCAAATCTTTTTGAGCATTTACAGTCATTATGTTGTCCGAGTCATCCCAGGTTTCTACATAATTGATGCATTTGCAAAACAATTCTTCCCGTTCCCGATGTTCCTTTGGGCCAGATTAACCACACTAATCAGTGTGTTGAGGTACTCCATTGCCTCGACATATATGTTGGAGCTATTATTATTACCCTCTGTGTTTTAGAGAACCACCTAGTAATCTAGCCCTGATTAGTGTTCCCAATGTTATGATTCTGGCCGTCATTCTCGAAAGCATCCCGTGATGCCACTTAGTAGTAGATATTCTACTCCTAGGTTCTTGGCCCAAGATTCGCTTTACTTACCTCACGTTTATAGTGTTTTCTAGTTCCTTTAGGATGTTAGTAACTTTTGCGATAGGCCACGAGGTCCGTGGTATTTCCTTCTTCCAAATACCATGAACTGCTTATGGCAGAAGTTCTTGAACCAAAAGATCACAACAAGAGTGCGCTTGATGAGTTCTCCATTCTATATTGTGACTCTGCCAGTTCTACCTTTCTACATGGGTTACCCGGAAGAAATATGTTGAACTCGTTCGACATGTTAATCTGTGCATCCACAACTCAGAAAACCATATGTTCCTTTGAGTTGTTCCTCTTTAGTTGTGTTCTGATCTCCGTCTATCAAGTGATAGTCAGGAGTAGTAGTGCAACCGTGTTCCTAGATGCCTATTATTCCTGTGGTCCGTTAAGCCGTTCTATTTCGGAATGACTAGGAGAAACAAACTCCAGTACCTTATCCATTTCTATGATTGGGTCAAAGCAGTTGTATTCCGCAGATCAAAATTCCAATCTGGCTCTTGTTCTGTTCTACCATCTAGTATTGCCCTCTTTATGTCAGGATTGTCATAGGAATTGCACCACCTCTTATGAATTCTTGACGTAGTGATACTTCTCGCCATAACTATTCATTCCTCAGTCCCCGTGTTATTGTAACCGGAATGCCGATAGATGAATCGAGATGTGTGAAATCAATACTCCGGCAACTCTATTGTTTGGTAGTTAATGGGCAACAATTTCATTCTTAGCGTGTTGGTTATTGAATCATCATCCTAAGATTGATCGTGCTACCTAGTCCATATTTCCTGGTGCACTCTTTGATCAAAGAGTTAGGGTTGTGTCAATCCCTTTCTTATTTGATCACATCATCTTGTCTCGAAAGGAAGAATGCTCCCGAGCTTAATAACATATCGATGGTTCGTGATTTTATGAATATCCTCTCGGAAGTATCACCAGGTTCACTACAAAAGAAATACACTTCCGTGATGATACGTGTTTGTCACAGTAGGTCACATTTTCTGTCATGCATGTACATCCATGACAAATATATGACAGAATCAAGATAGTCATACCTGTGCTGTCGTAGAAGTGTTCCATGACATTACCAAAATTATCATCATGGAAGTGTCCACTTCCATGACGATAAATCGCGCGCCATAGAAGTGCTTTCGTCAAGGGTGACCGACACGTGGCATCCACCGTAACGGAACATCGTTAAGCTATCGGGTCCAGTTTTGGATCCGATAACCCGTTAACAGCCCGGACCAATGGGGATTTTCCACGTGTAAAATCATCATTGGCTGGAGGAAACACGTGTCGGCTCACCGTTGGGATAGATGTCATCCACTCATTGGACCCAAAGTGCCTATGATACGTCGACACGTGGCACGGCCCAACAGAGGCCCATTCCTGTGAAAAGGCCGGCCCGTCTGACTTGGTCAAAAGGTGCCGTGCCGGCCCACGGCAAGCCTGTTAATGGCCTGTTCGCATATAGCCCATTTACAGCCCGCTAACCCAGGGCCCGTTTACGGCCTATCCGAATTAGGCCCAGTAGCGTCATCTGGGCCGTCCAATATAATTCCAGCCCGTTTTAACTTTTGGCCCATGTATGGCCCATGACGTCTTTTGGCCCATCTGAGGCCCTTAGTAACCCTCGGCCCGTTAATGGCCCGTGGTAAAACTGGCCCGTAATGAAAAGTGTATCACTTTATACCCATTAACAACCCATTATTCCGTTGGGCCGTTTCCAGCCCATGTTATCTTTCGGCCTTCTCAGGGCCCATTATTCTTGGGCTCATTTCCAGCATTCGGTTACTTACGGCCCGTTACTATCATTTTCTGCTTCTGGGCCAAATTCAGCCCGTGCTTACAGTCGGCCGGTTTGTGGCCCGTTAATACGTTGGGCCGTTTTCATAGCGTCATCAAAGATGCCCGATTAACGACGGCCCATTATGGTCGGCCCATGAACGGACGATTCCAACTCTCGCCCATTTACGGCCATAAAGCGGTATGTTATTGGCCCATGTTTGGGCAATCGATCATACGGCCCGTAGAAGGCCCATTGATAATACGGCCCCTAGAGGGCCCATTGATGATACGGCCCGTAGAAGGCCCATTGTTTCTACGCCCCGTAGAAGGCCCATTATTTCTACGGCCCGTAGAAGGCCCATTATTTCTACGGCCCGTAGAAGGCCCAGTGTCACTATAGTAAGTATGTAGCCCATGGTTATTGTGGCCTAGTTAAAAAAAAGGTTATTGCGGCCACTAGCAAACCGCAGAAAAAGAACAGCTCTGACTACAAGCAAACAAATAAACAAGACAACAAGGAAATAAATAAGCAAGCAACTTACGCTAGGCTATCACGGCTATTACACATATTACATCCACTGGGCATCAAAGTTTGCCACTAGTGCAAATATAGGGAACAAAGCAGCATATCATATACACTAGTTGTCAAAGTTGGCGACTAGTGCAAATAAACGCCGCAGCAAAACATGTCCAGAACTGAAACCACTTCAGAAGATCTCAAGAAACAATATCCTGGGTACCCATAATGCTGGCAAGATGCTTAGCAAGCTTATTAACTTTCTCTTGTTTGGCGCTTAAATCCTCCAGCGCTTGCTATTGCACCAGAAAGTATGCATCTGAATTCTGCACGGACTTCCTCAGTCCTTCATCTTCCTGTCACAACACATCTGATCGATGTCTTTCAACTTGAAGCTGAGACTCGAGAAGATGAAATGATTCAGGCAGTGAGTTCGAAGAGCCTGTGCCAGCAGTAGTGGCCAGTAACTCGAACACTACATCAAGATAGGACTTCTGGGTTCTCTCACTGTCGTCAAGGTAGTTTTTATCAGCTTTCCTGGAGACCAACAGGGATGTCTCACTATCTTGAACCTTATCTGCATTACTTCCTTCACCATTGCATAACGGGGTACTGTTCTCCAATATTTTGTCCGCATTCTAAAAGAGAAACAAGCAGACACGTCACAGGTTTACCATGTTGTATATAAAACTCATTTTGGTAAATCAGTTCAGTAGTAAAGTGCACCGGATAACAGCATGGAACAAACATATATCTATGTACCATGGTCACTTTATGGTCTATATCATTCTAGTTTTTGTTGCCAAATCAAGATAGAGACACAGTTCAAATAATATTGTTCAAGACAAAGCAGAATAGACAGAATATAAGTGTGGGAAACTATAGAGACACTTGTAATGTGCATGACATGAGAACATAACTGTGTATTCAATTGAAACTGAAATCAATATAGAGCAAGTTACAACAACAAACCAGTTAAAGAAACAAGTTCAAAACATACCTGTTGTGCCATTGGAGTTTCAATTCCATCCTTCAAATTTGAAAATAGTTGGTCTGAGTAAATACAGTGATGCAAGAGCAAAGGAGTATGAACCATAGCTACAAAACCTGACCTGAGAACAATTCTTCTTCTCCTTTAAGCGTTGACTTGGGATTCGGAGTGGTGGTCCTCGTGCTTTGGGCACTGCAGTTCCCTTACTAACTTCTCGTGTTTGGGTGCTCTGTGGTGGAGACGGTGCTGTGTCAACTGGAACTGGGTTACTATCTGCTGGGGTTGGTGTCGTGGTTTTGTCATGGCAGATGTCCTAGAGAAAGGACTTAGTCGTGGAGCCAACGCTACAGGTTAGCTTAAAGGGGTTAAAGCGGACAAGGGACGCAAGAGAGTTTTATACTAGTTCGGCCCCTTACGATGAAGGTAAAAGCCTACGTCTAGTTGTGATGGAATTGATGGGGTTTCGATGACCAGGGAGCGAATACGCTTTGCCTGAGTCTCGAGTTGTTGTCTGTTGTCCCTGAACCGCCGCCGGGTCGTCCCCTTATATACATGGATTGACGCCCGCCGGTTTACAGAATCCCGAGGCTGGCTCATAATCGTGTCTGGCTCGGTCTCTGCTACTTCTATCTTACAACACAACTTTACATATCAATGCCGGTTTATGTCAACAGGCCTTAAACCGGCTCTGGGCCCTAGGCCTTCATGAAGCGTCACCGTCTGTCTTCATGGACTTCAGATACAGATGAACTACTTATGGGGTTAACCCGGCCTCTCCTAGCCGGTTTACGCCCAGTGGTAATATCCCCAACAGTTGGGGTTAGAAGGGGTGTAGCTGGTTCTCTGTCCAACTGGGTAGGTGTACAATCTGTGAGAGTCTGGGTTATGTGTGGTGGGGCTGGTTCTTGGGCAAGTACAACCGTGGTTCTATCTTCATCAACTGGTAGCACTAGCTTTTCTGAAGACCGTGTTGTTACTCCCTTAGATACTGCCGTATGATAGACAGGTGCAATGGATAGTGGGGAATAAAAGAGGGCATGAAATAATTCACATTTATGTTGTCTAACCGAACATGATAGCATGACATAATTTCACATATATGATGGCTAACTAAACAGGATAGCATGATACAATTTCACATTATGATGGCTAACTAAAAAAGATGGAAAGACATAGTTCAAAATATGATGACTATGTAAACAGGATGACATGATATAACTATATAATGTGTTTATTAAATAGGTTGGCATGCCATAATTCACATACATGCCGCCTATGGAAACATGATAGCATGATATAATTCCCGGATAGAATGACATAATTCAAAATATGATGACTGTAAACACTTACCAGGATGAGATGATATAACTATATGATGTCTTTATTAAATGGGTTGCCATGCCATAATTCAGATAGATGTTGTGTATGTAAACATGATGGCATGATATAATTCAAATATATGATTTATATAGTAAGCAAGTAAGCAGATGGAAATCCATATATGATGTAAAAACTAAGCAATGCAAGACAACATGCATGACATGGGTAATATAACCCTGCCAAGTTTGAGCATAGACCTCAGGGGGGAAATAGGACTGGTCATCAGTCTCTGAATCCTCCTCTGAGGAGCACTCTGTATCCAGCAAGATGTCTGCTTCAGCAGGTAGCATTGTCTGCTCTGAATACCTTGTTTTCACTCCAGATACTTCCATCACCGCCTCAAATGGCTGATGCACAGGAAGAGTAGTTGAATATACAAACGTTGTCGACAAATGGAACACGTAATACAAAAAAATGATAGCATGATATAATTCACATACATGATGATTGGCTCAACAGCATGGCATTGCATAATTCACATATATAATGCCTTTGCAACAAGATAGCATTGCATAATTCACATATATAATGTCTTGCAACAAGATGGAAATGCATAATTCACATATATGGTAATTAGACACTAAACAGGTGGCATTCACACAAAGCATGTCTAAACTAATCAAATGACATCGCAATGCAAGACACCATACACACGATATGAGCAACATAACCCTGCCAAGTTAATTAGAGCATACACCTCGGGGGGGGGGGGAATAGGACTGGTCATCTGTCTCTGAATCCTCCTCTGAGGAGCTATCCGTAACCAGCGAGATATGCGCTTTGTCAGATAGCATAGTCTGCTCTGAAGACCTTGTTTTCACTCCAGAATTTTCCATCACCGTGTCAAATGGCTGATGCACACGAAGAGTAGTTGAATGTACTAACATTGTTGACAAATGTAATACGTAACGGAAAAAAGGATGGCCTGATATAATTCACATATAAAATGACTGGCTAAGCAGGATGGCATTGCAAAATTCACATATATGATGCCTGGCTAAACAAGATGGCATTGCATAATTCACATAAATGATGAATAAACTAAACAGATGGCATTCACACAAAGCATGTCTAAACTAAGAAGTTGACATATTTGATGTATAAAGTAAGCAATGCAAGGCACCATATGCATGATTTAACCAACATCAGCATGCCAAGTTAGAGCAAAGACATCATGGGGTAAATAGGAGTGGTCTTCTGCTTCTGACTCCCCCTTGGAAAGTTATCTTCCTCTTGATTACGATCCGAAATGGGTGGAGGGGGGCTGCCTTTGCGCCCACCATGGAGCGACGTCTGCATGAAATTTTATTGCCACGAAAGGCTAGTCTCTTTTGTTCTACATGTTCAGTTCATTGTGTACAATAACTGACATGCATAGGAATAAAACATAGTGAGATTATGTAAGGAGTGCATGCACAAATCCAAAGTGATAGTAGCAAACTATGGATAGACGCAAAACCAATGATAGCAGGCAGATAATAGCTTTAGTTAAAAAATACAGATAATGGCTGCTTTAATGTTTGTTTGCACCCAACATGAAACTCATAGTAGACACCCGAGATTAACCAGATAGTAGACAGATAGTACTGATTGCTGCCCCAATATGTACCCCACAACCATTTAAAAACTCAAGTTTCAGCATAAGTTTGGACCTGAGTCAGAGTCTAATAGGTGAACACGACGATAAAGTAGAATGTCATCATATTAAGCGATGCATAACGTAAGCAGACACGGAAGAGTGCGACCTCTCTTGCGGACCCGTGTAGTCCTCAAGGTCATCTGCTCAGTTGATGATGGTAATCCAGTTGTCATGGCTGCCGGCGGCGGGGAAGAAGATCTGAGGTGGCGAAAGACAGTCTGGAGAGCGGATCCCTGCTGTGGTGAACCCTTCCGTCGTTGGAGCAGCTGAGCTGGGGTGGAACACAGCACCGCAGGAGCAGGACAAACCACACAAGGTTTTCTTTGACACATATCTGTAACAGAAGTAATTGTGTAAGGGCTTGTCTGAATTTGAGGATTCTAACAATGCAGGGATAGGAAATAGACAGGAATAGGATAGGAATGCACGTGCAAAACAGAGAATTTAAAAACACAGGATTTCTGCCAGTCTGGGTGCTTGGTTCACAAGAATTGGAAGATCACAGGATGCAAAGAAGCATGGTGAGATGAAGTCAAACCACAAGAAGTGTACAACCTCTTTGGCGAAGCCATGTCGATCCTAGCGTGATTGGGTTGGCCGGTGAGGATGCTCCGGCTGACTTGGCTATCGGAGGAGGGGAAGAAGATCTTAGGTGTCTAGAGATGGAGCCCGAGGTACTGCTCCGCTGTGATGGAGGGTTTCGTCGTTGGAGCAGCTCCGGTGAGTTGTACAACGCCGAGGCTGAAGCAGGACAAGAGACACAACGTTAACCCGAGTGGAATTCTAATAGCATCTCCAATAGATGATGTAAAATACATAACCAAAAAGTGCTAGATGTATACATCAGCCGCTCATCTCTGAACTTAACTATCGAAACTGAACTTAACTGTCGAAACTGAACTTAACTGTCGAAACTGAATTTTGCTGTCGAAACTGAATTTTACTACCGCAACTGAACACACTAGAGGTGAGGCTACACGTCAGTCGACTGACTTTTTCATCTCTGGTCAGTCGATTTTGCAGCCGTTCGATACGAAATCAAGGGCCTGCAGTTCATCTTCAACCTCCACCCCCCTGAGCCGCCAACCACCACCAGCCAAACAGCCGCCCCCCGCCGCCCCGCCCGCCCCAAAAACACTCAACACCGCTGGTACGCCGCCGCCCCGGCCATCCTTCTAGGCCCCCCCGTGCCGAGCTTTTTCTCCGGCGATCCCCATGCCACCGCCCCACCACCGCCGGCGACCACCGCCCCCACCCTGAACCCTAAGATAGATAGTGGGGTACTTCTCCGGCGAACACCCCTCCCCGCCGCGGCTGGTTCTTCCTTAACTCCGGCGAGCCCCCCCACCCCCTGAAAATAGACTGACCCAAAAGTCGATTCAGTCGAATAAAGTGTAGCTAAATCGGAGCAACATCGCAAGCAAGAGCAAGAGCGAGAGCAGCAACGCGAGCAAGAGCAAGAGCAAGAGCAGACCAGGCAGGGGACCGAGAGAAAGAGCAGAGCACTAGCGCGAGCGAGAGCTAAAGCAGTAGCAGCTCCTACTGATGTGGACGTCACCGCCGAGGGAGCGACGCCGTGGAGGAAGTGGCCAACAACACCGCAGTGGATGGAGCCGCGCCGTGTCGGCTCGGGACCGAGCGCCGGCAGCACCGCGATCAAATCAGGAAGAAAATGCGGCGATTCGTGTACAACCTCTTTGGTGGCGTCGATTAGGCCGCAGCTTCATCCGAGGAAACGGTGATGCTAATGCTCTTCCGGCGGTGCAGGTGAAGACGGCAGTGTGGGAATGGAGGTGGCGCGAAAGACGAGGGGAACGTCGGGGCAGCTCCTTGGAGGTGGAGGACGGGGTGGCTGAACCGGCGGGACGACCAGATCGACGACGGGTCCTCATCCGATACGGTGGATGAGGGATGTCGAGGTGTTGCTGTGGACGACGTCGTCGGGGAAGAGGCTCCGGCTGGGTGGCAGACAGAGGAGGGTGTGGGGCTTCGCGGGTTTTCTCGGCCTCGGTGTATGAATGGGTGGGCGGATGGGATGGGAGTGGGGACCCATGGCTTAGGGACACGCTTGTCCGAAATTTGGGGTAAGTTACGAAAGTACCCCCACCGATTTGAGGCGGTTCTTTCGGTTCAGGGGTATCACGGGCATTTCACGTGTCGGCATTTCACAGGAGGTGGGAGTTTTCGCGCCCGTTGTCATTTTGGAATAGCAAGGCGCGGGTTGAGATGGAGGGAGTTGTCGGAGCACAACGAGACAAAGATATATCTTAAATATTTCGAGCTAACAAGGCGCGGGTTGAAGAGGCGGGAGTTTCGCAGCACGATAGACAGAGACGCTAGCTTGAAATTTCGGCATAACAAGGTGCGGCTTGAAATTTCAGGAGAACTAGCTTAACGTGTACCCCAAAGAAAAAAGACAACTTAGACTAGTATGATATACTACGTACAATGTGTTTAACACGCACAACACACACAGACACCATTTAGACTAGTAAGGTACACGTGCATTGCACACATGAGATTTGGCAACCAAATTATGAATAAATACCACATTACAGCATGTAAGCTTTGAGTCATGTATGCATGATGTAGATGTTCGTTTAATTCTTATAGTTCATTTCATTCAAAATCATCTAGTTTTTATAAGAAAGCTAATCTATTTTAAGATTCATGGAATTGTGCGTTGTAAGGCATAAAGTAAAAACAAATCATGTAGAAAAACAT
Source organism: Aegilops tauschii subsp. strangulata (assembly GCF_002575655.3). NCBI lineage: Eukaryota > Viridiplantae > Streptophyta > Magnoliopsida > Poales > Poaceae > Aegilops > Aegilops tauschii. The sequence goes on along the minus strand of NC_053036.3, from coordinate 256,320,078 downwards.
TTGGGCAATTCTGATACGGAAGATTCTAGAACAAAGAAGAAGTGCTTGTGTTTTGAGGTTTGTGCATTATGCTTAAGTTCAACCATAGGGTCTTCTAGATTGTACATGTGGCAAAATCTGGTGGAATCCAGATGATATCCAATGGCCAGTAGTGCTCAAATTTGCCAGCTCTGCACCATCGGATTGGCCTCATCCAACGACCATCTTTCAAAGTTAAAGTTATCCGCACACTATACAAAAAATATAAAATATATAATATATATACGAGTATAGATATAGATATGTGATGCGAAAGCCACCCATCATCTCCAATTAGAATAGTGTGTCCATGCACGGATGCAATGTGGCCAAACGATGTCTGCCATCGGTATCTCAAATTCAAACCAGTCTGACCTTGTTCAATGTGTATACATTACAACATGCTCATTTCCAAACCACATCGCGCAAATCTCCGTTATATTCATGCATGCATGGGTTTCAAACATCATGATCTCTTATTCAAATATTTGAATTCAACTTTACATTGATTATGACCTCACCTAGTCTTTTACACCCACACATTGGTCTTCTCTTTATAATTGTACCACTAACTTTCTCTCGTGCATGCATGCACACACACTACCAGTCGACATTATCCATCACACACATGCAATCTTTTTCTTTAGGTCGGTCTCCCATGAAGGCACACACACACACATCCCCCTCTCCATCATATTGGGCATTCTTTATCTCTCACGTGCATGCGCAACGATCGATGTTCTATGTGTGTGTGTATATATATAGGTCTTTCATAGTTTTCCACATAAACTGATCAATCTATGTATCTAGTGAGGTCTCACCCTCTTTCCCACATCCACATCGATCAATCTATACCTCTCTATATAGGATTACATATATAGCTAACACACCCACATTAATTATATATCCAAGCCCCCCTCTCATCATCCATGCCTTCTGCTTCATCTCTCAGACGCGCGCAAAATGGCGAAGACAGGGGGCAGCAAGGGCCCTGCCCCCCCTAACATCACTATATATCGAGGCTAATATGAATGTGATCATTAGAAAATTGCTGGTAAAAATGGTTTAAGTTGATGAATTGGCCCTTCTCGTAAAGGATTAGCAATGCTTGGCCCCGTAGCTCATGGGACATTTTTCATGGCTCCTCCACCGCGCGCAACAGCGCACGTTCTCGCCCCCTCTCTCTAAATATCGACCTCGCGGTTGTGCACTCCTTCATAGTCTCCCTCCACTCGGCCCCTCGCACCATCTTCTAGCCCCCACCGGATTTTGCCACATGTACAATCTAGAAGACTCCATGGTTGAGCTTAAGCATAATGCACAAATCTCAAAACAACAGTGGTTCTCCTTTGTTCTAGAATCTTCCGTATCATAACTGCCCAAACTTTTTTTAGTTGAATTGCCATTATTTGTTTTTACTTTATGTTTTACAATGCACAATTCCATGAATCATAAAATAGATTAAGGGCTTCTTTGATTCAAAGGATTCTCGAAGGAATTTTGGAGGATTCTAATCCTTACGAATTTTTCCTATCTTTGTTGTTTGATTCACAGGATTGTAAACCATAGGAATTTTTCCATATGATTCGTTTGCACTAGATTTCATAGGAAGCATCCCATCCACTCAAACCTCTTTGAAAGAATTCTGCGTTTTTTCTATGCACAATCAAACACTCGTACCATCCTGTAGGATTCAAGACGACATTCCACTCTAATCCCATGTTCTTCCTATTCCCGCGTTTTGGAAATCCTACGAATCAAAGAGGCCCAAGGTTTTTTATAAAAACTAATTGATTTTGAATGAGATGAACTATAAGAATTAAACGAAGGTATACATCAGGCATATATGACTCAGAGCTTACATGCTACACTGTGGTACTTATTTGTAGTTTGGTTGCAAAATCTGACGCGTGCAATGCACGTGTACCTTACTAGTACTTCGAGTATGTGCAAAACACAATGGCACGCTACACAGTGTCTCTCTTACAGTTCATGAAGCCACGTGGGCACGTGGCACATGTGGAGGCGTTGTCGCAACATCCTTGTGTGGATTGATCACAGTGACGTGCCGCTGGTTCCAGAAGAATGTACTCGTCCTCCCTGAGCCGCACTGGTGGTACATGCACGAAGCGAAGATGTGCACGCACGCCACGCACGCACTCATTCCCTCGCACGCACACGCGGGTACACGAGCGGACGCAATTTTGTACCAAGATCCACCCCATATGATAATTTGACGCGTGAAAAGTCCTTCACTTCATTGATGGTCAATTAATACAGCGCATGCAAATTGAGTGGACGTGAGGGCGGAGGAAAGACATTACTACTCCACTGCGCGCATGCGAGTAGTTAAATCATGGGTTGCTAGTAGTACTTCCATTGGTCTCCTTCGTATTTTGTGCCAATTTTTGACAGTAACATAATATTTACGCATCTGAGCAGTGCTGTCTACTTGAAATTTATGTTCCACTAAACTCATCGGGAGCCGTTTCGGGCCTCGAAACCAAAAACCATCAATTAATCTTTACCTTGTTCCCATCACATTCGAAAGTACTAGTGCTACAATTAAGTGCAAGCCTGCTCACACCTACCAGTACGTACCAAACCTGAACGTGTTCCTACTTTGCAGGTTTTAGTACTAGTGCTAGTACTTAGGCTATAAAAAGGGGAACTACCTAACCGAAAATTACTCTACCTTCCTCCTCATAATTCCTGCTTCTTCGTCCGTCCTTGCCATGGCCGATGTGCAGAGCTCTAGGTCGGGAACTACTCGTAACAAGGGAGCGGCAACTAAAGCTACGGCAAAAAAAGTGGGCTCGCCGCCACGCAGAGACCTCGAAAGATCTCTCACGGGCAGGCGATGGCTCCCAGGAGCGCCCTAGACGCGGAGGCGAACATGCCGAGCTGGCGGCGCTGGAGTCGTTATCCCTCGACGGCATGCCCGATCAGCTCAATAAGCACCTCAATAAGCAGAAGGAGTTCATCCACGGCTTGGTGGAGCTGCTGAAGGAGAGCCTCGACAACATGCCCGCTGAGATCAATGAGCAGGGGGAGTTGACCGCCGGCTTGGTGATGCTGCTGAAGAAGAGCATTGCCTCGGAGAAGAAAGCGACCGGCGAAATCCTGCAACTTCAGGAGGACAACGCGAAGCTCTGCCACGAGCTCGACCTGCTGAAGGAGGAGAACGACGGCTGGAAGAAGCTGCATGAGAATAGTAGTTCCTCGATGAAGATGTTGCAGGCCCTTGTCATGGAACAGAAGGAGGAGTTGGCGAAGCTCCGCATCGAGCACCCGGCTGCTGTGAAGGTACGTAATGCGGCCGTGGAACAGATGATGAAGGCTCGCGTCGAGTCCCGCGTCATGGACACAGTGATGAAGATGGCAGAGGAGACATGCAAGGAGATGGAGGTCGTGGAGGCGATGAAGAAGTAGTTACGACTCCGCGGCCAACAACCCTTCATGTAGTGAGAGCAGCGCCCTAGACTTGTGTGTGCGTCTTCCTTTTTTTTGGGGTGATAATCCTCCTTCTACTTTTGCTCCCGTGTTTCTTATTTTGCTTCGGGTGTTTCGCCGCACGTGTCACCTTCTCTGCGAGGCATGAATAGAACAATGCTAAAAATGAGATGACTAGCAAATTAGATCATTCTTTATCACCAATAGAACAATGCCTCTTGCTAGTAATATATAATAAGAGTAGAGAGTAGAGGATATGGCACTGGGCTGCCGTGTTTCGTGCTCCTCCGTCGTACTCCAGTGGAAAACTTGAGTATACTGCACGGTTCTTTGCTCCTCCTCAGGTCGTCGGCACATTTATACGAGCAGTCAAATCACAAGGCCCCGCCTTCCAGCAGTAATGAGCCGTCAAATCACAAAGGCCCACGCCTCTCGTGAAAAGGACCAACCTAGACTGCCCCGCCCTCTAGCCTTTTAAAAAATGTATACATTTGTATAGTAGTAGTATCGATGGATTGCGCCATGGAGCAAAACTAACAAGATGTAATTAAAGAAAAAGGTGGTACATATAGAGAGCGCTCGTTGCCAAATTATGCATATACTATAGGACACTACCCACTATGAAGGTACTAGTAACATAGACTAGTAACTAGTCTATGCTACTCTCCACTATGACCAGCCAAAGTCGAGGCGCGGATACCAACGAGGGCATGGTTGTGTCTATACTTGGACAACTCACCCGACCGCATGCGCACCAGGCAGACGAAGCTCATGTCGTGTTGGTGCCGTGTGCGGCCCGCACATTAACCAAAACCTCACGCCTCCATCTTAGCCTCCGCGTTTTAAACTTCTCAATCTCAAGGCCAAGGAGCAACATGAAACCTATGATAGAGGAAATCGGATGGTTGAGAACACTACAATTCGTAGCTACAGATGCGTGTGTGAGAGAGGACGAGTGCATGCGTGCACCTCTTCTCAGAGTACAAGTGTATGTGGGTGGCATCGACCTAGGGAGCAGTGATGGTGCGTGCGAGAAGTCCCGAGAGATAGGTGTAAGGCGTCTGAAAAAAGACTAGTCTATAGCTCGCCACGAGGCTATTCCTGTCGAACGCCAAGCGTAAGATATGTATCCGACGGTGCCAGTTTTTGCACGTACACAGCAGTAGAAAAAGAACTAGTACCATGGCATATGCTACACCACGACCGAGAAAATGTGCTGATGTTACGCCATCCGGGAATAGTGCCGCACTTCGAAACTAGAACCTTAATAAATTTTGAGAGCGTACCGTCACATTCCAAATTACTACTACTACCACGCTATATTTAGTTGCAAACTTGTTCACACCGATCACAACCTAAACGGTTTTCCACCAGGGAGAGGTGAGCATGGAAGAGGAAGCATGAGAGATGTCCCGCCTCACCGTGAAAGCAGCCGACATGTCCAGCCGCGCAGCAGTAGCATCACAGATGTCCCGTCGCGCCACCGAAGCAGCACGGAGGTCCCGCCGTGCCGTCGATGTAGCAGACTGGTCCGGTGACGCCGCAGAAGCAGCAGAGATGTCCCGCCGAGCCGCCGAAGCAGCACGGAGGTCCCGCCGCATCGCGGCTGCCAAGGAAAATTTCTCGCGGGCAGGCGAGGACTCTTACAGGCGCATATGTGCGATGGTCCATAGCCAGATGGATCAGATCTCTGGCTGGGCGAGGTTGCAGGAGGAGGCTACCAACGTCATCCGGCAACTAGGGGAGGTCAATGCGAAGCTCCGGGGCGAGCGTGACCTCCTGAGGGCGAAGATCGCCGGAAGGGCGAAGCAGGAGGAGGAGACCACTGCCTTGTTGCAAAGGACGGGCGTCATCGTCAAGAAACTTATGGACGAGAATGCCATGCTCCGCATCGAGCGCAATAGGCTGGTGCTGGAATCCGTGGATGCTGCCAAGCAGCGTATTAAGGACATGAAACTGATGAAAGAGATCATTGGCCGCCGCGAGAACTAGTCTCTGCGACCTGCAGCGCATAAAGAAAGTAGAGATCAGCGAGCCAGATCGTTGTATGCGTCTTCCTTCTTCTTTTGCCCTTGTGTATTTCGGGCATAGCCGCTTGTGGGTTTTTTAATTATCTTCCTAATTATGTAAGACAATTATTATCCACTCTCGTCGTCCTTATATATATTCATCAGTCTTGCTATAAGTCGCGGTAGATGCTATATAGGTCCGTCGGATCTTACATCAAGATCCATGCAAAATTTTATTTTCAGATTTTCTTTTTTCTCTCTTAAATCTCAGTCGAGTGAGACATTGCCACGCCATTAAACAGAGGCTCGGGCACCATTAATGTAGACCTTGGGAGAGAGGTGGACGACAGATGCAGGTCAAAGGGCTCTCCTCCCGATAAGCACGTGCAGGGGTCTGATCGCACGCCTCCCATACTCAAATAGCTACCCTGCATGGTGCCTGCTAGCTAATAAAAAAGGGGACGCGTGGCGGCACGTAAATGGTAAATAGAATGCCCACGGTTTCAATAATACTTGTGTTTTCGATTGTAACGTGACAACACTTGTTCCAAAATGACTTTGTTGATTGTTAATATGTGCGCCTTCGCAAATCGGACATCTAAATTACCACAGCATGTTGGTGCCATGTCATGACACCAAGCCAAGTTTCATGATTTTCATGGAATTAAAAAACCAAGTTCCAGCCGAGCCATGACGCCCAGATGTTTGAATTTCATTCCCATTTCTGGCATGGGACCTAGAAATTTCCCGAGGACACACATGTGATCTTTCAACCAGCTTTGGTGCACTGGAGCATGTGCTTGTATTTAAAATTTGAATTATGCACACAAAGGTGACATGTTCCCTCTCAGCACCACGAGCCTTCTTGAGAGAAGCTCCGGTTTGCAAAAAGCTTATACCCAAACTTGTTCCTATTCTGCAATTTTTTTACCACAGCATGGTACTATCATGACATGACACCATGCCAAGTTTCATGATTTTCAAGCGTGTTTTGGATTTACAAATTTAAAACCAAGCTTCTCAATGTTCTCGGCTGAACCACGATGCCCAGATGTTTAATTTCATTCCCATTTCTTGCATGGGACCTAGAAATTCACCCGAGGACACACATGTGATTTTTCAGTCAACTTTGGTGCACGGGAGCATGTGCTTGTAGTTCAAATTTGAATTATGCACATTAAATGACCACAAACTCAATTAATGTATAAAAAAGGCCAAACGAACCCGGAATAATTCCAAAATTTAACAGGGAACTCATTTAGTTCTATGTTGCCTCTTTAAAGAAAATCTGGGGGAGGCAGCGTATATTGTTTCGCACACAAAGGTATAAAGAAATAAAGAAATAAAGAAATTAGCATACCTATTTAATTCCTGGGTTCTTATTATTTATGCCACTAGTTGTGTATCACTACTCAGTTTTGCCATTAGTAGTTACAACTACTCAAAAATGCCATCGATCCGTGAGATGCCTGCTCAAAAATGCAATTAGATATCTAAAATATGCCATCGTTAAGTTAGATGTTTGCTCAGAAATGCCATTAGACATTTTTATTTTCACGTCAAACCCGTTGACCATGTTACATGACAAAAATAAGCCAATTCTCACAATGATAAGTTAATGGTGTCCAGCACAACACACCCCTCAGATAAAACTAAGCACCCTGGAATTCTTGGACAAAACTAAGCACCCTGAAATTCTTTCACAACTAAACTGCTGGCTATATGATGTTGGCCATATATATTATATGTATATAATGTCAAGAAACGAGTGGTAGTACTATACCAACTAAAAGATGAAATGTACGAAATATAACGAGAAGAAACATAACATAGTTCTCCTGGGGGCTCAGCACAACACACCCCTTAAATAAAACTAAGCACACCAGAAATTAAAATAAGCAACTAATCCGGTAGACACTGCATTAGAACCACCATGAGCAACGACACTGCCACCTTACTCGGAGTCCTCGTCCATGTCCTCGACTTCGTCCTTGTCCCTCTTCCTCTTGGGCGATACTTCTTTGCTTGAACCGCACACTTGGCTCTTGCTCTTCATCCAACCCTTGTAGATATTGAAACAAAGGTAGCCATCCATTGCGGCGTAGTGGATGTGGTCCATATCTAGTACATTCCACTGCCATGCATGACGATGAAACGTGTACGGAGGTTTCCCTAGTTTACCGTACGAAGGATGAACCATGGCTCCTACCAGGGTCAGCATTGAAGGTTGATCAAGGGAGGGCACCAACCCTTCCTTCTGGAGGTCGAAGGGGTCGCCTACAACGAGGCCTATCCGACCCAGGATTTCCTTGTCGTTCCTAAAGTCTACAGTAACGAATTTGACTCGGCCGCCCTTGAGGAACTTCTTAAATTCCTCGCACTCAACGTCGGCATGGCATATGTGGTAGACCAAGCATAAGTCATGCACGCATACTTGGATCACGGCGGGCTTCTTCTTCTCTACCTCCTTTAGTTTCTTCTTGCTTCCCAGGACTGTGGTGTACTCAACATCTAGCCCAGCGACCCACTCATCATTTGAGTTTTCGAACATGCGTTTGAAGCGAGCAAGGCATTCTTTCACCGTTGTGGAAGAACGGGTGTAGATGACGTCGAACTCATCGCCGGTGATGGTTCTAACCTAGTACTCGCCGCCGATCATGGAGATTTGGGACACCATGGATTTGGGAGGAGGGTTAGGATTAGTGGAACTGTCGTAATGTGAAAGGATGGGACGACTAGGAGCGGTTTATCGATTGTAAAAATGTCGAGTGGGGGGCGTGCGAATGGCAGGGTAGTGGCTTGCCTGGTAGATAAATGGATTCATGCACTGTACTATGGGGGCCCAATTAGATGTCATGTCTACTCGACGCCCAATTAAATGGCTTTCGATGTCATGTCAAGCGTCGGGAAAATTACAGGTGATACGAAGCTTTCCATTCTCCCATGATACGGGCTTCCAAGAGCCCTTGGATCTGAGATCGAACGGTTGCATGGCGTGATGGCGTGATTCTAGACCTATGGGTGAATATCCTATCCTGGAGGGTTATTCTGCAAATTTTCAGCAACTTAGCATGCGACCGTTCGATCTCAGATCCAAGGTGCTGCTAGCAGCCCGTATCATGGTCGCGCATACCACGATCGTCGCCTCGCTCGCGCGGTCGCGCCCTTGGAGATTTAACACGGTGCGTTAGGCTATTTGATGTTGGCATGTCATACATAGTCATCACTTAGTCACTCATAAAACAAGGTTAGCTATAAGGTTGGCTATAAGAGTATTTTTTTCTTTACTTCTCTCTATCTCTTTCTTTGTAGTATTTATTGTATTTGCCAAGGAGTGACCTCTTCCAATGAAATGGTGCTTAGATGAGGTGCTATGGGCATTAAATGGCTTAGCAACTCAAGTCCCCAATGCATAGGTGCTTAGTTTTTTGTTGCTAAGTTTGCTTCATCTAGGTACACACGCTTATCACCGTTTCTTCTTGGGGTCACCAAACTAGTCTCTCTCTTCTTAATTAACTTGCCACATCAGACTTTATGCCTATGTGGCAGGCTTAGGACCTGTAGGATCAAGTACAATAGTGGGCTATAAGCCCGCTTTACATGGCATTTTTGCATATGTGGGGGAAAGAGTCAAGGAAAAAGTGGAGGAGTGGGCTCTGAAGCAAGAGCCAGCCTCTACATGGTGGAGCATCGGGGGAGGCACCTGTATGGAGGTGGTCAGGAATCGGGAGACTCACGCTGGTCGTAGTGCTGCAGTTAAAATGATAATGGCAAGTCAAATCATCAGGTCCCACTTGTCCAGAAGTAACTCGCTGTCAAATCACACAGCCCTATGTTTGTAGTAGCCTACTCCCTCATCTTCTCGCGTCTCTGTCGAACCGACTAGGCGGAACTGCCCTGCCTACCGCGTGGGAAAAGCCCCGCCCTCGACTTTTAAATAGTACAGTATACTAATTTTGTATCCATGGATTGCGCCATGGAGCAAAGCCTCAAGAAAACGGCGGTACACATGTACGTAGTATACATCACGCCCGTCGCGTTCACGTCGCACCCCAGACGGTCGGTCGGTCTGGCACGCCGCTCTCTGAATGGAACGCGCGTCATATTGCATTTGCACACACATGTGGGACCTCAATTGAGAACCGACCATAGGCACACTCCCCTGCCCCGCAAGTCGGGTGAGTTAATAGAAGAGAGAGACGGGCGATAGTAATACTAGAGAAGTGTTGTAGGAGTACATACGTTGGTACTTGGACGATCCCTGCAAGACACGGAAGATCAGTTCGTCCATGCATGTGACCAGACTCTAGCAGACATGCCTGGATTGGCTATCATCTACATATCGTGCAGGCTGTGTTGTACAGGGCTATAGTTCTGGTGAGAAATCTAAAAAAAGTTTCTTGTCATCTCGCAAAATTAGGTGTCATGTGCTTCGGATCACTGCGAGGGTTAAACAGCGACAACTGAGTTGGGCTAGTCATTGGAGGCACATGCACGAAGACTACTCGGCTGCCATCTAGGTCAAGCCGGCTATGCTAATTAGGACATCTATCGACGGACCCCTTTTCTACGAGTTTATCTTTAATTTGAGCTTTGATCCTCGTCTAGTTTGTCCGTCGGGATTCATCTTGTCTCCTTTGGGCAGTGAGGTTATGATTTCTTGTCATATGGCATTTTTTCGTGTTATATGTTATAATCCGGTGCTTCAGATCAAAATGACGACAACTGCGCCTCCGGGGCACGTGCATGAAGACTTCTTGACAGTCATTGTCGAGGTCAAGCCGGCTCCGGCTGGTAGACAAAAGAAAACTAGTACTCCACACTGTCTCGTCCTCTCTAGATCTAAACACGACAGCGGTGGCCACACACTCTCTCTCTCTACTCACCACTGGTCACAGATCCAGCCGGATCCTCTTCACCGGGGAAGGTGAGAAGGTGCAACGTTCATGTGGTCGTCCTCGGCGATGGCCCTTATCCACTGCCGGCGCGTCTCGATCAGCGTGCCTTGCCGTTCTCTCCCAAGCATCGCTGGCGAGGGAGCGCCTCCCACCCCTTCTTCCTCGCTGCCGTAGTGTGGGCAGATCCAGCCTCCCGCCGCCCTCCTAGCGACATCCCGGCGACCCTCAGGTATAACTTCCTTCGAAACCGGCCTCGCTCTACATCCCGAGCTCCTAACGTCGCTGCATTTGTATCTTTTACTATTTCTCAGGCCCCCTCGTGTAGATTGGATCGATCGGCTGTTCGAAAACCACCTAATTTTTTACTGTTAAGAGGTAAAACTAGTTCATGCACTCGAACCTAGTAGTATTTGGTTCAAACAAGGAAGAAAGGGGGTGGGGGTGGGGGAAGATTTGTTACCTGAATCTAGGACTTGGTCGAAAGAGGAAATAATGGGGGCGCAAAGTAGCAGAGACCTGCTATCCAACTGGTCTCTAGGTCTAATAGGGAAATAAAGAGAACGCAGTACAAACTCAATATAAACCCAATCTATTGGTTGAAAAAGGAAAGAAAGTGGGGACTAGGGGACAAGTCAACAGAGTAAGTACAACACTAGATTTGCTAGCCTCACACAGTATAAGGTGGCTATATACCGAACAAAAATGGGACCAACCCAGATATCCTCTTCTGATGTTTGTTGCCCCGAGCCGCTCTTATGTAATGCCACTGGTAAAATGTAGCAGTCGCACTGTTAAAAGTAAGGACACATTAAACCAATGTTGTTTTCAATGTAATGCCTCCAATAATATGAATCAATGGCACTTTTTTTTCATGTCCTTCTAAATTTCCCATTAAGATAAGTTGCTTCTTTTCCTTAGAGATGCAGCTGTCCTGGTCCGCCTACTCTCCAGGAGCTTCACGACCAACCTTGATGTTGCTCAATTTTATTGCAACTAATGAAGAAGAAGCTCTGTGGGTTTCGTTTTCTGATGGAAATGGAACCGGGGCTGGAGCCCTTTTCTTAAAAAAGAAGAAGAAGAAGCTGCTAGCTCATGGGACATTGCTTCATTTTAGGTGAAACTGGAACTACCAGCCAGTTAACATCATGCTGATCAACATTCATGCATAGCACATCTTCATATGATGCACAGTCAAAAAGATATGCTATTTTCAAGATCACACAATGTCGAGTGTGCGAAAAACAGAGAAAACGCGGGACGCCGCTGTCTGCCGTTGTGAACATGCTGAACAAACGAGAGGAATCTGGAGAGGACTGTACGTGGAGAGGCGGACAGTCGGGACCCACCAGGTCTATGGCCGTACGCAAGCAAGTGCCTCATCGAATAAATACTTCCTCCTAATGCTATACTGACGTTGGGGCCCACGGGTTTGTCAACATAGTTACATTTTTTTAGGTGCTTCAACGTAGTTACTATAGGAGATAAATTCACAACGAAGCCGGGGACGTGGCAGGTATCACTGGGGCAGCAAGTATCAGCTGGGTTTTGGGCTGCCCCGTCTAGGCTTTCTTTTTTAACATGCGCAACCCACGATCTCGGATGGGAGGTCCATAGGCTTGTTTGTATTTTCTTGAGGGCCGTCATGTATCGACCGGCCTATGGACCTCCCATCCGATGTTTTATTTTTCCTGAAACATCGGCAGCCCAATTTATGTATTTTTTTGAAGAAAACGCAGAGGTCTGTTCTATTTTTCTATATAAGAATAGGAACGCCTGGTCCAACTTATGTTTCCCTTCTAACTATATTATATATATTTAAATTATTTTATATGCTATTATATATTATTGTTATTGTCATCATATATTTAATAGATACTTACATATGTAAGAAAACAATATCCCACATCTTATTAACTTATAAAAATAATTCTTAACAATAAAATCCTGGATTTTTTTGGCAACGAAAATCCTGGTGATTGTGTACAAAAGCTTGGTAAGATTTAAGGACCAATGTAATAATAAATCATTTGTTATTTAAATATATATATATAACAAAATGCTCAGGCCCTGTTTATTTTTTGATAACATTGATGCGCCCACCCCAGCATTATAATTAGAATAAGCCCAGCAAAATTGTGTATTTCGAGAAAGTGCAAATGGCCTGTAATTTATTAGGAAAAACATAAATGGGCCGCATGGACGCTACATTATTTGTTCATCCAGCCCAGCTAATGGACTGTAGTTCAAAAAAAGCGATCAAATGGACTGTAAATTCTACCCCGCAAAAAAAGACTGTAAATTCTGAAAAAATGGGTTGAATACGTGCCACATTTTTGGAGGCTGAAATGTGGGCCAATAGGTCGAAGCCAACGCAAGTCATTGTCAACTTAGTCAACAAATGATTCTGACATCGTTAGCCATTGGATTTACATCCAACGACCAGCATCCATCTTCAATCTCTCGTCTTCTTCCTCTAGCGCCGCCGGGACCACCTGCTCCCGCCTCCTGCTCCTAGCAGCTCTGCTTAGCATGCTTCGCTGTGAAGCGCTACTCCACCGTTGGCCAGGCCATCCCTCCACCCCTCCACACCTCCTGTTCTTCTCCACCGACTACCGAACCACACCGCACCAGAACCAGTTAACCCTCGTACACCTCTTCATCTGCTCTACTCCCGCGTATTCCCATCTCCGGCTCGTTGCTGTCCGGGGCCTCGCCGTCGTCCACCACCTTGGATGCGCTCGGCACGGAGTGGTCAACATGGTTAACGAACGACACCATCAGAAGTAGACTGTGCGTGGAGAGGCTGACAGCTGGGTCCACGGCTGCACACAAGGAAATGCCTCCTTATTACAAGCAAAATAATGATTCCTCCACCTGACAGCTGGGACCCACCGGAAGGGCCTCTGTATTTCGCGAAAAACGTTCCCACCGCTGACAGGTCGGACCCACCAGCTATATCTTCGCACGCAAGGAAGTGCCTCCTTATTACGCACAAAAAATGAATACCCCCTGCTAGCTGGGACCCACAATAGCGGGAGGCTGACTTGTGGGCCAACTAAGTTGACGGGGACGGATGGCTTTGTCAACTTAGTCAATATGAACGATTCTAGCTCCAGTGACCGTACGATGTCCATCCAACGACCGTACTGCTTCTTCAACCTCTGGTCTTCTTGCTCCAGCCGCCCAAAGCAGTGCTGGTCGTGCCTCGTGCTCCTGCCTCCCGTGGCCGGCTGCGATGCGGCGGAGGCCTCACCGCACCATACTACTCCCACCACAGGCCAGGCCATCCCTCTACTCACCCACACCCCCTGTTATTCTGCGGCTACGGCAGCCTCACACCGCAGCGAACCAGTGAACCCTTGTACTCCTCTACACGTGGGCATCCACTGCCGCGTCTTCCCCGGCTCCACGTAGTCCCCTTCCTAGGCCTCGCCGTCGTCAACCGCCCTGGTGCTCCCCGCGCGGCGTGGTCAACGTGGTCAAGGAACGGCTTCCATCGGACGTGGAATGTATGTGGAGAGGCTGACAGCTGGGTCCATGGCCGCAGCAAGGAAGTGCGTCCTTATTACGCGGAAAATAATTATTCCTCCACCTGACAGCGGGGACCCACCGGACGGGCCATCGTATTTCGCGAAAAAAACATTTCCCCCTGACTGCTGGGATCCACCAGCTACATCTTCGCACGCAAGGAAGTGCGTCCAGGCAAAAAAAACGATTAGCCCCTGACTGCTGGGACCCACCAGCTACATCTTCGCAGGCAAGGAAGTGCCTGACAATCGGGACCCACCTAGTCGAAGCGTACGTAGCGTTGTCATTCTGGTCGCGAACGTGTACGTACATACTGGTCAATGTAGAGGCGCGCACGTGTCGTAGTAGAGGCGCGCACGTAGCATGTACATGTACGTACATCGGCCAGGGTGCAAGAAAGTAAATACGGCCACATAGGTACATACGGGTGGGGTCTCGAACGCCTAGTAGCGCGTACGTACGGCCAAGGCTCGTGTACATGGCTGGGTCGGAACGGAGAAACAGCGTCGTCGTCGTGTTCATGGGGAGCCAACCGGTTGGGTCAGAACGGAATGCGCCGTCGTGTTCATCGGGAGGGCTTGGACGGAACAGCCGATGGAAACGAGGCCTGGCGTACCGCAGAATGGAGGAAACGGCCTTGTGTTCGACCGGCCACGTTCGAAACGGGATCCTGTTCATCGGGAGGGGTCTGGCGTACCGTAAAACGGAGGAAACGGACCTCCTACGGTCGAAACGGGGGTCCTGTTGATCGGGAGGGTGTGGCATACCGCAAAACGGAGGAAACGGACTTGTGCTGGAGCGCTACGGTCGAAACGGGGGTCATGTTCATCGGGAGGGGTGTGGCGTACCACAAAACAGGACTCCACGGGATACTGTTCATCCACCGTCGACCCCCTCCAGCCTCCACGGGCTACTGTTCATCCACTGTCGACCTCCTCCAGCCTCCACCTGCGACTGTTCATCCACAGGCTCCTGTTCATCCAGCCTCCACCGCGCGCTACTCCACCGGCTACTGTTCAACCATCCCTCTCCATGGGCTCCTGTTCAACCACCCCTCCACGGGCTCCTGTTCATCCAGCCCTCCACCATCTACTGTTCATCCTGCCCTCCACGGGGTGGTCCTGTTCATCCTGCCCTCCACGGGGTCATGTTCATCCAGCCCCAACCGGCTCGATCGATCGGGGTCCTGTTCATCCAGAGGCAACACCACAGGGTCCTGTTCATCCACCCCCACCAGGAACTGTTCATCCAAACCCCCCAGCAACGCTCACTGTTCATCCAGAGGCAGCATCGATCGGCTTCAGTTAGCAGCAGTAGCGAAGATATCGCTCGATCGGGTTCAGTTAATAGCCATCGATCGATCGCTCGGGTTCAGTACGCGTAGCGTGCAATGCAATCGCTCGGGTTCAGTTAGAGCCAACGCCTCGCACCCACGTGCGTGCGTGTACGAGAGAAACGTGCATCGCTCCACCATGACCACCCACCGTAACCGGGAACACCCCGATATCTTCCTCGCCCTCGCTTCTACCACGGTTTTTTCGTCATGGACGGCCCAAAGAATGTCATGCAGCTGCGTCTCCGGCCCGCCCAGGACGAAAAGCCCATTTTCTGTCATGATTTTTTGTCATAGAAGTAGGACCCCATCACATCTATGATGATACCGTGTTTTGTCATAATTATTGTCATCGAAGTCTCATAAGTATGACAGAATTTTTTTCGTTCGGCCCAAAATGTCACGGATGTGTCTTTTTTTGTAGTGGTTGTTTCCTGACCGTTATGTTGAGCTCACGATCAAGTTGGTTTTCTTATAAACCAGCCCTTCTCCAAGAATCTGTCTTGGATATCTTTGAGCTAGTTGGTTGAGCTAGACAACAACTTGGAGAGTTGGAAGGTAAAAGCTTTGCTTAACTTAGTTCATTCCAAAGGGATATCTTTGTGTTTGTGTGTGTGTTTAAGAAAGATGATACCTCCATCGATTGATCCTCGTGTTCAGTTGTTGAACCTATTGTCTCATCCAATCTTTGATTTGAGTGTGGGCTATCGTCAAATCGAATCAGAACCAACGATGTTCGTAATGTTGTCTTACCCGTGGTTGTTTCCTCAGGCATACACCATTATATCTTTTGGTCTGACCAATACTATCACATTGTTCACATAATGGTGGAATTCCAGTGATATGGAAATTCCGATGAGTTGCTGTTGAGCCCATCAGCAGCATTTTGTCTCCTCCGTGATTCATGATGAACATCAAGCTAGTGTTGGAAACTTTTGTAAGCATTATCTTCGTGTCCCGTTCATGAAGCCTATGTTTGAATGAAAGAAGTGACTTCCTCTAATTCACGTGCATTTGGTGCAAGTTGCCGCCATGAATTCGAGAGAGTTAGTTTTGCTTCCACTGGAATCATCCCAAGTCAGTCATGCACGTGCGAAGTATTCCATGGTTTTATAGGCTCGCTACCTCCACTCCATGTGTAATTCCTAACACCAAGCCACTGGTTGACTTGTTCTATGTAAAGAAGTCTAATTTAAGTGCACAAGACTTCGATATCCTCGATGATGGTATCGTGAAGATGTCGGATGATGAAGACAATGGGTGATCGTGATGGTGACACCTAGAGCTAGAAGGCCACGAGGAGTTCAATATGAGATGTTAGTATTCACATCTGCTCTACATAATTCTGCAACTGTATGTGTGTGAGTACTAATCAAACCAAAAACTACCAATATTTATTTTAATTGTGAAGCAACAATGGTATGAAGAATATCTGCTATTGCCAGCGTGTTGTCTTTGTAGCAGCTCATTGAGCAGTTAGGCTTTAATAATGTGACTGATAAGCCAGCTGCACTTAAAATGATGAGAGATGTATGTGAATCTGTTCTTGAATCCTCCGAAAGGAAGCAAAGCTAGCACATAGTGGTGGTGATATCTTGACGAGTTACAGAGTGGCCTTGCGGAGGCAGCTTGGGAAGGTTAACAAGGGATTGCATTGGAATTATTTCTGATTAAGTATTAGCTCTGGATTACCACTGTTGTTGTTGTTAGTCCAGCTGTACTAGTGCCATAACTACACTATCTGGATTGGCACTTCAGTTGAATTCTGGATTTATTCTTTTGGTATGGTTCTCTCCTTATGATTGTCTTCTACTGTATGACTTGGTATATCATACTTCAAAACATGTTGGGCCTATTTTTTTGCGATACTCAGTGAGGAACATGTGCAGGTGTGGGACTTGATAAAGCTTGGAGATTATCTTAGTGAAATGGATGATGTCGATCCCTGTAGGATAGGGATTACTGGTGAATCACTCAGAGGTATTATAGATCATGAGTGCATCATGATACTGAATTAATACATAGACTTCACTTTTAGAAAACCTATCCATTTTATTTGGAGCTGAATACAGGAATGCATGCATTGTTTGCTGCTTTTTGTGGATACACGGTACAGTGTTGTCGTTCCAATAATTGATGTTTAGGTACACACAACAGTAATTTTATCGATTGGGTGCACATAGTTTTGTGATTTGTCCCATGTAAGTAAAGAAATGCTCTTTGTGGTGGTTACAGGGATTTCAACGGGCAATAGATAATGACATGTGGCAAGCTAGAGTTGATAGCATTAAGCCTTTACTTGAAGGTTAGATGCCATGCATCCTCTAAGATTGGGCACACACCATTGAAAAATATAGATCACAGCTGATATATATTGTATCAGTTCAGAACATTTACATGTAAGTATCTATGTCATTTTGTCTTTCCTGTAGAAGCAAGAATTGATTCAGGGAAGAGTGAAATAGATGCAGAGGTTGTGATAAAGGTGACTATCTGATTTATTTGACATTTATTTCTGATTGTTCCATTGTAAATGTTTCACGATCGTGTATTGACATATTTTTGCCAGGTTTGGGATAAGATAGCACCTATTATGGCTTCACAGTTTGATGCTCCCTACTCAGTTCCTCCGATTGCACCACGTCCACTCCTCCTAAATGGTAAAACCTATCATATTTCTTATTGAGTGCTTCTGCTTCGTCCAATGGTTATTGCATGACCCAACATATTCAAAAGTCTCTCACTTTTATGAGTTCAATGAGCACTTGTCAGGGCTGGGCTTCCAGTCTTCAGTATATATTTTTGTTTTATGATTTTATGGTTGAGCCAGAACTATTGTTAATCCTTCGTTTGTAAATTAATGTTAATTGAGCATTTTTCTTGCTACTGGAGCTTCATTTATCGATTACCATGCAGGTGCTGACGACCCTCGTTGCCCAGTCCTTGGTCTACAAGAACCTGCCTCAAAAGCTGTTGAGGCTTATGCAGAAGCTAGTTCTGCGGATAGGTTCAAAGTAACATTCAATCTGCTCGCTCTGATCCAAATTAATTGACGCTCCTCTAGTACAACTTTATTGTTTGACATGCAATATGTTTACTTTTCACCATGAGGTGTGGTTCTATGTTTTCCTAGACTTTTTTTGCATGAATCCAAAGCAATTGACAGTGGTTACCGCACCTATAATTGTTCTTTTCGTAACATAATTGAAACAATAGATTGAGCCACAACTTAAAACAATAGTGGAAGATTTTAGTACATGTACTTGGGCTTATGCTTTAGACATTTACACTTGTAAAATTGTTCGGATCCCTCAGTTACATGCTTGCTGACACATCATTACTCCAGTTAGTCTTGTGACAGTTCTTTTTAGCAATGTGGCTAGAATAATGGTATGGCGTAAGTTATGTTCGACTCATTAACTAGAACTATTTTTTTGATTTCTCGACTGCAGGATCCAAAGAACTAGCCCAACTGGACTCTAGATCACGGACAATTTAGTCTTGGCACTTAATTAGGATGGCTAAATTACATTTGAGTTTCATTTGATGGATTTTTGCTATGAGAATTATGAATTTTATGAATCTACATATTATATGTATGGTTTTGAATATTGTAATTGAATGCCTGTGTTTTTTGTAGGTTGCAATAGGCTATTGCCACAACCCAGTTTTGGTTGCGACATGTTAGCACCACGAAGATTTAAATTGTTGCAATAGTTTCTCGCTACGAACATTTCACCCGTTGTGATACCTATTTATCACCGCCAAAACTAGTATGTTGCAATTTCCGATTACGACGAATGGAATATTTGTTGCCATAACTTAATGCCACAAGTGTAGCAGTTCGTGGCAAAATGCCTAATGCCACGAAAAAAAGGATTGTTGCCATAGTTTATTTCCACAATTTAATATTGCCACGGAACAGTATGCACCACAAAATGACCGTCGTTGGCATAGGTTGTTGCCACAAATGTTTATCGCCATGAGCTATCACTCGCCATGATTCGTTACATGTTGCATTAAAGCTATGTCCACAAAGCAAATTTTGGCATCAGATGAGTGTTGCAACGAGAAAACATGTGGCCACTTCCCACATTGTTGTTGCAATAGCACACTTAATTGCCACAATTGCTTTTTTGTGGCAATAATCTATTACCATGTGTCCAGTCGCAACGGCTGCCAACGAATGTTGTTTCGTGGCAATAGGTATTTATTACCACAACTTGACATGTATTGCGACAAACAATTTTGTTGCAATAGACCCAAATCCTTGTAGTGCTACCAGAACTTGGTAGTGTTTTGTTGTAAGACTACCGTGTGGTCATGCTTATCTGGGACAACGTATTCACATGTGTGTAGCAAAACCAGCTCATGTTTTGGAGCTTACTACCATAGTCCATTTCCTGAGAATCTTGCAATGTCATCTCTTTGATTTGTGTTGCAAACTTTCCCTCCGGACATGCTGAGTCTGGAATATCCTGACACCAACCAGATCTGAATCTCAGGCAGATATGATGGTTGGGACGTTCCCAAGAATTATAATGTTGGTCTTTTGAACCGTTAAGTGGATGTCATGGCCAACACACTTATCCGGGAGATCTCTTATTGTAGTATCTTGAGTCAGCAATTTGTCCATTCTTCCATGAGGAGTTGTTATAACTTTGTACATAAGTTGTTCCTTATCGGATTCTTGTGCTCCTAGTTTCTTTGGTTATGCTATAACCATTCAAATAGTGGAATCACTCTCCGTTGAGCTTTCCCCAGTTACTAGAATCATTCCCAGCATTTGCATTTTGTTCCCAGCTTGCACCGTCATTGTGCCAATTTGCCCATGGGCTGCCCTTCTCAGTAATTTCTGTTCAGGATCATCTTCGAAAGTGGTCCTACCATGGGTCCCATCCATTTCCGATGATAAGAAAAAATCATCCATTGCGTTGTCTTCAACAAGGTAGTCCACATCATCCATCCTAGTCCGAGCATGTCATTCTTTGGAACTCCTTCAAATGATCGATTGTGATTGCCTTAGGCTGGTATAGAGATTTTCAATGATCTTTATATCAAAAGTAATTCCTTTTGCCACTTAAGGGAATAATCCTATGATTCATCTCCTCTAAGGTGCTCCGTTATGGAATCATGGCAATTATTTCATCCCTATCCTAAAATCAAGCACCATCTACTTAAGTGTGGAATGGTTGCCCACCAAGTTGAACCCTTGTCATCTACTTCTTCCATTGCTCCTTGTGTGTGTCTTGTGTCTCAGCTCAAGAGACATTCTTCCGTCTCACTCCATGAGTTGATCTTGAGTGCTCGAACTTCGAGGAGATCGATTCCTATAGAGTTTCTCTCTCTCGTCATCATGTTGGATGAAGATCTCGAAAGCGAAGACGTCAAGATCAAATGGAGCATCTCGTTAGTGGGGCTGAGTTGTCACATCCCTAGCTTTACCTTGCCTGGACTAGCTTGGTTGTTGCATCATGTTTAAATTCGAATGAAATTTGAATTGAGGAATTTCAAAGCCTCAAAATCCTTTTAAAAATGATCAAGATAAAACCCCTTCAAATAAGTCCAGGAAAATATTCCTGTTATCCTATGGAAATATTGGCAAGAGATAAAATCCAAACCAATATTTTTGGTGTCTCAGAAACATTTATTTTGGGCCTTTGAATTAAATCAATAACTATTTGAATTGGACTTATATGTACTATTAAATAAATGTATGTCCAATAATTCTAAAATATTTTGTCGAGCTTTGGTTTAATTCTTTTAGCTCCCACAATAATTTTCAGAAGCAACAAAATAATTTGGTTAGCAAACAAAGTTCAAAACAAAGGCAAACAATAGAAAACATAAACTAAATGGAAAAAACAATAAAGAGAGAGAGAAGGAATCTAACCTGGCAGCAGCCCACTTACCTGTAGCAGCAGCCCAGCTACAGGCCCAGCCCACCAGGGGCAGCACTATCTTCTTCCTCCTGCCAAGAGGAGAAGCAGCTGCGTGCCCGGCGTACAACCGAGCCACGCCACCTCCTGCTTGCCACCTCTTGTCTCTCCCTCGCGCCACGGAGACACCCGACTCCTCCCCTCACTTTCCCCTCGCTCTCTGGCTCTTCCCCCCTCTGCTCTCTACTCGCTCGCGTCCGAGCGCAGCTGCCGACCGCCGCCCCGTGAATGCGTAGCCACCTCCCACCCAACGTCTCCCCACCGTGTTCCTTGTATCCGCTGAGCTCCTCCGCATCACCTTGTCAACAGCCACGATCAGGGAAGCGCCACAACGGTGGGTTCTTCATCATCTTCGGCCTCCCGCCGTCGGATGCCGCCTTTGATTTCGTCGCTGTGAGGGCCTCCCTGGCCTCGCCATCTGTGCAAAATGAACCACTATGAGCCCCCGATCGAAACCCCCCTTACCTCGCCGTCTCTCGCATCCTCTAGCTAGCTCCATAGCCAGACCCGAGAGCCCCGCCCACCGGCCATGTCGCCGCCGTCCCTATGGACGCTACAGCTTGCGCCCGAGCGCATCACCTTCCTCACCTCGCTCCCAGAAGCCGAACGCACCTAGTAGCTCGTCTGTAGCCGCACCATAGCCCCCTAGCCACTCAAGGCCGAGCTCCGGCTGCCACCTCGCTCGCCGCAGTTGCCACTACTGGCCACCCCAGCCGCAGCCACCGCTGGACGCGCCACGTCGCGGCCGTTCCAACGAGACCAGCCGCGCGTCCTCCCGACGCCGGAGTTGGCCGGACGGCGAACGCCGCTGTGCTCCGGTTATCACTGGCGCTAACTCGCTGACATGGCACTGTCATTAGTGCTAATCTCTGCCAGCTAGACGCCCCCACAGCCTCTGACAACGGGCCCCGCAGCGAGTCAAACCGCAGTCAACACGGGATTAGATCCGCTTAATCCCAGTGTCACTGACGTGTTGACCCCACACGCCAGGTTTGACCCCGGTAAGCTCCGTTGACCTGCTGACGTCATCCAGGCATCATGCTGACATTATAACTATTTTCGGGAATTAGAATAAATCAGAAATGATTTATTAATTTTAGAAAATGTTCAAAACTTCTAAAAATCATAGAAAATCAACCGTAGCTCAGAATGAAACAAATTATATATGAAAAATTATCAGAAAAATCCAATCTATCCATCTGTATGATTTTCATGCATGTTTGAGAAACTTATGCCTGATGATGAGGTCAAATCAATTAAATGGCATTTGAATAATCACATATGGAGTTTGAATTTGAATCTTGTATTGAAACCAACTTCATTTAAATCGTTGTTAGTTGCATTAGCTCAAATCACAGCATATTGCCATGTGATGATCATGCATCATATTGTTGCATTGCATTGATTGTGTTTCCTCTCTGTTGTCGGCAATTGTTCCCCCTCAGTAGACGTGGTTCCGACAATGAGATCGATGACACCGATGAAGAGCTATACTATCTTCAGAAGTGCCAGGCAAGCAGAACCCCCTTGTTCATTCCGATATAATCCCACTCTCTCGCTCCTACTCTCTTTTACGGCATTAGGACAACAGCGATTCAATTGTTACATGCTGCAGTAGTTGAACCCCTTTCCTCTGCATGACCTGTCATTGCCACAGTAAATAGATGAAACCCACTAGCATGAGTAGGAGTTGTTTGAGCCCTGATGTGCCTACTCATTCATGCTTGTTTGTCATGCCTGCTATTACTTAGAGGTCTGTCAGGTCTGATTCATCGGGGATGAATTGGAAAGTTGTGAACATGTCCTACTGTTGAGAGCTAAGTGTGTGAACACGTTTTGGTAAAGGTAGCGGTGAGAGGCCATGTAGGAGTACATGGTGGGTTGTCTCATTGAAACCGTCCCAGGAACTGAGTTCTGTGTTTGTGATCCATGAACAGCTGCTACCATACATTGGGTTCCGGTAACTCGACCCCTCTTGGCTTATTAATCAACCGGATCTCTGTCCAGGAGTTGCAACTAGCTTCTAGTGTTTGTAGGTAGTGCTAGTAGTCTACCTAGTGGCACCCGGTACAGGTGGGCTTGGGACAGACTAGGTGCAGTGGCACAGTGTACCAAGCGTCGCCCGTTTGGTGGGCTTGGGAACCCTTCTCACATCGTTTGGGGCCGTGAGCGACACCCCGGCTGGATCTCCTTGCGGATGGAGCCCTAATAGGCGATAAACCTGGACTAGAGACTTGAGTGGTTAGTCAGGTCGTGGCCGACAACCACGCCAGGCTTCCGCTTGAAGGTTGCCGACATACATGACGTGTACATGGCGGTAAGTGGCTAGAGCGTGTGTGAAGAAGTACACCCCTGCAGGGTTATAAATGATATATTTGATTAGCCGCGTCCGCGGTAAAGGACCTCTGGGTTTCCTATACAGTTCATAAACAAGTGAAAGTGGATACTCTAAAATGCGCAAGATAATCGTGAGTGCTATGGATGGCCTTCTCGTAGGGAGACTGGAGCGGATCCATAGTGGTGTATTGATATGGTGAATATGTGGACTCGTGTGCGCCACCTCAAAAGAGTTACTTGCAATCATAGTACAGGATAGCCATTGAGTCAAAGCTGATTTGCTGCAGTTAAACTCCACCACCCCTTTGTTGATACTGATGCATATGTAGCTAGTTTTGATGTAAGTCTTGCTGGATACATTTGTACTCATGTTTGTTTAATTTATGTTTTTGCAGAGAGACTTCAGTCTCACTGGTAGTTCCGCGTGGACTTCGATGTTTAGCTTGTTACCTCAGCTACGATCTTGTACCCTTGGGAGGGTCTTGTAGTTAGTCAGGCTTCTTAGCCTTTTTCATTTGTAGTTGTCTGTACTCAGATAAGTTAAGCTTCCGCACGTGCTTATTGCTTGTATGACTTGAATGCTGGGTCATCAGACCCATGTTTGTAATATATGGCTCTTCGGAGACTAATGAATAAATACTTTGAGTCATAGAGTTATGTTGTGATGCCATGTTGTATTTGCACATATCGAGCATATTGTGTGTATGTTATTGAAATGCTTGGTATGTGTGGGGTTCGACAACCTAGTTGTTTATTCTTGGAAGCCTCTCTTATGGGGAAATGTCTCCTAGTGCTTCCACTGACCCATGGTAGCTTGCTACTGCTCCGGAACACTTAGGCTGGCCGTCATGTGTCCTTCTTCGTTCCTCTGTCTGTCCCTACGGGGAAATGTCACGTGGTGCAAACGGTCTCGGGCCAGGTAAGGTGGCACTCGTGGGAATACCGTGCGTGAGGCCGCAAAATGATATGAAGTGTTACATGCTAGATCGGTGTGACTTAGGATCGGGGTCCCGACAGCTTTGGTATCAGAGCCTGACTGCCTGTAGGATTACCAAGCCAAACTGGTCAAAGTCGTGTCTAGAAATGCTTTAGTTATATAAGGGAATTGATTGTGGATGGGAACGTCAGGCTCTTTTTACTCCTTATCCCTGTATCATTCTGATTCTGAGTCACCCTCATCTTTTCTACGGGGTTAAGAAACTAGGCCTTCTCATCTATCTATCAGGATGACGAGTCACTATGCTAGAGACTTATTGGAATGATGGATTCGAGTCTTAGTTCAGTTCCTAGTACTTCCGCGTGTTAACAGTTGGTCTCATAACCTTGCTATTGTGATGTTGAGTGGCTATGCTATCATTTTGCAGGATGTCTCAAATCTTTTTGAGCATTTACAGTCGTTATGCTGTCCGAGTTGTCCCAGGTTTCTGCATAATCCCTGCCAAACCACAAGGGCCTGACGGCCTCATAGGTTGTCTTGGTTTCCCACGATAGCTTTGGCGCGCCAGGTAGGGGGAAGCACTCGCGCGAACCGAAGAAGCGTACGCAGCGCGTCATCTTCGTCACCATTTTCTTGATCAACGGCTCCATCGTCCATGGCACCCAAGAAGAAGCCCGGTGCCGCAGCCCACCCGTCCACCTCGAAGGCCTCACCGCACGCGGTCGCCGACACCGCGGGGGCTACGGGGATGTATTGGGATGTGGACACTATGAGGGACATGGTCGGTGCAGGGAGCGTTGTCACCACCTCCCCTGCGGCCGAAACGGGAGCAGGAGGCACCGAAGAAGGACATCGCCTACAACGTCCTAGCGACCACTCTCCACGAGGTACGGGTGGAGAGATCATTCCGTCTACACCTCTTCGCCCGGCCAAAGGGCACAACCGCAGCGGCGGCACTCGCTCTAGGGCGAATCGCAACTCTCCGGCTGCTCCCCTTGTGGGCGCGACCGTAGGGAATGTACCACCCCCAGAACGAGTTGACCCAGCCGATGCACCAAACAAAGTTGCTGGTCCTTGAGCTCCTCCACCTCGTCACCACACCATCCCGACGGCTGGCTCACGATGATGAGAATACAGTGCAACCACTACCAGCACCGTCAGGAGCCGGGCGACATTATGATCTACGTCATCATCCATGCCAAGCACCGCTTCGAAGGAAATGGCGCGGGCCCAGCTGCTGTTGAGACTTCCGCCGACAGTCGGTCAGATGAATGAGTGGAGAGCCACCATCCAAAGCCTGATTGGTTTCGCCAAGGCGGGAGGATCACAGCGAGCTGGCCCGCCATGGCCTCCCCAGGCGACGACAACGGCCCACGCTGCTGGTCGTGCGGAAGGGGCCACCCCCACGGAGCAGTCCCCTTCGCGGCAGCCAGTGCAGGTGTCAGGACCCCGATCCTAAGTCACACCGATCTAGCATGTAACACCTCATATCACTTTGCGGCCTCACGCACGGTATTCCCACGGGTCTCGCCTTACCTGGCCCGGGACCGTTTGCGCCTTTTGGCTCACGTATATGATGGTGTCGCTAGCATCCATATGACAGAGAACCCGGGCCGACATGACTAGTCGTAAACCCAAAGTGGCACTAACTTATAGGGACAGGAATACATGACCCAGCAACGAATGTGTCGGTCATCAGCGAGTGAATTCGGGCTATAGCAACTGGGCTAGCAATACTCCGGGAATCCGGGCTATAGCAGGGTAACAGGACTCCGAAAGACACAATGTGACATTTGCCCAAAGAGACAGACACAGGATCGAAGAAGGACACATGCCGGCCAGTCTAAGTGTTCCGGAGCAGTAGCAACTGGGCTAACAGGACTCCGGTAAACCGGGTTGTAGCAGACTACCATGGGTCGGTGGAAGCACCAGCCTACATTCCCCATAAGAGAGGCTACCAATGATAGACAACTAGGTTGTCAGATCCCACACATACCAAGCATTTCAATCATACACACAATATGCTCGATATGTGTAAATACAGCATGGCACGACAACATGACTCTACGACTCAAAGTATTATTCAATAGGCTCCGAGGAGCGAGATATTACAAACATGGGTCTCATGACCCAACATTCGGAGCATACATGTCAAAGCACACGCGGAAGCTTAAAATGTCTGAGTACAGACAGCTACAAATGAAAAGGCAGAGAAGCCTAACTATCTACCAGATCCTGCTAGGGGCAGAAGATCGTAGCTGAGGTAACAAGCTAAACGTCGAAGTCCACGCGGAACTACTAGCGAGACTAAAGTCTCTCTACAAAACATAAAATAGGCAAACGTGAGTACAAATGTACCCAGCAAGACTTACATAAAAACTAGCTACATATGCATCAGTATCACAAAGGGGGGTGGTGGAGTTTGACTGCAGCAAGCCAGCTTTGACTCAGTGGCTATCCTAAACTATGACTGCAAGTAACTCTTTTGAGGTGGCGCACACGAGTCCACATATTCACCATATCAATACACCACTATGGATCCGCTCCCGTCTCCCTACGAGAACGCCATCCATAGCACTCACGCTTATGTTGCGCATTTTAGAGCATCCACTTTCAGTTGTCTATGAACTGTACTGGCAACCCAGAAGTCCTTTTCCGCGAACACGGCTATTCGAATAAATGATGTTAACCCTGCAGGGGTGTACTTCTTCACACACGCTCTCGCCACTTACCACCATGTACACGTCGTGTATCTCGGCAACCTTCAAGCGGAGGCCTGGCGAGGGAGTCGGCAATGACCTGACTAACCATACAAGACTCTAGTCCAGGTTTATCGCCTATTCGGGTTCCATCCGCAAGGAGATCCGGCCGGGGTGTCGCTCACGTCCCCAAACAATGAGAGCAGGGTTCCCGAGGCACCAAACGGGCATCCCGGTACAACGTGCCTCGTGTCTCTACCGCAACATAGCCCAACCCTAGGGTCAGCGCTACGCACGGCCCCCAACACATATCCTACAAACACCAGAAACTAGTTGCAACTCC
Source organism: Aegilops tauschii subsp. strangulata (assembly GCF_002575655.3). Lineage (NCBI taxonomy): Eukaryota > Viridiplantae > Streptophyta > Magnoliopsida > Poales > Poaceae > Aegilops > Aegilops tauschii. The sequence goes on along the minus strand of NC_053036.3, from coordinate 256,292,584 downwards.
TGGACAGAGATCTAGGCGATTAATAAGTCGAGAGGGGCACTTAAGCATTCCAATGCGTGGTTGTAGCAATGAGACAACCCACCATGTACTCCTACATGGCCTCTCACCGCTACCTTTACCAAATCATGTTCACACACTTAGCTCTCAACAGTGGACATGTTCACCACATTCCAATTCATTCCCGATGAATCAGACCTGACTCAACTCTAAGCAGTAGCAGGCATGACAACAAGCATGAATGAGTAGGCACATCAAGGCTTAAACAACTCCTACTCATGCTAGTGGGTTTCATCTATTTACTATGGCAATGACAGGTCATGTAGAGGAAAGGGGTTCAACTACCGCAGCATGTAAAAGTTGAAGCATTGTGGTCCTAATGCAGTAAAAGATAGCAGGAGGGAGAGAGTGGGATTGTATCGGAATGAACAAGGGGGTTTTGCTTGCCTGGCACCTCTGAAGATAATATAGTTCTCCATCGGTGTCATCGATCACATCGTCGAAGCAACGTCTACTGAGAGGGGACAATACCAGCAAACAAGGAAGAAACACAATCGATGCAACAATATGATGCATGCTCATGACATGGCAATATGCTATGATTTGAGCTAATGCAATTAGCAACAAGTTAAATGGAGTTGGTTTGAACCCAAGGTTCAAATTCAAACTCCACATGTGGTTATTTAAATGCTATTCACTTGATTTGTCCTAAACAGCATCCATAAGTTGTTCTAACATGCATGAAAATGCCGTAAACAGATTCCTTGGATTTTTCTGATCATTTTTCATATATAAATTATTTCATTCTGAGCTACGGTTGATTTTATATGATTTTGAGAAGTTTTGGGTATTTTCTGAAAATAATAAATCATTTCTGATTTATTTCAAAATTCCAGAAAATAATTACTACATCAGCCTGACGTCAGGGTGATGTCAGCAATTCAATAGGGGAGGGTCCAGGTCAAACCTGACCAGTGATGTCCACTGGTCAGTGACACAGTGCTGTTCGGTGTCAATGACAGGTGGGTCTGGTCCACGGACACGTCAGCACAGTCAATGCTGACACGTGGGTCCAGGGTAATTAGATTAAACTTAATCTAGTTTAGTTAGCCAGTTAGTTAGGATGTGGGGCCCGGCTGTCAGTTTCACTGGAGGTTAATTTATGGCGCAATTAGCTGCTAATGGTTGTGCCACGTCGGCATAGCCGGAGTTAGCCGGCGGTGAGGTCAGTGACGGCGGAACGGCTCGGGTTTCGCCCACGGGCGACCAAACCCGCGGTGGAGGGCATCTACGCCTTGCTGGAGAACGCGCGCATCCAACGGTGCAAGCAGCACCTACTGGGGCGGCCGGAAACAACGACGGCGTCGAGGTCAGCGGCGACCGGAGCTCGAGCGTCGACGGATTCGTCGCTACGGTGAGCAAGGCGTGCGTTGCTTGGCATCTACGGCAGCTGCACGTGCTAACAAGGCTGTTGGGCATGCTAGCATGACCAAAGGGTCACCGGATTGATGCCGGCAACGAGCTCGGGCGGAGGTGAGCTTCGGCCTCGATGAACACGATGGCTACGTGTGCAAAAGGACACGGCGTTAGGGGGAAAGTGACCGGAGGCTCACAACGCGTCGATTGAAGTACTCGTCGGGCTCGGGGAAGGCCTGCAGACAACAGAGTGACGACGGGGATCACCGGATCCCGCGGAACAAGACGGCGGCGTTCAGGATGAAGCAGGGCTTCCCGACCCGCGCGGCTCGGCGAGGAGGAGTAGGGCGACGGGGCGGTTCTTTTAGACACGACGGAGAGGCGGGGCAGTGGCTCTGGCCGCAGCGAACGGCGTCGGTGGCGGTGGGCATGCTCGGCCATGGGGAGGGAAAGCAGAGGAGCGAGGGGGGGAGAGAACCAAAGAGCGAGAGGAAGAGGCAGAGAGGTGCGTGGCATCTCCAGGGCGACGTCGGGGAGGCGGCAGCAAGCAGGAGGTGGCGCGCGCGTGCTGGCGTGCGTCGGGCACACGCCCTCCTGCCCACTGGCAGGAGGTTGACGACGGTGGAGGGGCGTGGTGGGCTGGGCCAGCAGGAGTTGGGCCAGGTGGGCTGCATAGTGCAAGGCCAGTTAATGGGCTGCCAGGTACGTCCAGGTAAGTTATCCCCTTTTCCTTTTATTTCTGTTTTCTATTTTCTGCTTCTGTTTTGAATTTGGTTTGCTAACCAAATTATTTTTGCAGCTTCTGGAAATATTTGTGGATGCAAATTGGTTTATCCCAGAGCCCCACAAAAAGTCTCAGAATTATTGGAGCAATAAAGTATTTATACGATTTATTTGCTCCAACTCAAATACATTAGTAAATCAAATCAAAGCCCAAATAATTCCCTAAAAAGGTTCAATATTTTTGGTTTGGATCAAAACCCTTGCCAAAATTATTAAACATTAATGAAGGCATTTTTGGGTTCATTGAAAATATTTTTAGGTGGAGCCTGTTTGATTTGACTTGGTGCTAGGGTTGGAATCATCCCCATTTTCAAAGTTTCACGAAATTTAAACATGATGCAACACAACAACGGCTAGTCTAGGTCGTAACAGACTAGGGATGTGACAGCAGGGGCCATAGCCGGAGCCACGCATCCAACTACTGACGACGTCTCGATGGCTTCTTCCGACCCTCGAGCGCGTCAAGGCCAATGGCGAGTCCTGGGCTGCAGGCAAAGGGAAGGCACGCGCGTCACCATCGAGCGACGCCACGACACCCAGATACGTCCATTTTGCATCATGTTTTCCTACTGTTATTTATATTGTTTTTATCTATAATAATGCTTATTGGAGTAATACTAATGCCCTCTTCTCTCATAATATGCAAGGTTCACACAAAGTGGGAGAATACCGGCAGCTGGAATTCTGGAACTAAAAAAGCTACATCAGGCTACCTATTTTGCACAACTCCAAATGAGCTGAAACTTCATGGAGATTTTTTACGGAATATATAAGAAATATTGGAGCAAATAAGTACTAGAGGGGGCCCAGCAGGTGGCACAACCCACCTGTGCGCGCCAGGGAGCCCAGGCGCGCCCTGGTGGGTTGTGCCCTCCTCGGCCCACCTCCGGTGCACCTCTTCTGGTATATAAGTCATTTTGACCAAGAAAAAAAAAATAAGGAGAGGACTTTCAGGATGAAGCGACGCCGTCTCGATGCGGAACTTGGCAGGAGCACTTTTGCCCTCCGGCGGAGTGATTCCGCCGAGGGAACTTCCCTCTCGGAGGGGGAAATCATCGTCATCATCATCACCAACAACTCTCCCATCTTGGGGAGGGCAATCTCCATCAACATCTTCAACAACACCATATCCTCTCAAACCCTAGTTCATATCTTGTGTTTAATCTTTGTACCGAAACTATAGATTGGTGCTTGTGGGTGACTAGTAGTGTTGATTACACCTTGTAGTTGATTACTATATGGTTTATTCGGTGGAAGATTATATGTTCAGATCCATTATGCTATTTAATACCCCTATGATCTTGAGCATGATTATCATTTGTGAGTAGTTACTTTTGTTCTTGAGGTCACGGGAGAAATCTTGTTGCAAATAATCATGTGAATTTGATATGCGTTCGATATTTTGATAATATGTATGTTGTGATTCCCTTAGTGGTGTCATGTGAACGTCGACTACATGACACTTCACCATATTTGGGCCTAAGGGAATGCATTGTGGAGTAGTTATTAGATGATGGGTTGCGAGAGTGACAGAAGCTTAAACCCTAGTTTATGCATTATTCCGTAAGGGACAGATTTGGATCCAACAGTTTAATGCTATGGTTAGAATTTATTCTTAATAATTTTCTCATAGTTCCGGATGCTTGCGATGGGGTTAATCATAAGTAGGAGGTTTATTCAAGTAAGAACATCACCTAAGCACCGATCCACCACATATCAAATTATCAAAGTAGCGAACACAAATCAAACCAACATGATGAAAGTGACTAGATGAAATTCCCGTGTACCCTCAAGAATGATTTGCTTATCATAAGAGACCGTTTTGGCTTGTACTTTGCCTCAAAAGGATTGGGCTACCTTTCTGCACATTTGTTACTATTACCGTTACCTTATCATAAGAATGCTTTGCTTACATATTATCTTGCTATCAAACTACTGGTTACCTATAATTCCAGTGCTTGAAGAGAATACCTTGCTGAAAACCACTTGTCATTTCCTTTTGCTCCTCGTTGGGTTCGACACTCTTACTTATCGAAAGGACTACAATTGATCCCATATACTTGTGGGTCATCAAGGCTCTTTTCTGGCACCGTTGCCGGGGAGTGAAGTGCTCTTCGTAAGTGGAAATCGGTAAGGAAAATTATTATTACGTGCTAAAATTTACTGTCACTTGTTACTATGGAGAACAATCATTTGAAGGGTTTGTTCGGGGTATCTTCACCTCGACCGAAACCACAATTAGTTACTCCTCAACCTACTGCACCTACTGAAAATATTGGTTATGAAATTTGTGGATTATTCAAGCTTGCAGGTTTACCCGGAGATGAAGCTCAGAATAAGGGTTTCCCTTTATATTTGAAGGGAAAAGCATTGGCATGGTATAGGCCATGCGATGATATTGGATCTTGGAATTGGAATCGATTGAAATTGGAGTTTCACCAAAAAAATTATCCTATGCATCTAGTTCATCGTGATCGGAATTACATATATAATTTATGGCCTCGTGAAGGAGAAAGTATCGCTCTAGCTTGGGGGAGGCTTAAGTCAATGGTTTATTCAAGCACCAATCATGAGCTCTCGAGAGAAATTATTATTCAGAATTTTTATGCTCGGCTTTCTCACGATGATCGATCCATGCTCAATACTTCTTGTACTGGTTACTTTATGAAGAAGACTATTGAATTCAGGTGGGATCTTTTAGAAAGAATTAAATGCAACTCTGAATATTGGGAAATCGACGAAGGTAAAGAGTTAGGTATTAAGCTTAAGTATGATTGTGTTAATTCTTTTATGAATACCGATGCTTTTCAATAGTTTAGCACTAAATATGGACTTGACTCTGATATAGTAGCCTCCTTTTGTGAATCTTTTTCTACTCATGTTGATCTCCCTAAAGAGAAGTGGTTTAAATATCACCCACCTATTAAACAAGAAATTAAAGAACCGGTGATAGCTAAAGATGAAACTATTATCTATAATGTTGATCCAGTTGTTCCTACTGCTTCTATTGAAAAACCACCTTTCCCTGTTAGGATAAAGGAACGTGCTAAAGTTTCAACTGTGGTCAATAAAAGATATTCCTTTTACCTTATATCAAGAAATTATGAATGATATAGCACCCGCTGAAATAGAAGAAATAGATGTTACTATTAAACTCGCTAATAGAGATACCATCACACTACTTGGGATTGTTAGAGATGTTGAAGTCTTGTGTGGGAAAATAAAGTACCCTACTGATTTTCTTATTCTTGGTTCCCCACAAGATGACTTTTGTCCCAACCTTTTTTCAACACCGTTAATGCTAAAATAGATTGTGAAAAACAAACCGCAGGTGTATGTTTTGGTGATGAGTCTCATGAGTTTAATTTTTCTAAGTTTAGTAGAAAGCATCATGAGACAGAATTGCCTAGTAAGGATGAAATAAGTGGTCTTGCTTCTATTGTCGTGCCTCCTACAGATCCACTAGAACAATATTGGCTAGACCATGAGAATAACATGCATATGCATGAAATAAATGACATAGATAAGATTTTCTTTGAGCAACGTCCTGTGCTTAAACACAATTTGCCTATTGAAACTCTAGGAGGTCCTCCTCCACCCAAAGGTGATCTTGTGTTTGAATTAAAACTATTGCCAGACACTTTGAAATATGCTTATCTTGATGAGAAAAAGATATACCCTAGTATTATCAGTGCTAACCTTTTAGAACATGAAGAAGAAAGATTATTGAAGGTTTTGAGGAAGCACCGAGCTGCTATTGGGTATACTGTTGATGATTTAAAGGGCATTAGTACCACTCTCTGTCAGCCCAAAATTAATATGGAACCTGATGTTAAACCCGTTGTTGATCACCAACGATGTTTAAATCCTAAAATGAAAGAAGTGGTGTGAACTGAAATACTGAAGCTTCTAGAAGCAGGTATAATCTATCCTATAGCTGATAGTAGATGGGTAAGTCATGTTCATTGTGTCTCTAAGAAGGGAGGTATTACTGTTGTTCCTAATGATAAAAATGAACTTATTCCACAGAGAATTGTCACTAGTTATAGAATGGTAATTGATTTTAGAAAATTAAATAAAGCTACTAGAAAAGATCATTACCCTCTACCTTTTATTGATCAAATGCTAGAAAGATTGTCAAAGCACACACATTTTTGCTTCCTTGATGGATATTCTGGTTTTTCTCAAATACCTGTCTCACAACCTGATCAAGAGAAAACCACCTTTACTGTCCTTTTGGAACTTATGCTTATAGACGTATGCCTTTTGGTTTATGCAATGCAGCTGCTACCTTTCAAAGATGTATGACTGCTATATTCTCTGATTTTTGTGAAAAGATTGTTGACGTTTTCATGGATGATTTTTCCGTTTACGGAACTTCTTTTGATGATTGCTTAAGTAGCCTTGATTGAGTTTCGCAGAGATGCAAGCAAACTAATCTTGTCTTGAATTGGGAGAAGTGCTACTTTATGGTTAATGAAGGTATTGTCTTGGTACATAAAATTTCTGAACGACGTATTGAGGTGGATAACGCTAAAGTTGATGCAATTGAGAAAATGCCATGTCCTAAAGATATCAAAGGTATTCGTAGTTCCCTCAGTCATGCTGGTTTCTATAGGTGGTTTATCAACGACTTCTCTAAAATTTCGAGGCCTCTTATAAATCTTTTACAAAAGTATGTTCCATTTGTTTTTGATGATGGTTGTGTAGAAGCCTTTGAAACACTTAAGAAAGCCTTGATTTCTACACATATGGTTCAACCACCTGATTGGAACCTGCCTTTTGAAATTATGTCTGATGCTAGTGATTATGCTGTTGGTGCTATTCTAGGACAAATAGTTAATAAGAAATTAAATGTTATCCATTATGCTAGTAAAACTCTAGATAGTGCTCAACGCAACTATGCTACTACTGAAAAAGAATTTTAGCAGTTGTTTTTGCTTGTGACAAGTTCAGATCTTACATTGTTGATTCTAAAGTAATTTTTGACACTGATCATGCTACTATAAAATATCTTATGGAAAAGAAAGATGCTAAACCTAGACTTATTAGGTGGGTTCTTTTGCTACAAGAATTTGACTTACATATCACTTATAGAAAGGGAGCTCAGAACCACGTGGCTGATAACTTGTCTAGGTTAGAAAATATTCTTGATGACCCACAACTTATTAATGATAGTTTTCCTGATGAGCAATTAGCTGCAATAAATGTTTCTCATAATACTCCTTGGTATGCTGACTATGCTAATTACATTGTTGCTAAATATATACCACCTAGCTTCACATACCAACAAAAGAAAAAGCTCCTCTATGATTTAAGACATTAATTTTGGGATGACCCACATCTTTATAAAGAAGGAGTAGATGGTATTATTAGACGTTGTGTACCTGAGCATGAATAGGGACAAATCCTACGGAAATGTCACTCCGAAGCTTATGGAGGGCATCATGCGGGAGACAGAACTGCTCACAAGGTATTGCAATCTGGATTTTATTGGCCTACTCTCTTCAAGGATGCCCGTATGTAACACCCAAAAATTTTTGGCCTTGTTTTATTTATTAAAATGTTGCCAGGAAATAAAACTTTTCCAATTGTCAAGATTTACCTTTTGTGATTTTGGATTTTTGCCTCTAGTGGTAAAACTCTCAAAAGGAATTGTTGGACTTGATTACTCTCTAAAATAAAAACAATTATTTATCAGTGGATCCAAATGTTGCAAGATTTATTTTCCTCAAAGCTTTATTCCTTTAAAATGATTTCTTTTGCATTTGGAGCATGTTTTGCACTGCAACCTTTTGACAAATGCGTTCTAAATTTCCACCAAAATTTGGGGATGTCATGTGATGTTCCCACATCACTTTTATGCAAAAATACCTCTTGGCCATTGGAGATTTTGAGCTCTACACCAACTTTTCCAATCTGGTCCAGTAGGCACTTTTGCACTGCAACACATTTAAATATTTCTTTAAAAATTCTTCCAAGTGTTTGAAGATGTCAATGGATGCATACAATTCATCTTCAAGCAAAAACCCAGTGATGTTCCTTGGAAGATTTGAGTGGATCAGCCTCTTTTGCATTCTGGTCCAATTTGGTGATTTGTACTGCAACCATATTTTTCCTTGCTCTAGTGACCCTGAGCTTTTTCCTACTTGTAGCCCTCCCTACCAAACTCTTAAGTCTAGGAGATTGGGCTCATTGGAGGTTTTGAAGTGCATGCTCTAAACCCTTCTGTTTTCTGTCCAAAACTGGTGTTTTGCAAAACTTGCACTAACAAGTTTCTGGTTTTGCCCAAGTGACCTTACCACCATCTCCTGTATCTTAAGAGACCCTGATCTGGAAACTTTGGCAACTCCAAGAGTTGCCTAAGTGCACTTGACATTCTGTCGAACACCTGGTGTGCACAGTCAGTTTTGGCAAGCTCTCTGGTTTGCATTGTGGACTTGAACCCCTGACCTACCCACCTTGTCCAGTGAGTGCCTTGTTACCCCTACCTCCATCCTGTGCAGTGCCAGCTCCACCCTCGAGCTCTAGAGCGCGCTGGCATTTCGTCGAACAGGTGCCGTGCGTGCTCTGGGCGCGCCCAGAGCGCACGTTTTGCACGCGCGCGCACTACGCCGCACTGCCGCCCTCGTCGCGTCCCATCTCTGACCCCTGCTCGCCTGCCGAACCCCGCCAGGCACTCGCCCTCTCTCCAGTACCCTCCAAGCTCTCCTTGGCACCCTGCAGCGCCGCCTTGGCAGCACACCGGCATCGGCAGCGGATTCCACCGCGGACGGCACCGCCCAAACCACCAGCGCACGCCAGCTGCCCCAGAGCACAGGCCGTGCTTATCCTCCCGCTCGTCGGCACGCTTTCGTCGCCGCCACGATGCCCTGCAACTACAGGAAAGTGGTCGCCGGCGATCTTATCTTCTGCCGCCACAGAGCCAGCCTCGCCACGCTATATAAAGGAACCCCGAGCACCTCCGAGCACTCAGGCGACATCAGACACTCCCCGTAGAGCTTCCCACGCAGTAGATCGACCCATAGTGGCTGTCTTCCTCAACTCCGGCCAGCTCGGCCACCGCTAATCTCCGGTGCGATTCGTCGCAGCCGGCCACCCTTTCTCCAATCCAGCGCCACCAAGAACCTCCCCCTAGTCTTGCGGAGCTGCCCAGCTACCCAACTTCGGTCGGAGACCACCGGAGCACCAAAGTCACTTCACCACCGTGGCTTTTCTCCGCCGCGGAGCTCGCCGCCGGCGATTCCTTCCACCTCCGACGACCCATCAACCACCCCGAGGACCGCCTCGGTCTTGCCGTTCCATCCCCGCCCTTGGATGCCCGTGAGGCGCTGCCGTTCGTCGACGGCGATCGCCGGAGCCCCGCTCCCGTCGGGCAGAAGAGAGGAGAAGGAGGGAAGGAGCGGTCAAACCTGACCAGTGGGCCCTCTGGACCCGTTGTCAGTGACCCGCACATCTGCCCTCTCTCTGCTTAAGTGAAGGCGCAAACTCCCGAGTCCATTTCTCTGGTGCGTAAGCGTATTTCCCTCGAAGCGTTTTCCTTTTTCTGATTTTAATAAAAACAATAGTTTGACCAAACTTTGACTGGCTATAACTTTTAAAATAAAACTCCAAATGAGTTTATTCTTTTTCCTACCTCCCTCAAATTTCATCTAGTTTATTTTAAGATTTATTTCAAAAATATTTGAGACAGGTTTTGGTACTGTGTTTGAAATATTTGTTATTTGTGTATTTTGCAAAATAGGATTTTTGGAGGAAAAGGAAAGCCTCCAATAAGTGCATCCTTTGCATACTCTTGAAGGCAAGCATTTCTGAACTCTGGCATAATATTTTGTTGTGGTGTTTGGATGCGATCACAACACCTTTTGACTTGGAGTGTGTGATAGTTTATGTATCGATATGGTCTCGTGCATGAGTGCACTTTGGAGTTGTTTTGTGTGGTCAGCAAGGATACACTAGTGATTTGGGTCATCCTCGTGAGCTTCTCTTGCACACCGGTAGGAAGCCGGGAAAGTCGTGGTCTTGGGTAGACACGAGCTTGTCCCTAATCCCTCGTTGAGATGAGTATGCCCGGCATAGCATGGTGAGGCTCGAGGAGTGGTGATTTATTTCACTAGTGGTAATGTTGTTAGTAGATGCTTGGACCACCTGAGTCGGTAGTAGACCGAGTCTTGATCAATAGCTTCCTTCTTTGTCGGTACCACCACTTGTCCCTGAAGGGGACAGGGTATGGTTCAGTAGGTTGTCAACCCCTTTCCAAAGCACACACCGTACAGAGAGGCCGTGATGAGGGTCCCATGGCCATGGATTAAAGCCAGTCATCCAGTCCGGGGGCATGGGTGTTTCGGTTGTAGCCGAAGGGGATAGCTTCCCCAGTTTGCGCGCGGTATAAATTTTGTGATCCCATGCTACGTCGAGGTTGTAGCCTCCCCACTTAGATTTTTGCTTGGCAGGTGTCGTGGGTGATTCCAGACACCGGTGAGTTAAGCTGGTGTGTGCAGGTCAGGCGTGTTTTCAATTAAAAGACCATAGACGGAATTAGTCCCGAGGGACTAAGTAAACCCGTTACTCGTGGAAAATGATATACCCTCTGCAGAGGATACATCCTGTTGGATAGTCTTTTTTTGAGTAAAAACCACAGTCTGAGTTGAGTCTCTGTAACGGTATTCGGATGGAGGACGATTAATCTAGAACTCTGTAACGGTATTCGGATGGAGACACGGTTAACTGGATCATAGTAACGGTATTCGGATGGAGATATAGCTTGACTAAATTATCGGTTTTCGGATGGAGAAATGATTGTACTAAATATTACTTATGATTGTGGCACGTATGGATTGTGATCTTTATTATTCCGGGCTAACCTTTTATTTTATGTACATGATTGAGTATCCCTGGGATGGTCCTACCTCCTGGATGTTCGCTGTGATTATTTTTCTTATAAGCCCTTTCTGTGGTGTCGCTCAGACGCCCGGCTGCGGCATTACTATTCCGCATTTTCCGCTCGAGGAGTCTTTCAGACACTCGTTTGGCACCTGTATTATTATTCCGCATTTTCCGCTCGAGGAGTCATTCAGACACTCGCTTGGCACCTGTATTATTATTCTGCATTTTCCGCTCGAGGAGTCATTCAGACACTCGCTTGGCACCCAGTATTTTATTTTGGTACATTTTTAACCATACGTGTGCATCTTGGTTTTTCGTATATATTTCGTGACAGACGTGTGACCATCTAATTGATCCGGAGCATGTTTGATATATTATACCCGTGTTCTTAATGTTTGCGAGTACATTCAAGCGTACTCACTGGCTTGTCCCTGGCTATTGTCTTGGCCATATTCCTTGCGTGGAGATATGCATCGCGGTGACAACCTCGGAACCCGCGTATTGACGTGTGCAACCTCGCGAAGATAGGAGTTATGCTGGTCAGCTGTTCTTGTGGGAAATGGAGTCCCATAGACGCAGATGAACCACAGACCGCTTTCGCCATCAACCACTAGCAAACCTAATGTTGTACTCCTAGGCCTAAATGGTCTTGTACTACATTTTTTTTTGTACTTGCTTGGAATTCTTGTATCAAGTTGGTACCTCATCAGCTAACAGTAATCCTGGGGCTGATGAGTGCACAGGCCGTTTCTCTGGGAATTTTTATCCCAAAATCCGGTCGTGACAGACTTGGTATCAGAGCCAGGCTGACCATTGGCTAATCCTGACTTAGCCAGGTCAATAAACTTAGGTTAACCAAACCACCAGACCTTAGCCTAACCCCCGGTCAAGCTTCCCGCGTAAGATAGCTCCACAGTGACCCGACGCCCTTTTCGGCGGACGGTGCCCAACCTATCAGCCTAGCCCGTCGATCACGCGCCAGTGACCGACACCCAACTCGTCTCTATCGCAAGCTTGCGGAGGAAGACTCCATCCCCTTCCCCTATAAAAAGGGCACGCTAGCCTCAATCACAACACAGCCTCTTTCCCCCAAACCGAGCCACAATGCCTGGTCCCATTGTCCACAATGAGACCACAGCGACCATCCTTGGAGGTTTTGTGACCGTGCTCGCAAACCTCACCCGCCGTGCCTATGCGTTAGAAGAGCCTCCTGAGTATGTTGTGTACCAGGGACCCATGTATGGTGAGAGCCGTCAATACTGGGCCACTGTGCACATCTACGGTAGGGGTCTGTCGCTAGAACGCCCCTACAGGTTCACTGGAAGGACAACTTCCTTCGAGCCACAAGCCATCCAACTGGCAGCCCGCGAAGCTATAGTTCAACTCCGGCACCTGTCGCCCAGAGTTAACTGTCGCTCGTTCTACTACTACCCCAGTCGTGACGGGTATGGTAGGCCGCCCCAAGTTGCCAACGGAGACCACGAGACGGATCCTGCGCTGTTGCATCTGGTGCGCTATGTAAGCGCACTAGAGCAACTGTTCGATCAGGTCACTCTCGATCTGATCGCAGCTCGTGGAGAGCTGGTTCGCCGAGCCCCGGCGAGAAGAGAAGCGGAGCCCGACACCGACAACCCAGTCGTGCTGTTCGGACACCCGATCGATCCCTTGAGGTTTGCGCCAGCCATCAACCAGAGCACTTTGGTGACCCCAGAAGCGCTTCGTCGCCTTTTGGAAGCCCATTCCAACGGGATTTGGGCCAACAACCCCCGCGATGGTCATCACTTTTTCCCCGACCCTGCAGCACCTCAGCCTCAACCAGCAAACCCCGACGGTGAGAACCGTGGAGAAGCATCGGCGTCCGCAAGGCCAGCCCACTTAGACATTAACGAAGTAGACTAAGTCGCTCAAAGTTGTATCGAGCCTTACTTTTCCTACGCTTTGTAATATGTGGCCTTGTATCGCTTTTGTGCATGCTGTCTGTTTGAGCGCTCTTATTTTTTTTGGAGTAATGGCTATGCATGTGTACGTTGGCGTACAATTGCATTATTATATCTCGGGCGCAACTACCAAGACCAACCCCGTCGGCACCCACAGTAATGCGTCACCTGTATGTGATATGTATATCTGTGGCGTTGACCCGAGAATAGGGTCGGCATCCAGTCACCTCTCCTCCAGTGTTTGATCCCAGCCCCGGTGCTATATAAAGGCCACTTCGTGACCTTGCCGAGCACCCCTCACCTTTGTGCGCAGCACCCACAGCCATTCCTTGCCATGTCAACCCCCAGTATTTATCTGAGAACCCCAGACGCAACCCCCGGCAGTTTTGTCAAATTATTGTGGGACTTTACCTGCAGTACTATGAGTGCCACCCGTCCACCCCAGTACGAGTTGCTCAAATCGAGGATCACTCCATCCACCTCGAAATACTGGGCAGTGGTGCACATCCCTCCCGCATACCCAAACCAAGACCCAACGGAAGTCTCCTTCGTGGGGAAATCCATGCCGACCCCGCATATGGCTATAGAAGCTGCTGCGTACGAGGCGCTCACTCGTCTTCGATTCGTAGTGCCCTATGCCAGCGAGCGAGGATACTATTATTTTCCGAGTCATGCAGCACCCGGAGAAGTTGCATCTTTTCCCGGTGGGCGCATTGAGAGAGATCCAGTACTGGCCAACCTTGCCCAGTACGTCATCGCTCAGGAGCGTTTAACTCAGCGAGTAATGGGCTATCTCCAGAGCCTCGCTGATTTAAATCCTTGGATCGCTATTGGCAGACCACTGAGGCCTGACCAAGAAGGACGCATTCATCGACTGGTTAACCCGCTTCCCCCGATAGAAGAGGAGTGTGCCCCGGTGCCAGAGGCATTTTCTCAGGACCCTGTCGCTTTACTGTTTTCCATGTAAACGCCTCCGATGTATTTATTGTCCCAGTACTTGTATTTATGTGTTGCAGCATGTCCGTAAAATCTTTGTGCAACGGATCCGATTTTCTTTAGTTCCTGTTTTGTGAGCAGTGTTACTGCTGTTAGTTTTGTTTTAATTATTTCTTCTCTCGCAACATGTTTTTCAAGGAGATTTCTTTCTCCGAGTCACTGCTGCGTATATATTTTCACGACATAGATTTTTATTCGCGCAGCATCGTAGCAGCAGGCTCTCAGCAGCAACCCCTCGGCCTCGAGCGCTATTACAAATCCTTGAGCACATTTTTGCGCCTATCTAACCACACTCGAGGACACCACAGTCTCGGTAAGAGGGATTTGTGAGTGTTCATTCGAGCGCGAGCTGCCCCGGCACTCAGACGGCAGTCAGCCCCAATGCCGTGCCTAATCCACATGATCGCCGCCACCGCGAAGAGCTAACACTCGAGCGGCAGCATCACGACGATCATCCAGGATCATCGCGCATAGGAGTACGGAGAACCCCAGCAGCACCGCCAAGCCTCCACACACCAGGACCACATACCAGTCCGGCATTGCCTCCGCCATTAGAGCCTCGGCCTGAGCTCCTACCAGCAGCTATGGAGGAGAAGGAAAGAGGAGTAGAAGCGAGGCCCGGTGTGAGGAAGAAGAGAGGAGCACCGCGATCGTTTTATAGCCCGAGATCGGTGTACGGTGGGCGAGGTCCACCAGCGCCACTCGTCGCTCGGCCGTCGGTGTTCGGAGGCGAGTCCGCGAGTAGTGCCGACAGCGCCCTGGCCCGCGAGGTGAGTGCACGCTGCACCGGCAGCTATCACGCCGCGCACTACCACGGTACGGCCTCGATGCCCTACGAGCTAGGCATCGCCGGTGGAGGAAGCGCGGGATAACGCGCGAGTGAGAGAGAGCCAGAGGTAGGAGAAGAGACCGACAGTGGGCCCTGGGCCCACCTGTCAGCCAGAGAGAGCACTGTGCTCTCGGGTGCGACCAGCGTATTTTAGTAATTTAGGATTTATTCTAAATTACTGTATCCCGTAGAAATATATCGTTTTCCCCAACCGTGGATTTTTCCACACTGCGCCAGTGTACCACACTGTGGTTTTACACCACTTATTGCTCTCTCACTGTAGACGTTTTGTTTTTGTGCAATTGAAGGATTTCTTTGATAAAAACAAATTTTTATTTCAAAACAATTCTTGTTCAAAACAGCCTTTAACAAATCTCGGGGACTAGATTTTTCTTAGGGGGGTACTGTTGTAACACCCAAAAATTTTTGGCCTTGTTTTATTTATTAAAATGTTGCCAGGAAATAAAACTTTTCCAATTGTCAAGATTTACCTTTTGTGATTTTGGATTTTTGCCTCTAGTGGTAAAACTCTCAAAAGGAATTGTTGGACTTGATTACTCTCTAAAATAAAAACAATTATTTATCAGTGGATCCAAATGTTGCAAGATTTATTTTCCTCAAAGCTTTATTCCTTTAAAATGATTTCTTTTGCATTTGGAGCATGTTTTGCACTGCAACCTTTTGACAAATGCGTTCTAAATTTCCACCAAAATTTGGGGATGTCATGTGATGTTCCCACATCACTTTTATGCAAAAATACCTCTTGGCCATTGGAGATTTTGAGCTCTACACCAACTTTTCCAATCTGGTCCAGTAGGCACTTTTGCACTGCAACCCATTTAAATATTTCTTTAAAAATTCTTCCAAGTGTTTGAAGATGTCAATGGATGCATACAATTCATCTTCAAGCAAAAACCCAGTGATGTTCCTTGGAAGATTTGAGTGGATCAGCCTCTTTTGCATTCTGGTCCAATTTGGTGATTTGTAGTGCAACCATATTTTTCCTTGCTCTAGTGACCCTGAGCTTTTTCCTACTTGTAGCCCTCCCTACAAAACTCTTAAGTCTAGGAGATTGGGCTCATTGGAGGTTTTGAAGTGCATGCTCTAAACCCTTCTGTTTTCTGTCCAAAACTGGTGTTTTGCAAAACTTGCACTAACAAGTTTCTGGTTTTGCCCAAGTGACCTTACCACCATCTCCTGTATCTTAAGAGACCCTGATCTGGAAACTTTGGCCACTCCAAGAGTTGCCTAAGTGCACTTGACATTCTGTCGAACACCTGGTGTGCACAGTCAGTTTTGGCAAGCTCTCTGGTTTGCATTGTGGACTTGAACCCCTGACCTACCCACCTTGTCCACTGAGTGCCTTGTTACCCCTACCTCCATCCTGTGCAGTGCCAGCTCCACCCTCGAGCTCTAGAGCGCGCTGGCATTTCGTCGAACAGGTGCCGTGCGTGCTCTGGGCGCGCCCAGAGCGCACGTTTTGCACGCGCGCGCACTACGCCGCACTGCCGCCCTCGTCGCGTCCCATCTCTGACCCCTGCTCGCCTGCCGAACCCCGCCAGGCACTCGCCCTCTCTCCAGTACCCTCCAAGCTCTCCCTGGCACCCTGCAGCGCCGCCTTGGCAGCACACCGGCATCGGCAGCGGATTCCACCGCGGACGGCACCGCCCAAACCACCAGCGCACGCCAGCTGCCCCAGAGCACAGGCCGTGCTTATCCTCCCGCTCGTCGGCACGCTTTCGTCGCCGCCACGATGCCCTGCAACTACAGGAAAGTGGTCGCCGGCGATCTTATCTTCTGCCGCCACAGAGCCAGCCTCGCCACGCTATATAAAGGAACCCCGAGCACCTCCGAGCACTCAGGCGACATCAGACACTCCCCGTAGAGCTTCCCACGCAGTAGATCGACCCATAGTGGCCGTCTTCCTCAACTCCGGCCAGCTCGGCCGCCGCTAAGCTCCGGTGCGATTCGTCGCAGCCGGCCACCCTTTCGCCAATCCAGCGCCACCAAGAACCTCCCCGTAGTCTTGCGGAGCTGCCCAGCTACCCAACTTCGGTCGGAGACCACCGGAGCACCAAAGTCACTTCACCACCGTGGCTTTTCTCCGCCGCGGAGCTCGCCGCTGGCGATTCCTTCCACCTCCGACGACCCATCAACCACCCCGAGGACCGCCTCGGTCTTGCCGTTCCATCCCGCCCTTGGATGCCCGTGAGGCGCTGCCGTTCGTCGACGGCGATCGCCGGAGCCCCGCTCCCGTCGGGCAGAAGAGAGGAGAAGGAGGGAAGGAACGGTCAAACCTGACCAGTGGGCCCTCTGGACCCGCTGTCAGCGACCCGCACGTCCGCCCTCTCTCTGTTTTAGTGAAGGCGCAAACTCCCGAGTGCGTTTCTCTGCTGCGTAAGCGTATTTCCCTCGAAGCGTTTTCCTTTTTCTGATTTTAATAAAAACAAGAGTTTGACCAAACTTTGACTGGCTATAACTTTTAAAATAAAACTCCAAATGAGTTGATTCTTTTTCCTACCTCCCTCAAATTTCATCTAGTTTATTTTAAGATTTATTTCAAAAATATTTGAGACAGGTTTTGGTACTGTGTTTGAAATATTTGTTATTTGTGTATTTTGCAAAATAGGATTTTTGGAGGAAAAGGAAAGCCTCCAATAAGTGCATCCTTTGCATACTCTTGAATGCAAGCATTTCTGAACTCTGGCATAATATTTTATTGTGGTGTTTGGATGCGATCACAACACCTTTTGACTTGGAGTGTGTGATAGTTTATGTATCGATATGGTCTCATGGATGAGTTCACTTTGGAGTTGTTTTGTGTGGTCAGCAAGGATACACTAGTGATCTGGGTCATCCTCGTGAGCTTCTCTTGCACACCGGTAGGAAGCCAGGAAAGTCGTGGTCTTGGGTAGACACGAGCTTGTCCCTAATCCCTCGTTGAGACGAGTATGCCCGGCATAGCATGGTGAGGCTCGAGGAGTGGTGATTTATTTCACTAGTGGTAATGTTGTTAGTAGATGCTTGGACCACCTGAGTCGGTAGTAGACCGAGTCTTGATCAATAGCTTCCTTCTTTGTCGGTACCACCACTTGTCCCTGCAGGGGACAGGGTATGGTTCAGTAGGTTGTCAACCCCTTTCCAAAGAACACGGGTATAATATATCAAACATGCTCCGGATCAATTAGATGGTCACACGTCTGTCACGAAATATATACCAAAAACCAAGATGCACACGTATGGTTTTTGGTATATATTTCGTGACAGACGTGTGACCATCTAATTGATCCGGAGCATGTTTGATATATTATACCCGTGTTCTTAATGTTTGCGAGTACATTCAAATGTACTCACTGGCTTGTCCCTGGCTATTGTCTTGGCCATATTCCTTGCGTGGAGATATGCATCGCGGTGACAACCTCGGAACCCGCGTATTAACGTGTGCAACTTCGCGAAGATAGGAGTTATCCTGGTCAGCTGTTCTTGTGGGAAATGGAGTCCCATAGACGCAGATGAACCGCAGTCTGCTTCCGCCATCAACCACTAGCAAACCTAATGTTGTACTCCTAGGCCTAAATGGTCTTGTACTACATATTTTTTTGTACTTGCTTGGAATTCTTGTATCAAGTTGGTACCTCATCAGCTAACAGTAATCTGGGCTGATGAGTGCACAGGCCGTTTTTCTGGGAATTTGTATCCCAAAATCCGGTCGTGACACCGTAAGTTTGTTTTATCTTGTGATGAATGTCAAAGAATTGGTAATATTGGTAAGTGTCAGGAAATGCCTATGAATTATTCTCTTGCTGTTGAACCATTTGATGTTTGGGGTTTTGATTATGTGGGACCTTTTCCTTCCTCTAATGGGTATACACATATTTTGGTTGCTGTTGATTATGCTACTAAGTGGGTAGAAGCTATTCCAACTAGTAGTGCTGATCACAACACCTCTATTAAAATGCTTAAGGAAGTTATTTTCCCAAGATTTGGAATCCCTAGATATTTAATGACTGATGGTGGTTCACATTTTATTCATGGTGCTTTCCGTAAAATGCTTGCTAAGTATGATGTTAACCATAGAATTGCATCACCTTATCATCCTCAGTCTAGTGGTCAAGTTGAACTTAGCAACAGAGAAATAAAGTTAATATTACAAAAGACTGTCTCAATAGATCCCAAAAGAATTGGTCTAAGAAATTAGATGATGCACTTTGGGCTTATAGAACAACATATAAAAATCCTATGGGTATGTCTCCTTATAAAATGGTTTTGGGAAAAGCCTGTCATTTGCCTCTTGAGTTAGAACATAAAGCATATTGGGCAATTAAAGAACTCAACTATGATTTCAAACTTGCCGGTGAAAAGAGGTTATTTGATATTAGCTCACTAGATGAATGGAGAACTCAAGATTATGAAAATGCCAAGTTATTTAAAGAAAAAGTTAAAAGATGGCATGATAAAAGAATCCAAAAGCGTGAGTTCAAGGTTGGAGAATATGTTCTTTTGTACAACTCGCGTTTCAGATTCTTTGCAGGAAAACTCCTCTCGAAATGGGAAGGGCCCTATGTTATTGAGGAGGTTTATTGATCTGGAGCCATGAAAATAAATAATGACGAAGGTACTAACCCGAAGGTTTTCAATGGGAAAACAATAAAACATTATATCTCAGGTACGCCCATTTATGTTGAAAGCAATATTATCCAAACTATGACACTGGAAGAACACATAAAGGAAACCTTCCGGAACACTCCAGAATCAAGAAAAAAGAGGAGGCACGTGATACGGTAAGTAAACGGACTTCGGAAAATCCGCAAAAATATTTTTTGTCAGTTTTGGAATATATAAAAAATTAGGAAAATAAGAAATTGCCAGGAAGGCAACCCTGGTGGGCACAAGAGAACCAGGCGTGCCCAGGTGGGTTGTGCCCACCTCGGGTACCTTTCGGACTCCATTTTTCTTCCGTTTGCTTGTTTCCCAAGATAAAAAATAAAAAATCTTTATATACCCCCTAAACCTATTGACCACCGTATCGCGGAAAAATCATCTGTTTTCTTTTTCTTGCTGTTTTCTGTCAGATCTAGATCATCATGTCTGCTTCAAGCTCCTCCAAGGAAAAGTTCTTCGAGAACATAATCAACCCTTATTTGCGGGAGGTGATGCAGCACCCTCAGGCCATCCAGATGCATGAGGGGGTGCTCCACATCCGCGATGTGCAAGGTCCCAAAGGGATAGGAACCATGGAGGCCAGGCTTGAAGCTATGGAGCCGGAGGTCTTCTGGTGCAAGGGGATGGTGGAATGTGGACTCAATGCCAATCACCTCATGATCGCAGACTACACCGTGATCTCAAGGTGGATGGCAAGTCCATTAAGGACATCGTCTTCACCTTCAACGAGCAAATCAACTTCCTCCAAAGCCAGATCTACGATCTCCAAAACCAAGTCTTTGAATATGAGGCGAGGTTTAAAGGTATGAGTTTGGCTGCCAGTTGCAGGACCGGTGAGACTCACTCCTCCTCTTATGATGGTGAGCCTCTACCATGGAAACCCGAAGGTAAAATCGCCTCTACTTCATCACCACCACCTCCTTCTTCATCACCAAAGGAGACTTGAGTATCGGGTATGGGCACTCCTCTTGGCTTGTGCCAAGCTTGGGGGAGGTGCCCCGGTATCGTATCATCTCCACTATCTTTGGCCTTTACTTATCTTAGTTCGATCCATAGTTATCTTTTGCTTTAGAAGAATAAAATTTTAGTTCGATCCTTTCTTTTTGAGAGTTTGCTTAGTGATCTATCCTATTAATCGTGTGCGAGATATATAATAAAGTTTAGTTTGAGTTTTCTTTTCTTTACTTTCATGTTCAATAAACAGAATGGAAATAAATGAAAAAGATCATATGCTAATCTTATGGTATGTAATGACATCACATAAGGAAGAGTATAAGTAGAAAATATTATTAGAGATTTACAACCATAGCATTGGTCAATGATGCAATTCATGAAAGAATTAATAAAGGACGAGAAGATTCGCATGCAAATACACTATCCTGGACATCTTTTGTGATTGTGAGCCCCCATCAAATTATTATATGCCAATTTTTTTGACATTGGACAAGGAAGATAACGTAATGATTTATGTTTGTTCATATTCACATAGAAGTTATACTGTTATAGATCCTTCAACATGTGGTGCTTGCCCCCTATCTTTGCTAGCCAAAAATTCCATACTAAGTAGAGATACTACTTGTGCATCCAAAAACCCTTAAACCCAATTCTTGTTTTGAGATTCCACTATACATAACTATGGATTGAGTAAGATCCTTCAAGTAAGTTGTCATTGGTGCAATAAGGCAATAAAAATTGCTTCTAAAAGTTTTAGATCATTTTGTGTAAGAGAAAATTGACCGTTGTACGAACTTGTGATAGCAAAGAATAAAAGCGACAGACATAATAAAGGTTGCTGTCATAAGGGGCAATATTGTCGGATGTGGGGTTCTGGCAAACCCTTAAGGTTCGAACACTGGGGTGCGCGCGAAGTCTTTCCCTCCTACCGATCTACGCCCTAGCTCGCTAAGATCTCGCGGACGAACTCGACAAACTCGCAACACAGAAAGACACGAGGTTTATACTGGTTCGGGCCACCGTTATGGTGTAATACCCTACTCCAGTGTGGTGGTGGTGGATTGCCTCTAGGGCTGATGATGAACAGTACAAGGGAAGAACAACCTCCTGAGGTTGAGGTGTTCTTGTGGCTAGGGTTGGCTCTCGATCGGTTTGGATCAAGCTAAGATGAGATGCCCCTACTATGGTGGCTAGCTCTACTTATATAGGCCCTGGTCCTCTTCCCAAATATCAAGCGGGAAGGGAGCCAACAACGGCGGGCAAATTTGAAGGAGGACAGCTAGTACAAGCTATCCTGACAAAAGCGGTCTTCGCCTGCGAAAAGCTCTGGTGGTGACGCCGTCTTGGGCTCCACGATGACCTCCGTCTTGCTGTCCTCCTGGTCTCGGTCTCGTTGCACCAATATAGCAAACTTTGCCTGATGCCTCGGTACTCTTCGCCTGCGCTGGCCTCCTTAGCACCTAAGAGGAAATAAGGATGCTGCGCGCGCTGACGCCCGCCTGGTGTCGTTCGTCATGGCTCACGTCACGAGAGCCTCGTGAGGTTTTGCCTCGCCTTGGTATCTCCGATCCTCGTGAGCTTGGCTGGCTAGGCCTCTCCCGAGGAGGTCTTGCGTCGTCCGCCTCGTGAGGCTTGGACCCTCGCGAGGGTCTTGGATGCCTTGTTGATGAAGATGGGCCGTACGGCCTGCTTGCTTAGCCACGCCGTGGGCCGCAGGTAGGCAAGTCTGGGGACCCCGTTCCCAGAACGCCGATAGTAGCCCCCGGGCCCAAGGTGCGCTCGGGCTTGGCTTCGCGGCAAAGCCAAGGGTCAAGTTCGGAGCACCACGGGCCCTAAAAGCCTGCGGCCTCGGTTGACGCGTGGCGGTTGATTGGACGTGGGCGTCTCCGCTTCCCCACGCTGCCTCGGCAACTACACGACTTGACAAGTCCCTGCGACATGCAAGGAAAACCATCATTACCTGCGATCATGGGAGATGCTGGTTGGCCTTCTTCCGCTATAAATGGGGAGGGGGGCGGAGCCCCCGTCACCCATCTCTTCTTCGCTTGCTTGCTTCTTCCTCCTTGCTCCATTGCTTGCGGTGGCTACGACTAGCCACCGCGCCACTGCGCCTGCTTCGAAGGAGGCAGCGGGTCATCTCGTCATCGCGCCTCTGTGAAGCGCGAAGAAGGGTCTGGCTAGGCTTGGGGCGTCGCTGAGGGCCTTCCTCCGCGGACTGGTGTGTCCAGGACGTCCTCTTCCTCACAAGGCATTTGTCTCCTCGCATCCATCTTAACCTGGTGGTCTGTGCTTGCTCGGAAACTGCAAAAATTCGTTAGGGGGTGCGCTAGAGGATTTGCCGTCCACCCAAGCCTCGACTTGGCGCTTTGTATCACGGTACCCGAGGGGCATGAATTAGGAGATATGCGCCAGCTTTTAGGCTCGAACAAGGGTGGCTCGCGAGAAGGCAGAGAGAAGAAAAATGCTCGCGAGGGCACCTGCCTAGCCCCCTCGCGAGATATGCGAGAGAGAGAACACGAGCAAACCAGAGCCGAAAAATGCGGTAAGAGGCTAGGGAGTCAAATCAGCAATGAACACCAAGAGCAACTTCGATTAAGGAAAAGCGAGCCTACTACGGAAAGCAAATGAAAAGCCGCGTTCGGCACCTAATCTAGTCTTCAAGTCTTCTCACTAGCGTGGAGCTAAGTGCTGCCACTAGGCGTGGGTAGGAGCCCCAGGGCCTGAGGCCGGCGCTCCTGAGACTCCGAGTCGTGTACAACCCCAACTCATTATTACGTCAGAGTGTCACGGGCGGCGATTCTTCATAGGCACCGGGATTTCTTCACAGGCTCTGGGCCTTTCTTCACAGGCTCTAGGCCTTGCTTCATAGGCTCTGGGCCTTGCTTCATGGGTAGAACTTCTGGAGGTGCTGGATGTTCCAGGCGTTTTGGATAGGTGTCCCTTCTTGCGTCTCCAGGCGCACGGCGCCAGGCCTGGAGATGTGGACGACCCTGAATGGGCACTCCCACATGGGTGAAAGCTTATGCAACCCTTCCCTGGAGAGGACGCACCTCAGGACCAGGTCACCCGTCTCGAGCCTCCTGAAGCGAACGTTGCGGCAGTGGTATCGCCGCAGCGCTTGCTGGTAACTTGCCGCCCTTAATGCAGCTTCGCGACGACGTTCCTCCCCCAGCACGAGAACCATCCCCCGCGTGGCGTCCTGCTGTGTTTCGTCGAATGCTAGGACCCATGCGGAGCGATGCTTGACCTCGTGAGGAAGGACTGCTTCGGCTCCGTAGACGAGGAAGAATGGAGTCTCGCCCGTTGGCTTGGTAGCGGTGGTGCGGATAGACCACAACACGGACTAGAGCTCGTCATGCCAGCCCCTGCCGCAGGCCTCCAGCTTCTTCTTGAAGGTCCTGGTCTTGAGGCCCCTTAGGACCTCTGCGTTGGCGTGCTCAGCCTAACCATTGCTCCTGGGGTGGGCCACCGAAGCGTAGCAGATCTGCGTTCCAAGGTTAGCACAATAGGTTTTGAAGAGGTTACTAGTAAACCGCGAGCCGTTATCTGTGATGATGCGGTTGGGGACCCCGAAGCGGCTCACGAGGCCCTTGATGAACTTGACGGCAGAGCTGGCCAGGATGGTACGGACGGCTTCCACTTCCGCCCACTTGGTGAACTTGTCGAGGCGACGTAGAGATAGCAATAGCCCCCTGGCGCCCGTGGGAACGGGCCTAAGATGTCCAGCCCCCAGACTGCGAATGGCCATGTGAGAGGGATGGTTTGGAGGCCCTAAGCAGCCTGATGGATTTGCTAGGCGTGGAATTGGCAAGCTTCGCAAGACTTCACCAGCTCAGCTGTGTCGTTGAGTGCTGTAGGCCAGTAGAATCCACTGCGGAACACCTTGCCGACAAGGGTCCGTGACGACGAGTGGTGCCCACAGTCCCCGCCGTGTATGTCAATCAGCAGCTCCCTTCCTTGATCGCTGGAGATGTAGCGAAGGGTGACATCGTTCGGCCGCTTCCTGTATAACTCGCCGTCTTGGATGCAGTATGCCGTGGCATGCCGGGCCACGCGCTCCGCGTCCTCTTCCTTCTCCGGTAGCACCCCATGTGTCAGGTACTCCTTGAATTCCGTGGTCCAGCATTCCTCCTGGGGCTCGAGCGCCAAGAGCAGCCGAGCTCCTGAGGTCGGGCCACAGGGCGGGGCTCCCATGACAGGAGGCTATGGGAGCTCCTCCCGAGGCTGAGTAGTGCTTGAAGGAGGTGGCGTAGCTGATGGCTTGAAGAGACGCTCCTCAAAGACACCAGGCTCTTGTGGTTGCCGCTTGGATGCTCTCCTGGCGATGTCGTCGGCTTCTTTGTTGGTGCCCCGGGGCACGTGCTGCAGCTCGAGACCTGAGAACTGCTTTTCCATCTTGCGTACCTCCGCGAGGTAGGCCTCCATGTGCTCGTCCTTCGGCTCGTACACCTTGTTGGAGAAGTTGACGAGGAGTTGCGAGTCGCCTCTGACGGTAAGGCGCTTCACACCTAGGGCTGCCGCAGCCTTCAAACTAGCTATGAGGCCTTCGTTTTCTGCGATATTGTTGGAGTCCTTCTCACCGTGCTGAAAGCAGAGTTGCATGGCGTAGTAGAGCTTGTCCTGGGTGGGCGAGATGAGCACTGCTCCAGCTCCCGCGCCTTGGTGCGCGAAAGTGCCATCGAAATACATGACCCAGTCGTCCGGAGCCTCGCTCCCTGGGGAGGTGGACCGGTCTTCCCCTTCCTTAAGTGTTGAGGCATTCGTCCATTCTGCCACAAAGGCAGCGAGCGCAGCCCCCTTGATGACCCTGGTAGTGCTGAACTCTAACTGGAATGCTTGCAGCTCGATATTCCACTCAGCGACCCTTCCAGCTGAATTTGGGCTCCTGAGTACCCTCTCCAATGGGTAAGCTGAGACGAGCTTGATCGAGTGCCCCTGTAAGTAGTGTCGCAGCTTGCGTGAGGCCACCAAGAGTGTGAGCCGGAGCTTCTGAGGCATGGGGTAGCGTGCCCTCGCTTCTCTCAGTACGGTGCTGACGAAGTACACCGGGTGTTCGACGAGGGCTGACCAACTATCGAGGCTGGGGTCCTGCGGAGATTGGTGCATCTCCTGAGGTGGAGGGTTTCCTGAGACTTGGCTGTCCTCAGGAGCTTTTGCGATGTTGTCTTGCCGAGCTTTGTCTTCCCCACCTGATGCCTTTGCTGCGTCCTCCTGACCCTGCGCCACTTCAGCACCGGCTTGGCGCGGCGTGCCCTTGGCTTGGCGTTCCTCCCTGACCGCCACCAGCGCCGCGCTGGCGGAGTACGGGGTGGCGGCAAGGTAGAGTACCAGAGGTTCGAGAGGCCGTGGTGCCACCATCACCGGGGGGCTGGTAAGGTATTTGTTGAGGTCTTGGAAGACCTGATCGGCCTCCGGGGTCCACTCAAACGGGCCTTTCTTCTTCATGAGCTTGAAGAAGGGTAAGGCACGCTCTCCCAGCTTGCAGACGACACGCCCTAATGCGGTCACCCGCCCCGCTAGCTTTTGCATCTCTTTGAGGGTCTGCGGCGGGCTCATGTCCTCGATGGCCTCGATCTTCTTCGGGTTCGCCTCGATCCCTCTGTGGGACACGAGGAATCCCAGCAGCTTGCCGGAGGGGACACCGAACACGCACTTCTCCGGGTTAGGCCTCAAGTTCACCCGGCGTAGGCTCTCGAAGGTTTCCTCCAAATCTTGAATCAATGTCCTTGCCTCGCGAGACTTTACCACTATGTCGTCGATGTAGGCCTCTGTGTTCCTCCCGAGCTGTCGCCCCAGGGTGATGTGCATCAACCGCTAGAAGGTGGCGCCTGCGTTGCGCAGCCCGAAGGGCATGCAGGTGTAGCAGTACAACCGACATGGTGTTAGGAAAGCTGTCTTCTCCACATCCTCCACCGCCATCTTGATCTGATGATACCCTGAGAATGCATCCAGGAAGCACAGCAAGTCGCACTCGGCGGTGGAGTCGACTATCTAGTCGATGCACGGGAGAGGGAACGGATCCTGGGGGCAGGCTTTGTTAAGGTTAGTGAAGTCGACGCACATCCGCTCCTTCCCGCCTTTCTTTGGCACTACGACATGGTTTGCCAGCCATTCGGGATATCGACCTTCCCGGATGGCGCCTGCCGCCTCCAGCTTGCGTGTCTCCTGGACGATGAAGGCCTGCTTCTCAGTGGACTGCCGTCTGGCTCGCTGTTTCACGGGGCGTATGTTGGGGCATACCCTTAGATGATGCTGGATCACATCTCTCGGGACCCCTACCAGCTTATTGGGCTCCCACGCGAATATCTCCTTGTTTGCGTGCAAGAACCTCACCAAGGTTACTTCTTGTCCCGGGTCAAGGCCGGCTCCTATGGTGAAGGTGGCCCCCGAAGACCCGTCCTCGTTGACCGGCACCTGCTTGGTTTCCGCCTTGTCTTGGGTGAACAACTACTTCTTCTTGGTAGGCGCGGCCTCCCTGGCCTCGTAGGTACCGGCGCCGCCCGGTTGTGCTACTGCCGCGGTCTTGAAGGCGAGCCTAAGCGCCATCACGGCCTCCTTAGTGTCCCCCTTGATGGTGAGGACGCCCTTGCTTCCTGGCATCTTCATGAGGTTGTAGGCCGGATGGGTCGCCGCCATGAATTGAGCGATCGCTAGGTACCCGAGGATGGCGTTGTATGGGAGACCGATGTGGGCGATGTCGAAGTCCACCAGCTCGGTGCGGTAGTTGTCACGTGTGCCGAAGGTGACAGGGAGGCGGATCTGCCCTAGAGAGTGGGCAGCTCCACCACCCACTCCCGAAAAGGGCTTGCTGAGGTTGAGCCGCTCGAGCGGCACGTGAAGAAGGCTGAAGGCTTCTACAGAGAGCAAGTTGAGGCCGGCACCGCCGTCGATGAGGGTCTTGGTGATGGCCACGTTGCAGATGGTGGGCGTGCAGAGCATTGGAAGCATGCCGGAGCCGGTGGTGGAGCCGGGGTGGTCTTCTGAGCCGAAGGTGAGGTCGGCCTCTGGGGCAGCCCAACCTGGCGGAGCCCCCGGGCGCTTGGAGGCGGCCTCGATCTGATAGAGGAACG
Organism: Aegilops tauschii subsp. strangulata; assembly: GCF_002575655.3. Taxonomy (NCBI): domain Eukaryota; kingdom Viridiplantae; phylum Streptophyta; class Magnoliopsida; order Poales; family Poaceae; genus Aegilops; species Aegilops tauschii. Next base: position 256,265,054 of record NC_053036.3, on the reverse strand, counting down.
GTTTGACGTGGCAATCTGAACGCGGTGCTTGAGAGCCGCCCAGCAGGGCCGTGACCGCATGGTGCGCTGGCATCGCGTAGCGATCGGTGAAGAGGTCAAGGAGTTTCCCCTAGGAAGCCACTGTGGATCCCGGGAGGTTGAGCAGCCAGGCGCGCGGCTCGCCGGCAAGGGCCATGGGGAACCAGTTGGCCATGATCTTGTCGCTGCCTCCGGCTTTGAGGACAGCCTCCTCGTATGCCAGCAGGAACAGCGTCGGGTCTGCCGCGCCGTCGTAACACGGCGGCATCTCTGGCTTGAACTTGGTCGGCCACCTCACTCGGCGCAGGGCGGGGGCCAGGGCTCGGTACCCAGATGCCCTGCTGCCGACGTCGGTCGCAGAGGTGGGTGGCGTGGCATCTGCCATGGGAGCAAAGTGCAGCGGCGCGGGGCGCAGGTTGGTGGAGAGGAGCTCCGGCGCACCCCCTATCTGGCGCGCCAAATGTCGGATTTGGGGTTCCGGCAAACCCTTAAGGTTCAAACACTGGGGTGCGCGCGAATTCTTTCCCTCCTACCGATCTACGCCCTAGCTCGCTAAGATCTCCCGGACAAACTCGCCGAACTCGCAACACAGAAAGACACGAGGTTTGTACTGGTTCGGGCCACCGTTGTGGTGTAATACCCTACTCTAGTGTGGTGGTGGTTGATTGCCTCTAGGGCTGATGATGAACAGTACAAGGGAAGAACGGCCTCCTGAGGTTGAGGTGTTCTTGTGGCTAGGGTTGGCTCTCGACCGGGTTGGATCAAGCTAAGATGAGATGCCCCTACTATGGTGGCTAGCTCTACTTATATAGGCCCTGGTCCTCTTCACAAATATCGAGCGGGAAGGGAGCCAACAACGGCGGGCAAATTTGAAGGGGGACAACTAGTACAAGCTATCCTGACAAAAGTTGTCTTCGCCTGCGAAAAGCTCTGGTGGTGACGCCGTCTTGGGATCCATGATGACCTCCGTCTTGCCGTCCTCCTGGTCTCAGTCTTGTTGCACCAATATAGCAACCTTTGCCTGATGCCTCGGTACTCTTTGCCTGCGCTGGCCTCCTTAGCACCAAAGAGGAAATAAGGACGCTGCGCGCGCTGGCGCCCGCCTGGTGTCGTTCGTCATGGCTGACGTCACGAGAGCCTCCTGAGGTTTTGCCCCGCCTTGATATCTCTGCTCCTCATGAGCCTGCCTGGCTAGGCCACTGCCAAGGAGGTCTTGCATCGTCTGCCTCGCGAGGCTTGGACCCTCGGGAGGGTCTTGGATGCCTTGTTGATGAAGATGGGCCGTACGGCCTGCTTGCTTAGCCACGCCGTGGGCCGCATGCAGGCAAGTCTGGGGACCCCCGTTCCCAGAACGCCAACAAATATGACATGACATTCTTTTGCACTAAGATATTGAGGATACAAACAAATAATCGCGTGCCAACCTCTGATTCCCTCTGCGGAGGGCCTATTTTACTTTTATGTATTTACTTTTATGCAAGAGTCAAAGTTTTTCTCTCTATTCCTTTTTATTTTCTCTTGGGGTGAATATATATCCAGTTGGATATGGGTGGCATGAGTTATTATTGTTGACATCACCCTTGGGGTGAATACGTTTGGAGGCAAAACTATAAGCCCCTATCTTTCTATGTGTCCAATTGAAACTTTTTGCTCATGTGTATGCGGTGAGCATTGGCAATCATAGAAGACTTTATGATGGTTGAGTATGTGGACTTGCCTAAAGGCTCCGATACGTGCCCCTTCCTGAAAACATGATGAATTGTAGTTGCAAAGTTGACTAAGAACATAGTTTGTTGGTTTTCAATAAAGACTATGCTTTATACACCGATGTTGTGATGCATAGTTAGTTATTAATGAGAAGTCTATGATAAAGTTTTATGTGAAAGTTTTTTCTGTTATAATAATTTACATGATGCTTCTATGTCCGTATTTTGTTTTTATCGACACCTCTCTCTCTAACCATGTGGACATGTTTTTCGATTTCGGTTTTCAAGCGAGGTCTAAGATTGGGGGAGTTGATACGTCCATTTTGCATCATGTTTTCCTACTGTTATTTATATTTTTTTATGTATAATAATGCTTTTTGGAGTAATTCTAATGCCTTTTCTCTCATAATATGCAAGGTTCACACAAAGAGGGAGAATACCGGCAGCTGGAATTCTGGACCTGAAAAAGCTACGCCAGGCTACCTATTATGCACAACTCCAAAGGAGCTGAAACTTCACGGAGATTTTTTATGGAATATATAAGAAATATTGGAGCAAATAAGTACTAGAGGGGGCCCACCAGGTAAGCACAACCCACCTGGGCGTGCTAGGGAGCCAAGGCGCGCCCTGGTGGGTTGTCCCCTCCTCGGCCCACCTCCGGTGCCCCTCTTCTGGTATATAAGTCATTTTGACCTAGAAAAAAAATAAGGAGATGACTTTCGGGAGGAAGCGCCGCCGTCTCGAGGCGGAACTTGGACAGGAGCACTTTTGCCCTCACGTGGAGCGATTCCGCCGGGGGAACTTCCCTCCCGAAGGGGGAAATAATCGTCATAATCATCACCAAACACTCTCTCATCTTGGGGAGGGCAATCTCCATCAACATCTTCAACAACACCATGTCCTCTCAAACCCTAGTTCATCTCTTGTGTTCAATCTTTGTATCGAAACTATAGATTGGTGCTTGTGGGTGACTAGTAGTGTTGATTACACCTTGTAGTTGATTACTATATGGTTTATACGGTGGAAGATTATATGTTCAGATGCATTATGCTATTTAATACCCCTCTGATCTTGAGCATGATTATCATTTGTGAGTAGTTACTTTTGTTCTTGAGGTCGCGGGAGAAATCTTGTTGCAAGTAATCAAGTGAACTTGATATGCGTTCGACATTTTGATAATATGTATGTTGTGATTCCCTTAGTGGTGTCATGTGAACATCGACTAAGTGACACTTCACCATATTGGGCATAAGGGAATGCATTGTGGAGTAGTTATTAGATGATGGGTTGTGAGAGTGACAGAAGGTTAAACCATAGTTTATGCGCTATTCCATAAGGGACTGATATGGATCCAATAGTTTAATGCTATGGTTAGAATTTATTCTTAATACTTTTCTCGTAGTTGCGGATGCTTGCGAGGGGGTTAATCATAAGTAGGAGGGTTATTCAAGTAAGAACAACACCTAAGCACCGGTCCACCCACATATCAAATTATCAAAGTAGCGAACACAAATCAAACCAACATGATGAAAGTGACTAGATGAAATTCCCGTGTACCCTCAAGAATGATTTGCTTATCATAAGAGACCATTTTGGCCTGTCCTTTGCCTCAAAAGGTTTGGGCTACCTTGCTGCACTTTTGTTACTATTACCGGTACTTGCTCGTTACAAATTATCTTGCTATCAAACTACTCGTTACTTATAATTTTAGTGCTTGCAGAGAATACCTTGCTGAAAACCACTTGTCATTTCCTTCTTCTCCTCGTTGGGATCGACACTCTTACTTATCGAAAGGACTACGATTGATCCCATATATTTGTGGGTCATCTCACCCACCGCCAGTCCGATAGGTGCGATGGCCCCGACGTCGATGAACCCGCGCTCGGCGAAGATGGATACCTACCTTTCGAGGTTAGGTGCCCTGCTTTCACCTGTGAGATGCGGCAAGTTTGTTGGCAATCCACTCGCATGTTCAAGCCAGAGATACCAGAGAAGTACGATGGGAGACTAAACCTGGCAGAATTCTTGAGCATCTACACCATCACTATTGAAGCTATCGGGGGAAGAGATGAGAAGGTGTTCGCCAACTACTTCCCTTTGGCACTCAAGCCAAATGTGAGGTTTTGGTTGATGCACCTGCCAGAGAACTCCATTTCGACCTGGGCTGACTTGTGCCATGAGTTTATTGGCGCCTTCACAAGCGGCCATCAAGAACCAGGGCGACCCAGGGACTTGCAACTCCTCCCGCAGAAGGAAGGAGAGACTCTGCGGAAGTACATGCAGAGGTTTAGCCGAGTACACAGGAACATTCCAAACATCCACCCGGCAGCTATGATAGCTGCGTTCCAGTCCAACGTGCGCAATCGTCGGATACGTTCCAAGATGGACGTTCGGTTTCCCAAGACTATGAAGGAGCTTTACAGTCTAGTGGATAAGTGTGCTCGGGTGGAGGAGGGGAGGCGGCTTTCCGGTGAAGAGGATGGCGTCGACATCGACTCAGAGGATGACGATGAGGCCACCAATCGGAAGAAGAAGAACAAGAAGCGTAACAAAAGGCGCAAGGTTAAGGCAATGATGACCGTTGAGGGATAGAGCACACCTGGTACCGGCAAGAAGGCCAAGACCGAGGTTCCCGGCAAGGAAGTTGCCGCGTGCACTGATTGCCGGGAAGCCGCGGCTGTTGAGAAAGCTGGGAAAGGTGATGGGTCATACTGCAAGATCCATCAAACCAAGGGCCACAATCTCTAGGAGTGTCATTAGGTTGAGCAGCTTGTCAAGAAGCAGAGGGTTGAATATGAGAAGCGTGATAAGGAGAAAGGTCAAGGTGGCGCTGGCGGGAAGGGCCGAGGCGGCGGAGCAAGCCGCCCCGACAAGGCTCCTTAGAATCAAGGAAAACCCACCAGCGGCCGTGAGATGGAGGATTGCAATGATGAGAGAGATGGAGGAGATGAAGAGGAAACCAGCGAGCAGGAGTTCCAAAAAGCCACTGATGCCCTGTGCATTGATGAGGGTGGATCTCTGCACTCCTCTCACCGCCAACTTAAACAGTGGGCGCGTGAAGTCAATGTCGTGGAGCCAGCGGCAGATTCTCGGAAGCCGCTCAAGTGGCCCCACACGCCCATCATCTTTGACAAAGAGGACCACCATGACCGCACCACCGCAATAGGGTGCCTGCCGTTGTTGGTCTTACCAACAATCCGCAACCTCAAAGTCACAAAGACGTTGGTTGACGGAGGGGCCGAGTTGAATCTGATTTCTCCAAAAGTCATCAGAAAACTTCAGATAGCAGAGGAAGAGCTCAAGGTTACTGGCACGTATCAAGGAATCAGCAGGTCCTAAGGGGAAGATCACGTTACCAGTGACATTCGGGGGGGGGGATTGAATTATCGGACTGAGAAGATCATGTTTGATCTGGTCGACCTCCCCTGCCGTACAATGGAATCCTTGGTCGCCCAGCTCTGGCGAAATTCATGGCGGCATCCCACTATGCCTACAAAACCATGAAGATGCTAGGGCCGATAGGCGTCATTTCCATTCCATCAGACAAGAAGGACACAATCATTTGCATGGACAAGATGTACCGGGAAGCACTCGCGGCAGAGGCCGCTGAAGGCACTGTTCCGGCCATGGAAAGTAAAGCAAAGAATATAGCTAACTAGGATGCCAGCAAGGAATCTGGGAAGCGTACCTCTTCAGAGTATGATGAGCCTATTGATGACTTGTCGGAGAGTTCCAATAGCAAGAGATCCAAGGCTGCTGCACCCGCTGTGAAAAAGGTCCCGGCAGGGCTGGCTGGCGCTGATGGTACCTTCACTATCAGTGCCACCCTCGATGACAGATAGGAAAGTGCGTTGGTTGCCTTCCTGCGGGCGAATATCGATGTGTTTGCCTCGCAACCATCTGATATCCCAGGTGTTCCCAGGGAGGTAATCGAGCACCACGTTGCTGTCTGCCCACATGCCCGACCCGTCAAGCAAAATGTCCGGAAGCAAGCTTTGGAGCGACAACATTTCATTGCCGAGGAGATCAAGAAACTTGAGGCAGCTGGTCTGGTCAGAGGAGTACTACATCCGACATGGTTAGCAAATCCGGTGGTGGTACGCAAGGCTAATGGAAAATGGAGGCTTTGCATAGATTTTACGGATCTAAACAAGGCATGCCCAAAGGACCCATTTCCCTTGCCGCGCATCGACCATATTGTGGATTCCACCTCCGGGTGTGACCTGCTTTCTTTCCTGGATGCATACTCTGGGTACCACCAGATCTTCATGTCCCAGGAAGACAAAGAGAAGACCACGTTCATAACCCCATGTGGCACGTACTGCTTCGTATGGATGCCCTTCGAGTTGAAGAGCGCCGGATCCACTTTTGCAAGGGCAGTCCAGATTGGCTTTGAATCCCAGTTGCACAGAAACATTGAAGCTTACATGGATGATATTGTGATCAAGACCAAGGACAGATAAACCCTTATTCAGGATTTGGAAGAAACCTTTGCTAATCTGTGCAAGATTAATTTGAAGCTGAACCTAGAGAAGTGTGTGTTTGGCGTTCCTTCCAGCAAGCTACTTGGCTTCTTTGTGTCCCATCAGGAGATAGAGGCCAACCCCGACAAGATCAATGCTATCAAGAAGATTCAAGCACCCAAGATAGTTAAGAACGTGAGGCGTTTAACTGGATGTGTTGCCGCACTTAGCAGGTTCGTTTCCAAGTCCGCCGAGCGCGCCTTGCCGTTCTTCAAAATCTTGAAGAAGGCAAGACCTGTGGAGTGGACCCTGGAGGTAGACGCTATGCTGCAAGATTTGAAGTCCTATCTTTCCTCTGTGCCCACTTTGGTCGCTCCCGAACCACAAGAGCTGTTGCTGCTATACTTAGTGGCAACTAATAAAGTGGTTAGTGCGTCACTGGTGATGTAGCGGGATGTGGATGCAGTGGCAGCCACAGCCATCATCCCCTCTGGAGAGGAAAGCGAACACGTCCCGGTAGGGTCAGATGCAGTTCAAGACAAGGGAGAGAAAGGCAGTGGAGACAGTCCCAAGGTTGCGGCAAGGAAGAAGATGGTGCAGCGCCCAGTATACTTCGTCAGCTCCCTGCTGCAGGGGCTAGGTCAAGGTACTCTGGCGTGCAAAAATTTATTTTTGGCCTCGTCATGGCCTCAAGGAAACTGCGTCACTACTTCCAAGCCCACAAGATCACGGTTGTCACCTGTTTTCCTTTACAATGCATACTCAGGAACCCCGAGGCTACCGGTAGGATAGTGGAGTGGGCCTTGGAGTTATCCAGCTTTGGCATCACTATTCAGAGCAGAGCACTGGCAGATTTTATTGCAGAGTGGATGCAAACCCCTGATGAAGAAGTGTTGGAGATAGTTATCCCCGGCATGGAAGCGCCCCAAGAATGGATTATGTATTTCGATGGTGCCTTCTCACTACAAGGTGTAGGGGCTAGCGTACTTCTCATTGCTCCCACTGGGGAACACCTTAAGTATGTCATCCAAATGCATTTTCCCCGGGAGGAGCCTACCAACAATACTGCAGGGTACGAAGGGCTCCTTGCCAGGCTCAGGGTTGCAACAGAACTAGGAACAAAGAAGCTGATCATCCGCGGAGACTCGCAACTTGTGGTGAGACAAGTAAACAAGGATTACCAAAGTCCATTAATCGAGGTGTACATTGAGGAAGTGAGGAAGTTGGAGGAGCGCTTTGACGGATTGCAAACAGAGCACGTGCCCCGTGTGGAAAACAACATTACTGATCATCTATCAAAGTGCGCTGCGCAAATACTCCCTGTGGAACCAGGAACTTTTGTTCTCTGTCTGACTCAACCTTCCATATCCCCGGCAACAATGGCCAGAAAGAGGAGGAAACTAGACTTCGGCAAGCCACTCCCAGTAGAACCTCCTGAGGTCCCGGCAGAGAGCTTGGCGGGAACAACTCTCCTTCGATCGTTGAGCTGCACCCTCCCGCCAGACCACCGGTCCCTGCGGTTGAGGAGTGCGCTCCAACGAATGAGGAGGTCTCGCTGGTCCTCGTTGCCGAGCCTCAGGCTCCAACTTGGGCCCGGCACATAGTCCATTTCCTCCAAACTGGAGAACTTCCCAAAGAGCAAGAAGAAGCTGAAAGAGTAGCCCGGAGGGCTAATATGTATCAGTTCGTTGATGACACGCTGTACAAAAGAAGGCCCAACGGTGTGAAATTGAAGTGCATTTGCCGGGAGGAAGGAGATGAACTGTTGGCAGAGGTACACAAGGTTATGTGCGGCTCACACATTCGATCGAGGGGTCTGGTTGGAAAAGCCTTCCAGCAAGGATTTTACTAGCCCACAGCCCTCAAAGATTGATATGTCTCCAACGTATCTATAATTTATGAAATATTCATGCTGTTATATTATCAATCTTGGATTTTTTACAGTCATTTTATGGCAACTTTATATCATTTTTGGGACTAACCTATTGACCCAGTGCCCAGTGTCAGTTGCTGTTTTTTTGCTTGTTTTTTACATTGCAGGAAATCAATATTAAACGGAGTCCAAACACCATGAAATTTTTGTGGAATTTTTATGGACCAGAAGACATCAAGTGGGCCAGAGAAGCACCTGGGGGTGCCCCATGGAGGCACAACCCACCAGGGTGCTCCTGGGGGCCCAGGCACGCCCAGGTAGATTGTGCTCACCTCGGTGGCCTCCCGCACCCCCTATTCGCCCTATAAATCGTCAAATATTCCAAAACACTTGGGGGGTAACCCTAGGTTAGAAGTCACACCGCCAGAAGCCTCTGTAGCCACCAAAAACCAATCGGGAGCCCGTTCCGGCACCCTGCCGGAGGGGGAGATCATCACCGGTGGCCATCTTCATCATCCCGGTGGCCACCATGATGAGGAGGGAGTTTTCCACCCATGGGGCTAAGGGTTTGTACAGTAGCTATGTGTTTAATCTATCTATCTCTCTCTCTCTCTCTCTCTCTCGTATTCTTGATGGCACGATCTTGATTTATCGGGGGCTTTGTTAATATAGTTGAATCATATGGTGTTTCTCCCTCTCTATCTTGTTGTGATGAATTGAGTTTTCCCTTTGAGATTTTTTTATCGGATTGAATACTTTTATGGATTTGAGAACACTTGATATATCTCTTGCATACGAATACTCATTGGTACAATGGGGTATTATATTGATTCACTTGATATATGTTTTGGCACTTAACTCGTGGATTCCCGAGCTGACATTGGGGTAATCTATGCATAGGGGTTGATGAATGTTTTCGTCCTTGTTTCTCCGGTAGAAATTCTGGGGCACTCTTTGAGGTTTTTTGTGTTGGATTGAGTATTATGAATCTGAAATTGTTTGATGCATATCGTATAATCAACTCACGGGTACTCGCGGTGACATTGGAGTATCTAGGTGACATTAGAGTTGGTTGATGTGTATCATATGGTGTTATTTTAGTACGAACTCTTGGTTAGATCGATCGGAAAGAATAGCTTCGTGTTATTTTAGTACGAACTCTAGTATATATTGATCAGAAAGAATAGCTTTGAGGTGGTTTCGTACCCTACAAACAATTTATTCTTATGTTCTCCACTAGATAAGAACTTCGGAGTGATTCTTCATCGCACGTGAGGGATGGTTATATGATCCAATTTGTATTAGCATTGCTGAGAGATTGCACTAGCGAAAGTACGGACCCTAGACCTCATTTTCAAGCATTGCAATACCGTTTGTGCTCCGTTTTATCAATTACTACCTTGTTATTTTTATGGTTCTTATTACAAAATCAATATCTACTATCATTACTAGTCTTGTATCACCATCTCTTCGCCGAAATATTGCACCTATACAAATTACCATTGTATTTGGTGTGTTGGGGACACACGAGAATTTTTATCATTTGGTTACGGGTTGTTTGAGAGAGACCATCTTCATCCTACACCTCCCACAGAATGATAAACCTTAGGTCATCCACTTGAGGGAAAATTGCTACTGTCCTACAAAACTCTGCGCTTGGAGGCCCAACACAAGTCTACAAGAACCAGTTGCATAGTAGAGATCAAAGATGTAGTTGAGTTGGTCACCAAATGTGAAGCCTGCCAGTTCCACTCCAAGAATATCAATCAGCCTACCCAAGCTCTCCGGACGATCCCTTTATCATGGCCCTTCTTGGTCTGGGGGCTCGACATCTTGGGCCCCTTCCCCCGTGTTACCGGGGGCTTTGAGTTCTTGTTCATCGCCATCGACAAGTTCACAAAGTGGCCAGAGGTGGAGCCCGTGAGAAAGGTGACCACACAGTCAGCTATAAAGTTCTTGAAAGGATTGGTGTGCCGCTTCGGGGTCCCCACCCGAATCATCACCGACAACGGCACCCAATCCACGAGCCTCCCCTTCATGCAATAAGTCCGTGCCCTCGGGAGCAAAATCTCATTTTCCTCCATTGCTCATCCAAGGAGCAATGGGCAGGATGAGAGGGCGAATGCTGAAGTGCTACGAGGAGTCAAGACGAGAACATTCGATAAGCTGCAGAAGTATGGCGGGGGATGGATCGACGAGCTGCCGACGGTTCTTTGGTCCCTCAGAATGACACCAAATCGACCTACCGGGTAGACTCCCTTCTCCCTAGTCTATGGGGCAGAAGCAGTTATCCCCATGGAACTCATATATGGGTCACCTCGAGTCCTTGCCTATGATGAGGTAGCATAAGAACGGCACCGGCGTGACGACGCTGTGCTACTTGAGGAGAACCGTCTCCGGGCTGCTACGCGTGCTGCATGCTACCAGCAAGCCCTGCGTCGCTATCACAGCCGCAGGGTTCATGCCTGGAGTTTTGAGGAAGGCGACCTTGTCCTTAGGCGCGTTCAGTCCGCCAAGGGTACAAACAAGTTGACGCAGAAGTGGGAAGGCCCTTACCGGGTAGTACGAGTCACCAGACTTGGCGTACTCCGTCTGGAGACTGGAGATGGCATTCAGTTGCAAAACTCATGGAACATTGAGTGCCTCCATAAGTTCTACCCATTAGGCACGGCTGTCGGGCCCTGCCCGGCAGCCACCCTTTTCTACTGGCCTTGCCGATGTTGCATGTAACCCCTTGTACAAAGCTAGGCGCAGACCCTGAGCAACAGAGAAATAAATGAAGCGCTGGGCCCCCCCGACAAATTGCATGCATGCATAAGCATATCATTAGCATAGCATGTTCATGTAGATAAGATCACATGTGGCATCATTTTCATCTGCACTAAGCTGCAAGCTCTTACCGTGGACTTGGTCCTGAAGAAGAGAAGATAAGACAAGCCTACATTGCGATCCCCGGCAGGCCAAACAGATAAGTTCTTTCTTATCCAAACGTGTTCTGTAAGTAGAGACTTGTGCATGTGAAAACCTCGCCACCTTCAAAACATAGGTGCTTCCATCCCTTTACTTGAACGTTGCTTCGGTCAGGATGGTTGCAGTGGACTTTGGCGAAAAGGTTTGGCGGGGGGCTGGTCCCTCTTTATAATTTGTGCCCGGCAGGCCTAGCTCCGCGACAACAAACTGAGGGTACTGGTAGGATAGTCTGCGGGGGATAGCTTGTTTACTTGAATTTATAGAGGCATTTCACCTCTACATGGACATGTTACATGCACAAGTACCCGGCAAGGCTTGTCTTTTTCATTAATATGCTGATCAACAAGTACAGATCTTACAGAACACAAACATGGGTAAGGAAGATTACATAATTTAAACTAAAGTTTGGCCGATGCCTACACATTTTAGATTGAAAAATGATAAGTGCCCCGTGACGCCCTTTCTTATCCCTCTCCTCCTAGGCACTGCGGCGGGAGGCGAAGAGGGCAAAAGGAGCGCCTCGGAAGAAGCCCAGCCTGACCCCGTTAGGTCCTTTGATAAGGAGCCTGGCGAGAGCGGGAGGGCGTGGGCGAAGGTGATGGTGAAGAGATCGGCGGAGACGACCCCCCAACCGCCACCACCAGGGCCAGCAGGACGCGGCTGGGCGAACGAAGTTGCTGCCCACGAGGAAGCCTGCCGGGGTCCAGCTGGAAGGCTACTAGAGGAGCTGGGGGCACCATTTTCACCTCTACACCGAACTCCCGGCTAAATCGCCTTACCGGGGAGGAGTTGCAGGTGCAGATGGTGGTGCGTCTGGTGTTCAGCCGGAATCAGAGTCATCGCCCTCCCGGTCGACCCCATCATCATCGCCGTCACTGTCCTCCTTGTCGCTATCGCTCGAGGAGGAGCTTCCGTCGTTGGTCGAGCTCTCCGCGCAGCACCCTAAGAAAGCACCCGAGCATCAAAAAACCTTGACGGAAAGCAAATCGTCCTCCATTAATTTAAAATGGAGGACGTGGCCCTCCGACAAGCTATGGGCGCGAGCAAAGGTCTTCTGACATGAGGGGCGGGAAAATCCACATCCACCGGCATGCCTGCATTCCCGCAACCCCTCATGTGCAGCTTCAACGCGCGCGGTTATTCGAGATCCATCGCCCTTGCTAATGGATTGGGGATACGGAGGCGGCCACACGGAGGCTTGTACAATCTGATGATGAACACCAGAGGTTGGTCTCCGACATGGCCTTCCATCGGGGGAGGGGCGGCCGGCGGGGGTGCAACCAGAACGCCACCCGTCCGGCCTCAGACACCACGACGACCATGACGTCGCCCTTTCCCACATCCCCTCATGGCGGGCTCCGCCCCCGCGTCTTCGGAGGAAGGAGGGAGATGCTGTCAAGCAGAAATTCTCATCTCCACTGGAGCAGCGCCGGGCCCCCGACCTCTCACCATGGTAGGCGAGGGCTGCTGCAGGAATTGAAGAAGGATGTGTGGAGAAAAGCCTCGCCCCGCGTCACCTTTTATAGGCGAGCGGGACAGGGGCTAGATTTTTCCAGGAAGGTAGCCGCCCTGTTCGTCCAGTCCGACTCCCCCTCGCCATTAACGGCTTGAGGAATCAGGGCCGACCCCCTGCACCAATCCATGACTCCTGGCTTTTTGCCACGACGCTCATTCCCGCGCCCTCCGCATCCGCCACCAACTTCGTGCAATGCATGCAATACACGTGGCAGAGGCACTTGGAGCAGGAAAGATAGTGGGGTGGCGGTTACCGCCCCATGAACACGGGACATAGGCACTCCATAGATCGTGGCCCATTATCTCTCCAACTACAATTGGTGTTACACAACACGAGGGAGAACCAGAAACTGACCTGGGCTCACGTTAATGAAGAAGCAAGGAAGATCTCAAAGGACAAGCAACTACTACCCCCTTGCCTGTGCACTCGATATGGCCTACCCCGATGACGCCCGGTAGCGTGTTCGGGCCAGTCCCGGGGGCTCCTGTCGGTGCAACAAACCCTGGGTCTGTTTCCCAAACCGTGCACAGGCCTAAGAGTAAGGTTGCGACATCCAAGACCAGACCAAGCAGAAGAGAACAACTCTTTCAGGAATCAAAGGGCGGATCAAGAAGACCAAGACGAGCCAAAGGAAGCAAGATACCACTAAGGGAAAGCCTTCCTTGCCGGGCACGCGAGCCTGGCGAGGACGAGTTGCTCCAGTGACAAGTCTCAAGACTCCCCCGGCAAGTCTGCCGCGGATGCCAAGGGCGGAATACCCCGCCAAAAGCTCCACCGCTCCACCTCATAGTGACGCAAGTCATCGATCGGTGCAGTGTCGTGCACCCAAGTGAGTAAGTGGCTGTTTCTTAACACATGGCAGCCACCTCCGAAGGAAATCACCTCCAAATGATACGCGTCCAGAGACGTGTCAAGCAGACAGACAAGAGGGTGGCCGAACTACCAGGCAAGGCTTGCCGGGCATGCCATGATATGACACTAAGCGGCGCATTTAATGCACTCTGCCCTGTTTGCAGAGTTAGGTATGATAGCACTGTTTGCTATCTAATCAGTACACAATGACTGATTTGCCATTGTGGTGACCATTTGATCTATAAAAGGAGGGTCATGGCAACGATAGAAAGGATTTGGACCCTTGTACACTCATACACGCATAGCCGCTCTCGCCCCAAGGCAACCCTGCCGGGCTAGAGCGTTGCGTCTCCACCATGATCCTCTCATCAATCCACCAAAGTAGTAGTAGGGTTTTACGCCTCGCGGTGGCCCAAACTTGGGTAAAACTGCCCGTGTGATCTCTGTCGTGTTGTGCTACATTCTTCACTCTTTGTGCAATGTGCTCATCCCCCCGCCGAACCACAAGGGCCTGATGGCCCCATAGGTGGTCATGGTTTCCGACGACAAAAATGATACTCCTGTTGTTCTATGTTGACAATAGAAAAAAATGAAAGAAAAAAGAGGCAACAAATATCGTTTCGTCCACAAAGGCGACACGTTCCCCTATCGGAACCATAAGGCTTCTTGTGAGAAACTCTGGTTTGTGAGAAGCTTATACCCAAATCTGCCCGAAGTGGGACAATTTTTTTACCATAGCATTTTCGTGCCATTCCATGGTAGCATGCCAAGTTTCATGAAATTCAAACAAGCTTTTGATTTAATGGAATTTCAAAACCAAGTATCTCAACATTTGCCAGCGGCCACGGTGCCGAGGTGTTTGAAATTCATTCCCATTTCTTGCATTGTACATAAGCTTTCAGCCATGGACACATATATGATTTTACAACCCATTTTGGTGCCGCAGAGCATGTGTCACATCCCTAGTTCTGGTATGCTCTGAGCTAGCTAGTCATGTGTTGCATCATGTTTAAATTCTTTTGAATTTGAAATGGGGATGACAGAACCCCCAGCACCCCCCTTAATCCAACTAGGGTTTACTAAAATCTTTTCCAATGAACCTGAAATGCCTTCTAAAAATGTTCATGATCTTTGCCTTGGTCTAGAACCTCTCACAAAAATGGTTCACATTTTTCTAGGACACCTAAGGTCACTGAATTAAATCATACTCTATTTGCATTTGGGCATTTAAATGCTATATAATATTTCAAATGTCCAAATAATCATAAACTAAAATGTTTACTGTTGGAAATATTCCAAACAGTGGGCATGAGAAGTTTCATGATTTTTGCGTTAGTTTTAGTATTTTTAATAAAGCCACAAAGTTACAGAAGAAATAGACAAACAGAAAAATAAAAGAGAGAGAGAGAATCTTACCTGGCCTCACCTGTGTAGCCCACCAACCGGCCCAGCACTGTACCTGGCCGGACCAGCCCACCACCCCTCCTCCGCTGTCGTCTTCCTCCTCTGCCAGGAGGACGGGCGCATGCTCGTCGCGCGCTGGCCACGCGCCGAGCCACCTCCTGCTTCCCGTCACTGCCTCGACGCCTGGACGCCTCTGGCGTTGCCACACAGACCCCTGGACTCCCTCGAGCGCTCCCCTCTCTCCCTGCCTTGCCTCTCTCGCTCTCTCTCTCGAAGCTGAGAGGAGCCATCGCCGCTCGTCATCGTTGCCGTGGCCACCAGCATCCCCACGCCCAGCCAGCCCCCCACGAGCTCCGCCTCGATTTCGTAGAGCCGCACGCCAAAGCACGCGACCCCGGGAGGCCAGCAACGTCGCCATCGCCGTTGTCTTCCAACTCTGGCTCCGGCCACCATCATCGTCGATCCGCCGCACGCAGGACGTCCCCGAGCCCGGTAACCATCCCTATGGCACCGCTGTGAGCTCCGCCACCGTTTCCCCCTCTTCCCCGCTTCGTTTGATCGCCATAGCGGTCGCCCCCTTGATGACCGAAATGCGCCGCCGCCCGAGCTCGCCGGCGACAAGGCACCGGTGACCAAATGGCCCTGTGCATGTTAGAACAACTTATGGCTGCTGTTCAGGCCAAATCGTATAAATGGCATTTAAACCCTCACATATGGAGTTTGAATTTGAACCTAGGGTTCAAACCAACTCCATTTAACATGTTGCTAGTTGCATTAGCTCAAAACACAGCATATTGACATGTCATGATCATGCATCATATTGTGCATTGCATTGATTGTGTTTCCTTCTCTGTTGCCGGTATTTGTTCCCCCTCAGTAGACGTTGTTCCGACGCTGTGATCGTTGACACCGATGAAGACTCAATGCTATCTTCAGAAGTGCCAGGCAAGAAAAATCCCCTTGTTCATTCCGATACAATCCCACTCTCTCACTCCTTCTCTCTTTTACTACATTAGGACGACAACAATTCAACTGTTACATGCAGTGGTAGTTGAACCCCTTTCCTCTGCATGACCTATCATTGCCACAGTAAATAGATGAAACCCACTAGCATCAGCAGGAGTTGTTTGAGCCCTGATGTGCCTACTCATTCATGCTTGTTGTCATGCCTACTACTGCTTAGAGTTGAGTCAGGTCTGATTCATCGGGGATAAATTGGAGGTGTGTGAACATGTCCTACTGTTGAGAGCTAAGTGTGTGAACACGATTTGGTAAAGGTAGTAGTGAGAGGCCATGTAGGAGTACATGGTGGGTTGTCTCATTGCAGCCGTCCTCAGGAACTGAGTTCTGTGTTTGTGATCCATGAACAGCTACTACCACGCATTGGAATGCTTAAGTGCCCCTCTCGACTTATTAATTGCCTTGATCTCTATCCAGGAGTTGCAACTAATTTCTGGTGTTTGTAGGATATGTGTTGGGGGCCATGCGTAGCGCTGACCCTAGGGGTGGGCTATGTTGCGGTAGAGACACGAGGCACGGTGTACCGGGACGCCCGTTTGGTGCCTCGGGAACCCTGCTCTCATCGTTTGGGGCCGTGAGCGACACCCCGGCCGGATCTCCTTGCAGATGGAACCTGAATAGGCGATAAACCTGGACTAGAGACTTGTGTGGTTAGTCAGGTCGTGGCTGACTCCCTCGCCAGGCTTCCGCTTGAAGGTTGCCGAGATACACGACCTGTACCTGGTGGTAAGTGGCGAGAGCGTGTGTGAAGAAGTACACCCCTGCAGGGTTATAAATGATCTATTTGAATAGCCGTGCCTGCGGTAAAGGACTTCTGGGTTGCCTGTACAGTTCATAGACAAGTGAAAGTGGATACTCTAAAACTCGCAAGATAAGCGTGAGTGCTATGGATGGCCTTCTCGTAGGGAGACGGGAGCGGATCCATAGTGGTGTATTGATATGGTGAATATGTGGTGTGCGCCACCTCAAAAGAGTTACTTGTAGTCATAGTTTAGGATAGACACTGAGTCAAAGCTGGCTTGCTGCAGTCAAACTCCACCACCCCCTTTGTTGATACTGATGCATATGTAGCTAGTTCTGATGTAAGTCTTGCTGGGTACATTTGTACTCACGTTTGCCTATTTTATGTTTTGCAGAGCGACGTCAGTCTCACTAGTAGTTCCGTGTGGACTTCGACGTTTAGTTTGATACCTCAGCTACGATCTTGTGCCCTTGACAGGATCTGGTAGATAGTCAGGCTTCTCAGCCTTTTTCATTTGTAGATGTCTGTACTCAGACATGTTAAGCTTCCGCATGTGTTTTAACTTGTATGCTCTGAATGTTGGGTCATGCGACCCATGTTTGTAATATCTCGCTCCTCGGAGCCTAACGAATAAATACTTTGAGTCGTAGAGTTTTGTTGTGATGCCATGTTGTATTTACACATATCGAGCATATTGTGTGTATGATTTAATTGCTTGGTATGTGTGGGATCCGACAACCTAGTTGTTTATCCTTGGTAGCCTCTCTTATGGGGAAATGTAGTCTTGTGCTTCCATGAGCCATAGTAGTCCGCTACAGCCAGTTCACCGGAGTCCTGCTAGCCCAGCACTACTGCTCCGGAACACTTGACTGGCAGGCATGTGATTCACTTCGTTCCTGTGTCTGTCCCTTCGGGGAAATGTCACGCGGTGACATCCGGAGTCCTGCCTAGCTTGCTACAGCCCGGTTCACTGGAGTCCTGTTAGCCCAGTTTTCCAGCCCGGATTCGCACGCTGCTGACCGACATGCTCGATGTTGATTCATGTATGCCTGTCCCCGTAAGTTGGTTCCACTTTGGGTTCACGACTAGTCATGTCGCCCCGGGTTCTCTGTCATATGGATGCTAGCGACACTATCATATACATGAGCCAAAAGGCGCAAACGGTCCCGGGCCAAGTAAGGCGACACCAGTGGGAATACCGTGCGTGAGGCCGCAAAGTGATATGATGTGTTACATGCTAGATCAATGTGGCTTAGAATCGGGGTCCTGACAGCTTTGGTATCAGAGCCTGACTTCTTGTAGGATTACCAAGCCAAACTGCTCGAAGTTGAGTCTAGAAATGCTTTAGTTATATAAGGGAATTGATTGTGGAAGGGAACGTAAGGCGCTTTTTACTCCTTTACCTTATGCCCTTCTGATCTGAGTCATCCTCTTCCTTTCTTCGGGGATTAAGAACTATGCTTCTCATCTTTCTATCAGGATCACGTGTTACTAATCCGTAGACTTATAGGATTGATGGATTCAAGCCCAGTTCAGTTTCTACTACTTCTGTATGTTCATAGTTGGCCTCAAAACCTTGATATTGAGTGGTCATGCCACTATTTTGCAGGATGTCTCAAATCTTTTTGATCATTTACAGTCGTTATGCTGTCCGAGTCATCCCAGGTTTCTAACTAATCTGAAGCATTTGCAAATTCCCTCTTCTTGTTAACAACGTTCCTTTGGGCCAGTTTCATCACACTAATCGGTGAGTTGAGGTACTCTGTTGCCTTGACATCTATGTTGGAGCTATTATTATGACCCTAGGTGTCAGGATCACCTAGTAATCTACCATGTTTTGTGTTCCCCATGTGATGATTCTGGCCATCATTCTCGAAAGCATCCCGTGATGTTATTAGTTAGTAGGCATTCTATTTCTGGGTTCTTGAACCCGAGATTCACTCTACTTACCTCATATTGATAGTGTTGCTAGTTCCTTTGGAATATTAGTAACCTTTGCGATAGTCCTCGAGGTTCGTGGTACATCCTTCTTCCAATTACCATGAACCATTCTTGGCAGGAGTTCTTTTGAACCAAAATATCACAACCAGATTGCTCTTGATGAGTTCTCGATTCTATATTGTGAATCTGCCAGTTCTACCATTTCCGCATGGGTTATCCGGAAGAAATGTTGAGCTTCGCTCGACATACTAATCTATGCATCCACAACACAGAAAAACATATGTTCCTTTGAGTTGTCCCTCTTTAGTTGTACCCTGACCTCCATCGATCAAGTGATAGTCAGGAATAGTTGTGCCATCGTGTTCGTCAGTGTCTATTATTCTTGTGGTCTGTCAAGCCATTCTATTTCAAAATGACTAGGAGAAACAAACTCCAGTACCTCATCCATATCTAGAATTGGGTCAAAGCAGTTGTATTCCGCGGATCAAATGCCAATCCAGCTTTTGATTCTGTTCTACCCTGAAGTATTGCCCTCTTGATGTCATGAATGACATGATAATTGCACCAACTCTTATGAATTCTTGATGCAGTGATACTTATGTCCATCATCATTCGCTCCTCGGTTCCGTGTTGTTGCAACCAGAATACTGACCAGTGAACCGTGATGTGTGAAATCAATACTCCTAGCAACTAGTTGCTTGGTAGTAAATGGACAACATTCTCATTCTTAGCGTGTTGGTTATTGAATCATCATTCTAAGATAGATTGTGCTACCTAGTCCTTATTTCTGGTGCACTCTTCGATCAATGAGTTAGGATTATTCAATCCCTTGCTTATTTGATCATATCGTCTTGCTCTGAAAAGCAAGATTGTTCTCGAGCTTAGTAACATATCGGTGGTTCGTGATGTTCCGAATATCTTCTCAGAAGTATTACCAGGTTGTCACCTGACCGCTATGTTGAGTTCGTGATCATGTTGGGTTTCCTCCAAACCACCCATTCTCCAAGAATCTGTGTGGGATACCCCTGAGCTAGTTGGTTAAGCCAAACAACAACTTGGAGAGTTGGAAGATAAAAGCTTGTCTGACTTAGTTCATGTTAAGGGATATCTTTTTGTGTGTGTGTGTGTGTGTGTTGAAGAAAGATGATATCTCCATCGATTGGTCCTCGTGATCAATTGTTGGATCTATTGCCTTGTCAAAACTTTGACTTGAGTATGGGCTATCGTCAAGTCAAATCAGAACCAACGATGTTCGTAATGTTGTCTTACTCGTGGTTGATCCCTCGAGCATACACCATTACATCTTTTGGTCTGACCAATGCTATCACCGTGTTCACATGATGGTGGAAGTCTAGTGATATGGAAATTCCGATGAGTTGCTATTGAGCCCATCAACAACATCTCGTCTCCTCCATGATTCATGTTGAACATTGAGCTAGTATTGGAAACTTTGTAAGCATTGCCTTCATGTCCCGCTCATGAGGTATACGTTTGGATGAAAGAAGTGACTTCCTCTAATTCACGTGCATTTGATGTAAGTTGCCGCCGTGGATTTGAGAAAGCTTGTTTTTGCTTCCTCCGGAATCATCCCAAGTTAGTCACGCATATGTGCGAAGTACTCCATGGTTTGATAGGTTGGCCGCCTCCATTCCATATGTGTTTCCTAGCACACCAAGCCACTGATTGATTTTTTCAAGGAAAAGAAGTTCCTTCTTAAGAGCAAGACTTATACAAGGACTTTGATATCCTCGATGATGGTTCACTACCTAAACTCGGTAGTGTTTTGTTGTAAGACTTCTACGTGATCATGCTTGTCTTGGACATCATGTTCACATGTCTGTAGCAGAATCGGCTCATGTTTTGGAGCTCGCTATCATAGTTCATTTTCTGAGAATCTCGCAACATCATCTCGTCGGTTTGTGTTGCAAAATTTCTTTTCTAGACATGATGCCTGAAATGTTCCGTTACCAGCCAGATCTGAATGTCAGGCAGATATGATGGTTGGAGCTATTCTAAGATCTATGATGTAGGTCCCGAGAGGGTTGATGTTCTGGCCGACACACCTAGCCGGAAGATCTATCATTGTAGTGTCTTGATTGAGCAATTTTTTTCCATCTTCTCTATGAGGACTTCGTGCGACTTATTGTAGAAGTTGCTCCCTAGGAATTCTTGTGCTCTCAGTTCCCTCGATTATACTATAACCATTCAAACACTGGAATCACTCTTGACTATTGAGTTTTTCCCTAGTTACTAGAATCATTCCTGACATTTGCATTTTGTTCCCAGCATGCACCTTCGTTGTGCCAGTCTACCATGGGTCCCACCCATTTCCGATGATAAGCAGAAATCATTCCTTGCGTTGTCTTCAACAAGGTAGACCACATCATCCATTCTGGTCCGGTTATGCCATCCTTTTCGTACCACGCCAAATGATTGTTGGCGAATTTCCTCAGGTTGGTATAGAGAATTTCAATGTTCTCTAAATCAAAAGTAATTGTTTTTGCCACTTAAGGGATGATTCTACGGGTCACCCTCCTCCAAGATGTCTCGTTTTGGTGTCATGGCAACTCAACTCCTCGCTACGTTGTCAACCGTTCACCACCCTCTTAGGTGTGGAATTGTTGCCTACCTAGTGAAACTTTGTCATGTGTTTCACTCCATCCCTCTGGACGTATGCTTCGTGTCTCAGCTCGAGAGTTGTTTCAGCGTCTCGCTCCATGAGTTGATCCTGAGTTGGTTGATCTTCGATAAGATCGATCCTTCTAGAGTTTTCTCTTTCCTCTCATTGTCATGTTAGTTGGAGTTCTCGGGGTAAGACATCGAGACAATGATGGTGATCGAATCAACGTTATTATGAAGTGCCACCTGGATCATGAAGATTATGTTAGTTTGCGTTTCCCTTCCATCTTACCCTACGCTTGAATCTCAAGACGAGATTCTTGCTTAGTGGGGGTGAGTTGTCACATCCCTAGTTCTGGTATGCTCTGAGCTAACTAGTCATGTGTTGCATCATGTTTAAGTTCTTTTGAATTTGAAATGGGGATGACATAACCCCGAGCACCCCCCTTAATCCAACTAGGGTTTACTAAAATCTTTTCCAATGAACATGAAATGCCTTCTAAAAATGTTCATCATCTTTGCCTTGGTCTAGAACCTCTGATAGAAATGGTTCACATTTTTCTAGGACACCTAAGGTCACTGAATTAAATCATACTCTATTTGCATTTGGGCATTTAAATGCTATATAATATTTTAAATGTCCAAATAATCATAAACTAAAATGTTTACTGTTGGAAATATTCCAAACTGTTGGCATGAGAAGTTTCATGATTTTTGCGTTAGTTTTAGTATTTTTAATAAAGCCACAAAGTTACAGAAGAAATAGAAAAACAAAAAATAAAAGAGAGAGAGATAGAGAGAGAGAGAATCTTACCTGGCCTCACCTGTGCAGCCCACCAACCGGCCCAACACTGTAGCTGGCCGGCCCATCCCACCACCGCCTCCTCCCCTGTCGTCTTCCTCCTGTGCCAGGAGGATGGGCGTGTGCTCGTCGCGTGCTGGCCATGCGCCGAGCCACCTCCTGCTTCCCGTCGCTGCCTCGACTCCTGGACGCCTCTTGCGTTGCCACACAGACCCCTAGACCCCCTCAAGCGCTCCCCTCTCTCCCTGCCTCGCCTCTCTCGCTCTCTCTCCCGAAGCCGAGCGGAGCCATCGCCGCTTGTCGTCGTTGCCGTGGCCACCAGCATCCCCACGCCCAGCCAGCGCCCCCACGACAAAGCACGCACGCCAAAGCACGCGACCCCCGGGAGGCCAGCAACATCGCCATCACCGTCCTCTTCCACCTCGGGCTCCGGCCACCATCTTCGTCGATCCGCCGCATGCAGGACGTCCCCGAGCCCGCTAACCATCCCTACGGCACCGCTGTGAGCTCCGCCACCGTTTCCCCCTCTTCCCCGCTTCGTTTGATCTCCGTAGCCGTCACCCCTTGATGACCGAAATGCGCCGCCGCCCGAGCTCGCCGGCGACGAGGCACCGATGACCAAATGGCCCCGTGCATATGCCTGTTGGCCTTGTGAGGTCTTGTAGAGCCCATAGGTACTAACTGCTAGCTTCTCTGCGCACTGCGTCGTCGGTTTCGTCAACGTCCGAGCTCCGGCCGCCGCCCAGCTCGCTGCTGTCGCTGCCACCGGCCAGCCTAGCTTGCCCCGCGTGCTCCACCAGATGCGCCTCACCGCGCCGCGCCCGTAGAGCCCAGCCACGTGACCTCCCGTCACCGGAGTTGGCCGGACGAGGAGGGCCACCGCGTTCTGCTTAGCCACGGCGGCTAAACGCCGGCTAGGTGACATGGCAGGTCAGTTTAGCCACTAACCCCGCGGTTAGTTTAACCCGGGTGCCACTGACGGATGGGCCCCATGCGCTAATTAACCCCAGGATTTATTCCCTGCTTAACTTAGACTAACCGACCGGGCCCACACATCAGGTTGACTTTGCTGACGTGGCTGTTGACCGGACCCAGATGTCATTGACCCTAGGATGCACTGGGTCACTAACCAGTGGACCCCACTGGTCAGGTTTGACTTGGACCCGCTAGTTGACCTGCTGACATCACCCTGGCGCAGTGTTGATGCAGTAAAGCCTTTCTGGAATTAAAATAAATCAGAAAAGATTCATAAATTCCAGAAAATGCACAAAACTTCTAAAAATCATAGAAAATAATCTATAACTCAGATTGAAAAGATTTATATATGAAAAATGATCAGAAAAATCCAATCGATCCATCTGTATGCATGTTAGAACAACTTATGGCCGGTGTTCAGGCCAAATCATATAAATGGCATTTAAACCCTCACATATGGAGTTTGAATTTGAACCTAGGGTTCAAACCAACTCCATTTAACAGGTTGCTAGTTGCATTAGCTCAAAACACAGCATATTGACATGTCATGATCATGCATCATATTGTGCATTGCATTGATTGTGTTTTCCTTCTCTGTTGCCGGTATTTGTTCCCCCTCGGTAGACGCTGTTCCGACGCTGTGATCGTTGACACTAATGGAGACTCAATGCTATCTTCAGAAGTGCCAGGCAAGCAAAAACCCCTTGTTCATTTTGATACAATCCCAGTCTCTCGCTCCTGCTCTCTATTACTACATTAGGACAATAACGATTCAACTGTTACATCCTGCGGTAGTCCTCTGCATGACCTGTCATTGCCACAGTAAATAGATGAAACCCACTAGCATGAGTAGGAGTTGTTTGAGCCCTGATGTGCCTACTCATTCATGCTTGTTGTCATGCTTGCTACTGCTTAAGAGTTGAGTCAGGTTTGATTCATCGGGGATGAATTGGAGGTGTGTGAACATGTCCTACTGTTGAGAGCTAAGTGTGTGAACACGGTTTGGTAAAGGTAGCGGTGAGAGGCCATGTAGGAGTACATGGTGGGTTGTCTCATTGCAGCCGTCCTCAGGAACTGAGTTCTGTGTTTATCATCCATGAACAGCTACTACCACGCATTGGAATGCTTAAGTGCCCCTCTCGACTTATTAATCTCCTTGATCTCTATCCAGGAGTTGCAACTAGTTTCTGGTGTTTGTAGGATATGTGTTGGGGGCCGTGTGTAGCGCTGACCCTAGGGGAAGGCTATGTTGCGGTAGAGACACGAGGCATGGTGTACCGGGATTCCCTTTTGGTGCCTCGGGAACCCTGCTCTCATCGTTTGGGGCCGTGAGCGACACCCCGGCCGGATCTCCTTGTGGATGGAACGCGAATAGGCGATAAACCTGGACTAGAGACTTGTGTGGTTAGTCAGGTCGTGGCCGACTCCCTCCCGGCAGCCTACCTTCCGTTGTATTGCCGCAGTGACGGGACGGAGCTGGCCGCCGCCATGCCCGTCTTCAACGAGCTGGGGCTCGTGCCGCCCAAGCTCCCCAACTCCCCGATGCCGGTGTCCTCCAGCGAGGGCTCTGAGGAGGAGGGGGATGAGGACTCGGAGGTGACTGTGGACTGGGTGGAGGAGACCTCTTCTCTGTCGCAGAGCGATCTCCTTCGCGACCTCTCCGATGATGCCGCCGCCGCTGAGTACTTGGTCGAGGGTTCCCCACGCTCCCCGGGGTCGCTACGAGGTCCGGGGGCACCCCTTGTGGAGGCTGAGTTGAGCGACACTGAAGAAGGGCGAGGCGGCGTCGCTTCATCGGGTGATCGGCTGATCCTCAGGGCGCGACGAAGCCCGCGCTCAAGAAGTCTGGGGGCACCGCGGTCCTGGCCAGAAAAAGGGCATACATCGTTGATGACGAGTAAGCATCTTACCCTGTTTTTGTTTTCCACCTCTGATGCCGTGCCCACGATACTCTACTCCTAGTGACCAGGCTGAAGCCCGCGGTGAAGAAGAAGGAGGAGGAAGGCAGGGCCTCCGAGGCCACGTGATCTGCCGCGGCCACGACGACCCTGGCGCGGGTGGAGGAGGCCGCCTCGTGTTCGCCCATGACAGAGCGGGCCCCTTAGAGTTCGGTGGCAAAGCCTCAGGAGGGGACCGCTTCCATGGCCCAACACACTCCAGAGGCGCCCGTCCCTGCCGCACCTTCGAGGGGTTCGAGGGCTCCAGAGCCCCCTGCCGCCCTTGTCGTTGTGGCAGTGCTAGTCCAGGTGCTGGTGCCGCCTCCTCCCCAAGCCCTCGCATTGGTGGACAATGGCTCCTCTGCCACGCCCAACATTTTGGAGCAGGCCTACGCCGCGCTAGACCAGCTCCAGACCGATCTTCAGGGCGCCAACAAGTGTGTGGTGACGGGGCGTCTGGGGCTGATCTTGGGGTGGCTCCAGGCCGACTCGTCCATCAGGACGGCCTGGCGCCAGGGCGAGGCTGCCGTCGTGGAGGGCAGGAAGGAGGCCGGCGAGGCCGCGGTGGCTCGCGACACGGTGCTGGTTGACGCAGCGTCTGCCAAGGAACATTGCAGCATGGTGAAAGCCGAGCTGAAGGCCCTCCGTGAAGAGCAGCTCTCACGCACCCATCGGCTTTAGGAGTAGGAGGAGGAGCTCAAGGCCCGGGAGACCGCGCTCGCCGATCGTGACGCCTGTCGGTGTCAAAACGGGCGGATCTCGGGTAGGGGGTCCCGAACTGTGCCTCTAGGATCGATGGTAACAGGAGGCGGGGGACACAATGTTTACCCAGGTTCGCGCCCTCTCGATGGAGGTAATACCCTACTTCCTGCTTGGTTGATCTTGATGGTATGAGTATTACAAGAGTTGATCTACCACGAGATCGAAGAGGCTAAACCCTAGAAGCTAGCCTATGATTATGATTGTTGTATATGATCTATCAACTAGCCTGGCCTCGGTTTATATAATGCACCAGAGGCCTAGGATAACAAGATTCCTAGCCGAATACGCCGGTGGGGAGGAGTCCTTGTCTTGATCACCATGTCTTGTGGAATCTTCCTTGTATGCGGCAGCTGTCCGAACTGGCCCATGAGTATACGCCCATGGGGGTCCTCGGCCCAATCCAACTGATCGGGAGACGACGTGGTGAGTACCCCCTAGTCCAGGACACCTTCAATGCCGAGATGGAGCAGGCAGCCCAGGAACAGGCCACAGAGCGGAGCCGTTTGGGGAAGCTAAAAGAGGAGGCGGACATGGACCAGGCGTCCCACACCAAGCTTGTCTCCGAGGAGACAGCCTGGCTGCAGGCCAGGGAGGAGACCTCGCCGCGGCCGAGAAGGCGGCCGCCGCAGGGCGCGACGCCTTCGTCTCCTTCGAGCTGAGGTCCCACACGGCAAATGCAATCCCTTTACGGAGGAGGGTACGAGAAGCCGCTAACGACTCCGGAGGATGGCCTTGCCGGTCTTCTCACCAAGCTCGCCGAGGAGCTCGAGGGCATCACCGCCGCAGTGGAAACCATGGTGGAAAGGGAGTGCCGCGCGCTCTTCACCGCGGTAGCGACGCGTGTTTTCAGCCACCTCCATCTCAAAGACCCAAGCTTTGAACTTGGTGCGCTGATCAAGCTGGTGGCTCCTGAGGCCCGCGACGCCACTGCCGAGGCCGTGAAGGGGCAGGTGAAAACCCTGCTGGAGAAGTTTCACTGCGTCGACCCAGAGGCTGCAGCAACAAGGGCTGCTGGCGAAGATGACGGCGGCGTTGTCGACGACGGGCTCCCAAAGACGGGCGACAGCGGCAACCGAGGCTGAAGGCGGTGCTTCCCCCAGTTTAATCCTGTGACATTTATCGTGCCTCGTGGAGGCATGAGAACTTCTGCTTTGAACTTATGAGACATTATGTTTTGTAATAATTTGCTAGGACTCTACGATTTCCTTTCTGTGCCCGATTTCCTTCCTGCTTGCTTTAGTGTTCTGCGTCGGTAGGGCCCGGCCGCGCGCATACCTCAACCACCATTGGGGCATCCGGATCGCCAGGACGAGACCAAGGGGTGAGGGGCTACGTGGCCAGTGAGGCCCCTGAGTCACGATGCTCAGGGGTCCCCCTTGACGTATGAACGACCCTCATGAAGGAAACATGAGCAGCATTCGGGTTAATCCAGAGCCCCCATACCTTTCCTCGCCAGCTTTTGCCTGGGAGGGTCGCGTGAAGACCAGGTGCGAGAGACCTGGTGAGGTGGCGTGCACCAGGCGTGACCTAGGCGCAGCCCCTGTGCCAAGCCCCCTCGCACGACTCTCCCGTGGGGAAAGCGACACGGTGAGGCCGGATGGCGGGTTGCTGCAGCTGCTAGGGTGCCCTCAGTTGTTTATTCACCAGCACAGAGCATGGTGCTTCCACTCTTGCATGGGCATAGCCGCTCCTCGACCGTGTCGTCCGCCAGCTCGGAGCATGGGGCTTCCGCTGGTGCGTGGGTGGGAGCTCCCTCTGAGGGGAGACTCCAGGGCGTGTACATCCCCGTCCTGACACGTAGCTTGCACGGCAGGACTAGAGGAGGTGTATATGGGCACCCGTGAGTCAGCGCGGAACTCACGGGGCCCTACCTCCACTACAAAAAAGACACATCCGTGACATTTTGGGCCGAACGAATTTTTTTTCCTGTCATGCTTATGACACTTCTATGACGATAATTGTGACAAAACCTGGTATCATCATAGATGTGGTGGGCTCCTACTTCTATGACAAAAAATCAAGACAGAAAATGGGCTTTTCGTCCTGGGCGGGCCGGAGACGCAGCTGCATGACATTCTATTGGCCGTCCATGACGAAAAAACCATGGTAGAAGCGAGGGCGAGGAAAATACCGGGGGAGTTCTCGGTTACGGTGGGTGGTCGGGGGCTGAGCGATGCGCGTTTCTCTCGTACGTACGCGCATGTGTGGGAGGCGTTGGGCTCTAACTGAACCCGAGCGAGGCATTGGGCTCTAACTGAACCCGAGCAATTGCACTGCAGGCTACGCGTTACTGAACCCGAGCGATCAATCGATGGCTGTTAACTGAACCCGAGTGATTCCTTCGCTACTACTTCTAACTGAAGCCGATCGATGTTGCCTCTTGATGAACAGTGAGCGTTGTTGGGGGTTTGGATGAACAGTTCCCGGTGGGGGGTTTGGATGAACAGTTCCCGGTGGGGGGTTGGATGAACAGGACCCCGATCGATCGGGCCAGTTGGGGGGTGGATGAACAGGACCCCGCGGAGGGCTGGATGAACAGGACGCCGTGGAGGGCTGGATGAATAGGACCCCGTGGAGGGCTGGTTGAACAGTAGCCGGTGGAGGACTGGATGAACAGTAGGCCCATGGAGGGGTGGTTGAACAGGACCCCGTGGAGAGGGTTGGTTGAACAGTAGCCGGTGGAGGAGCGCGCGGTGGAGGCTGGATGAACAGGAGCCCGTGGATGAACAGTCGCAGGTGGAGGCTGGAGGAGGTCGATAGTGGATGAACAGTAGCCCGTGGAGGCTGGAGGAGGTCGACGATGGAGATGAACAGTATCCCGTGAAGTCCCGTTTTGCGGTACGGCACACCCCTCCCGATGAACAGGACCCCCGTTCAACCGTAGCGCTCCAACACAAGTCCGTTTCCTCCATTTTGCGGTACGCCACACCCCTCCCGATCAACAGGATCCCATTTCGACCTTGGGAGGTCCAAGAGAAGTACGTTTCCTTCGTTTTGCAGTACGCCATACCCCTCCTGATGAACAGGATCCCGTTTCAACCGTGGCCGGACGAACACAAGGCCGTTTCCTCCGTTCTGCGGTACGCCAGGCCTCCTTTCCATCGGCTGTTGCATCCAAGCCGGTTGGCTCCCGATGAACACGACGACACATTCCGTTCCGACCCAGCCAGTTGCCTCCCCATGAACATGACAACGACGTAGTTTCTCCGTTCCGACCCAGCCATGTACACGAGACCTGGTCATACGTATGCGCGAGTAGGCGTTCGAGACCCCGCCCGTATGTACGTACGTCGCCGTATTTACTTTCTTGCATCCTGGCCATTGTATGTACGTGTACATGGTACGTGCGCGCCTCTACCACGACACGTGCGCGCCTCTACAACGACACGTGCCCTTCCTTACAAGACCACGGTTCATCGCTGCAGCCTGCAGACAGGCCGATCGTATGTACGTACACGTTCGCGACCAGATTGACAACGCTATGTATGCTTCGACCAGGTGGGTTCCGACTGTCAGGCACTTCCTTGCATGCGAAGATGTAGCTGGTGGGTCCCAGCAGTTAGGGGGAAACATTTTTTTCATGAAATACGGTGGCCCGTCCGGTGGGTCCTTGCTGTCAGGTGGACAAGTCATTATTTTCCGCATAATAAGGAGGCACTTCTTTGCTG
Organism: Aegilops tauschii subsp. strangulata; assembly: GCF_002575655.3. Lineage (NCBI taxonomy): Eukaryota > Viridiplantae > Streptophyta > Magnoliopsida > Poales > Poaceae > Aegilops > Aegilops tauschii. The sequence goes on along the minus strand of NC_053036.3, from coordinate 256,235,786 downwards.
CAGCCGTGGACCCAACTGTCAGCCTCTCCACGTACAGTACTCTTCCGATGAAAGTAGGTCGTTGACCACATTGACCACACCGCGCCGAGAGCACCAAGGCGTTGGACGACGGCGAGGCCTAGGAAGGGGACGACGCAGAGCCGGGGAAGACGCGGCAGTGGATGCGCATGCGTAGAGGAGTACGAGGTTTTAGTTGTTCGGCTGCGGTGTGAGGCTGCCAGCGGTGGGAGTAGTAGGGGCGGTGAGGCCTCCGCGGCAGCACAGCCGGGCACGGGAGGCAGGAGCAGGCGGCACGACCGGCGCTGCTTTGGGCGGCTGGAGCAAGAAGACCAGAGGTTGAAGAAGCACTACGGCCGTTGGATGGACATCGTACGGTCACTAGAGCTAAAATCGTTCATATTGACTAAGTTGACAAAGTGCTCCATCCACGTCAACTTAGTAGGCCCACAAGTCAGCCTCCCAATACGGTGGGTCCCAGCTAGCAGTGGGTATTCATATTTTTGTGCGTAATAAGGAGGCACTTCCTTGGGTGCGAAGATATAGCTGGTGGGTCCGAGCTGACAGCGGGGCGGGGGGGGGGCATTTTTTGCGATTCACAGAGGCCCTTCCGGTGGGTCCCAGCTGTCAGGTGGAGGAATCATTATTTTACGCGTAATAAGGAGCCATTTCCTTGTGTGGGCCCCTACTGTCAGCCTCTTTCTTTGGCTATTGTATGTTGACCATGTTGACCTTGCCACACCGAGAGCACAAATGCGGTGGACGAGGGCGGGGACCAGGGAGGGAACGACCTGGAGCCGGCGAAGCCACCGCAGCGGATGCCCACGCCGAGGGGAGTACGAGCGTTGACTGGTCGGCTGCGGGGTGAGGCTGACGTCGCTAGAAAATAACAGGATGTGCGGGTGGGTAGAGGGATGGCCTGGCGGCAGCACAGCCAGCCACGGGAGGAGGGAGCAGGCAGTCCCGCCGGCGCTAGTTTGGGCGGCTGGAGCAGGAAGATCAGAGATTGAAGAAGCACGACGGCCGTTGGATGGACATCGAATAGTCACTGCTCTGTGCTGACTAAGTTGACAAAGCTTTGCGTACGCGTGAAATTTTTTTTTGGACAGCGTCATCGTCAACCTAAGTCAGCCTCTAGATCTGTGGAAAACAGCATACAGCCCATTTGCCATTATTTTCAATAATTTACAGCCCATTTGTTAATTCTTAAGGATATTTAAAGCCCATATTCTTTTTATTAGCATTACAGACCATATATTCTGGCCACTGCTAAAAAATTCAACGAAATTTTGCATATTTCGATGAGGTTCGAACTCTTTTAATTACGAAATTTTGAGTCACGTTAAAAATAATTTTTTAAAAATTATATCAAAATAAAATTCAAGAAACAATTCTCCACAAAAAAATGAAATGAAAATTAAAATCTTAACTAGCAAGATGCCCGTGCGTTGCACGGAACATGAAGATGCATTTGTATGAGTAGTTTATCTTGTTGGAGAAAAGATGATATTTTAATGTAATTGCCAGTTGGCTTTGGTTTTTATAAGAGTAGAGAGTAGAGAAATCCAGAAAAAAATGATATTTTAATGTAATTGCCAGTTGGCTTTGGTTTAAAAATTAACAACCCATTTCTTACAACTTATAGCCCATTTTCTGGGGAAGCCCATTTCTTACTACTTACATCCCTCCTCGTATTGAAAGATTTGCAGCCTAGCAGGGCCGAGAAAAGCAAGTAGGCCTTGGTTTTGGTATTCTCCAAATAAAGAACTAGGCTAGCCATTTTTAGAAAGAAAAAAGATATCAACTAGGCTCGTCATGTGCTTAAGTAGAAGTGTAAGCATGGGCTAGACGGGCCACAGCCCCCACATAGCGCGCAATTGAGCTCCATCTCTGAAACTAAAAAAACTAGGTGAGCTGCTGGGTCCTTGGTGTTATCCGCTCATTGTGTAATTTTCTCGTTTATTACCTACATTGACAATGGTGTGGGACCTAGTTGTCAAACAATTAGGAGGAAGTATTTTTTGGCTTGTAATAACGAGGCACCTGCTTGCGTAATGCAATGACCCTGGTGGGTCCCTACTATCAGCCTCTCCACGTACAGTCATCTCCTGATTCCTCTTGGTTGTTGACCATGTTGACAACGCCAGAAGTTGGCGGGCACAGCGAGCGAACCAAGGCAGAGAACAACGGCGAGGCCTCGGACGGGAACGAACAGCAACTGTGGAAGATGCGGCAATGTAGTGGCTGGTGGAGGGGAGTACGAGGGCAACAACAGGCAACTCAAGCTTACAAACGGTACAAAAAGCCCAAGGATTAATTGTTCATGAAATTTTTAGACAAAAACCAGATTGAACATGGCAGTAACATCTAACCCAACCGCTCTTTTTCGCAGTCACAAACAAATGGATCGGTTTGATCCATAAAATCAACATCCTGTGCAAAAATAATTATTTCAGGATGACTACAACTTGTGGTAAATAGAAGCCGAGCATGTTTAGAATCCCATTTTTCCACCTAAAACTTATTTTTTTTTGCTGTTCAACATGTCCGTCCGTAAGAAATCTCTTGCTGTAAAACTTAAGCCTCATGGACAATAGTAACCTCGCATTCAACATGAAGACTGTGACAAAGGTTCTGTTTGCCTGGTTGGATGCATATCTTTCCATTGTTATTGCCCTCAAACGAATGTCTAGAGAAATGAGAAAATCCTGGTGCTTATTACGCCACCGATTGGTTATACGTTTTTCTCCATGTGGTCGCAGTACCTAAGTAGACATGAAGATTGAAAACAGTTAAGGTATGAAAAAAGAGTATGTCGAAAGAGCGACAGCTGAACGGTTAATTCTAGTACAATATATACGGGCTTTCAATGTCCATGAAATCATCACCTCTATATATAAATTCTCCAGAGATCGACATTCCGATATATAAGATCGTGACTGAATCTAGCAGCTGTGACAGCCTAGTTTTTGCCCTCTTCTCTTTGCCTGATTTTCAGTTGGTTTGGATTTGAATTTGAAATATTTGAATCACTTCAGATGGACTTAAACACTTGGGTAGCCCCTTGACTTTCACCCAAGTGACTTATTTCTCTCCCTAAGCCATCATTTCTTCTCTGATCCATCTCAAAGTAATATTATAAATATTTTTCTCTAATGAAAAATATTCATTTTCTCTCTAAAACCCTAATTAGCCCCTTGTGTTCCAAAGAAACCCCAATTTTTCTTGCCCACAAAAATCTGAGAAAATTCCAAAATATTCTTTGAACCCTAGGCACCTTCCTGAGAAAAAATATTTCATCACTTTTTGGAATATTTTTGCTACAGAAAATATTTTCTGTTCTGGACAGAAATGGTAGTTTCTACAGCAACTACCATTTTACTTGCTCAATTGTGGCTGAATTTTCTTGTGCATCATCACCTTAGTAGATGATTGCTAACCTCCAAAGCCCAGTTCCCAACTCTCAGTATTTTGACCACAGAAGCTCTCAAAGTTACTGTCCAGAAACTTACCAGGAAGTGGAAATCCATGTTACTGCTGTCGGTGTCAAAACCGGCGGATCTCGGGTAGGGGGTCCCGAACTGTGCGTCTAAGGCGGATGGTAACAGGAGGCTGGGGACACAATGTTTACCCAGGTTTGGGCCCTCTCGATGGAGGTAATACCCTACTTCCTGCTTGATTGATCTTGATGATATGAGTATTACAAGAGTTGATCTACCACGAGATCGTAGAGGCTAAACCCTAGAAGCTAGCCTATGATTATGATTGTTGTTGTCCTACGGACAAAACCCTCCGGTTTATATAGACATCGGAGGGGGCTAGGGTTACACAGAGTCGGTTACAAGGGAGGAGATCTACATATCCGTATTGCCAAGCTTGCCTTCCACGCAAAGGAGAGTCCCATCCGGACTTGGGACGAAGTCTTCAGTCTTGATCTTCATAGTCCAACAGTCCGGCAGAATTATATAGTCCGACTGTCCGAGGACCCCCTAATCCAGGACTCCCTCAGTAGCCCCTGAACCAGGCTTCAATGACGATGAATCCGGCGTGCAGATTGTCTTCGGCATTGCAAGGCGGGTTCCTCCTCCGAATACTCCATAGAAGATTTTGAACACAAGGATCGTGTCCGGCTCTGTGAAATAAATTCCACATACCACCATAGAGAGTATAATATTTTCACAAATCTAATCTGCTGACAAGTTTCATAGCGTGACATCATGCCACGGCACGGTCATTATTCGAACCGTTTCTCCTAACCATCTACTGCACATATTGCGAGGCGGTTTTCTTGGCACGTCTTGTCGAAGCAGAGATCGTGTCCCCCTATCACGGGATTCTCATCAATACGGGTGTGGGTATCCCAACCACGCCATCAATTACGGCATTTGGGGAATAAGCAAGTTTGCCAGGCAGGTGAGGAGGCGCATAGTTTCTTCCGCCCTTATAAGGGGACAAGGATTCATCTTTTTCACCCACGCCTTCTTCTTCCTTGCTCACCCATTCTTGTGCACTCGAGCTCCAGCGCCCAAGTCTGCATTCTCTCCTCAAAACCACTCCAAGCATGTCCGGAGCGGGAGGCAAGTGGATGGTCTCCTCCGTTACGGATAAGGACATCACAAAGCTGCGGGGAGCCGGATACCTGGCCGCAGATATCGCGCACCGGCTACCAGATGCGGGGCAGATCGTCCCTACTCCAGAACCCCATGAGAGGGTGGTATTTCTTACCCACTTCGTCCACGGACTGGGATTTCCCCTCCACCCGTTTGTCCTTGGGTGCATGTTCTACTACGGGCTGGATTTTGACGATCTGGCCCCCAATTTAATCCTCAACATCTTGGCGTTTATATTCGTGTGCGAGGCCTTCCTCCGCATCAAGCCCCACTTCGGCCTATGGCTGAACACCTTCAACGTTAAACCGAAGGTGGTGGTTAGCCAGCAAGCGGAGTGCGGAGGCGCCATGGTGGGCAAAATGCCCAACGTCACCTGGCTCGAAGGCTCCTATGTGGAGATCGTCAAGGGGTGGCAATCGGGGTGGTTCTACATCACCGAGCCGTGTGACACCAACTGGGTGGCGGCCCTCGAATTTCGATCCGGAATCCCCATGCGGCTCACCTCCTGGAAAGAGAAGGGCCTATCCTGGGGTTCATCGGTGGAGCTGACTGGACTCCAAACCTGCGTCAAAAACATGATAAGCAAGAAAATCAAGCTTTTCAACGTGGTCCAAGTCATGCTCTTCCGCCGGATCCTCCCGTGTCAAAGACGGGCATTCAATTTGTGGGAGTTCGACCCGGCTAAGCACCAGACGCTGCGAGAGCTCTTCGACATGACGCACAAGGACGTCTGGAAGGTGCTGTTCAAGGGCGCCGAGGTACCTCCTCCCCTCACCGAGGACCGCGGACTCAGCACAAAGGGCCCTGCCAATCCGGTAAGTCTTTTATATCTCCTAAGATGTTCTTTCCCCCAGTATAACCATGTGCGGGATCTAAGTCTCCACGCCATTTAACAGGACTGGGTAGCGACAGCGGAGTAGATCCATTGTCCAGCTCCCCTGCCCGAAGAAATGCTCTCCTAACGGAGATGCTGGTACTGGCGCCTTATGAGGTGCCGAAGAAGAAGGCCAAGAAGAAGGCCACAGGGACCAGGAAGGGTCTCCGGCGCAAGGTTATATCGGACTTATCGTCCGAAAACACCGAGGCGCACTCCTCCCACGAAAACAAGGAGGAGGAAGAGGAAAGTTCTCCCCCCCAGCCAGGGGGACAGGAAAAGGAAGGCCGCCCCATCAGGGGAGGCCAAAGGGTCCAAGAAGGGAAGGACCCTCCTCCCTGACTGCTCCACGACGGTCGCTTTCAGCGACGAGGAGTGGTTACCCAGGGACAAGCCCCTGGTGAAGTCGTGAGTATCCGGATACCATAATAATTCTTGGTATGCTTTATTGTACTGCTTCTTATCACGCCAAACATGATTATGCAGTCCATCCCGAGCCCATATCGACGTATCTTCGTCGGATGATTCTTTGGGCCCGCCCGATGTGAACAGAGATTCACTCCCGACCGCCTCCTCTCCCCGCCCTACGGATGACGCCGAGGTGTTGTCTCAAAGGGAACTGAACCAAGGGGAGACAGTTCCGAAGGAGCCCCAAGGCGACATTCCAGGCGCTGGTCGCACGAGGGGCAAGACTCCCCTGGGCCCTAACGCCGGGGGCAGCAAGTCTAGCCCCAAGCCGAATACGGCGCCGGAACCTCCAGTGCTTCTGGATTCTGTCAGGAAACCCCTCACTAAGGGGGGCAAGCCGTCTGTGCCGATGGCCTCTGTCCATCCAGAGGCATCGGACAACTTGCTGGAAGTGCTTCGCGGCGCTTCCATTGACGAAGAGCACCGCACTATTATGAGTGCGGTAGTCAAGAAGGCTGAGTCCGTTAAGAGCGGACTGACTGAAGCCTGTGCCAGCCTCCTAACCGTCTTTGAGGTAAGTAATCAAATTGTAAGAAAATGTTACAGCACAGTAGCCCCTGATGCTCTGTTTGGCGTTCGCGAAGAAAGGCCGAATAGAGGATCAAATAATAATCGCAGGAGTCTAATCAGAATGTGTCTACGTGAATAAGCAGGCTTCACTGCTGGCCGTCGCCGCTCGTACTGCGGAGGTTGCCGCGCTGAAGCGGGACCTTGAGCGGTCCAAGGAAGACCTCGGCCTTACCAAGAGGCAGCTCGAAGAGAACAAAGGTAAGAGACACCCCGTCTGAATATTGAAAAGAAATTTTTGGTTTTGGAATAATAGGATCGTCATGAATTTTGCTAGGGGCCACGACCGAAGTGGCGGCCCTGCAGAAGGCGCTATCCGAGGCCGAAGACAAAGCGGCCAAGGAGCGCATCGAGCGAGAGAAGCAAGAGGCCCGAGTAGGCGAGGTGCAGCAAGAGCTCCAGGCTCTCGTCAAGAAACACGAGTCCTTGGAGCTTGACTGTAAGACGCAAGGGTCCGAGCTTGCGAAGGCCCTCGAAAATGCACAACATGCCAAGGCCGAAGCCCAAAAGGCCCTCTAGGAAATTGACACAGTTAAGAAGATAGCGGCGGGTAAGGCATTCATTATGCAAAGCAAGCATGGGAAGGAAACTTTCTTTTTACTTACCCGAGTTCGGAGCTCTCCAGGAGCGTTCGCAGATGTACCCCGCAGTGTGTCGGATGCCGCGGAGTTCTACCGGGCCGAGGAGGGGAGCTCGACGGAGAAGTTGTTCTGGTCTCAGTATACTGGGACCGAACACCCAATGCCCTTGAGCAACCAGTTGAAGCAACTGGTCGAGCTTCACAAGGCGGCCGAACAGGCCATGAAGGCTCTTATAGTCTGGATGTGGCCTGGCGAGCCCCTGCCTGGTAGCTACTTCGGTCTGGTGAGGCGGCTTGTGAATGCCTGCCCACGGTTTGAAGTCATAAAGCGGTCCGTCTGCATCGAGGGTGCGCACAGGGCTTTTGCCCGGGCGAAGGTGCACTGGGCGAAGCTGGATGCCGAAAAGCTGGTGAAGGAGGGGCCGGCGGAGGGCGAGGAGCATCGCCACCCCGAAAAGTATTATGACAGTGTCCTGAAGGGTGCTCGCCTTGTGGCGGAGGAATGTGCTAAGGATGTAATATTTGAATGAATGTACTCATGTGATCCTGTAATATGAAACGAGTTCATCTGTGCTATGCAACACTTGTTAATTTAAAATATTACCTTCTATGCGGCCGTTTATAAAATCTGAGAGTTGGCCAGTCGTTGGCTTCTGGCCCCCATGTAACTAGTACTGAGGTGTTCGGGATAAACCTGAGCACTCTTTATCCCAATTTTTGGTCCTTCGAAGGAGGTGTTCAGCACAACGAACCAGGCAATCGGACTGTAAAGCTTTATCAATCTCACTTAGCCATAGAAGTCTACAATTTTAAATTTTGGCGAAGCCCCTAGTATTCGGAAGGCCGAATTTGGGGCGCTATATACGCCTAAGTCGGGCAAGGCCGACTCCTCGCCCGAAGCGGAAAAAGTCTTTAAGGACTTGAGACATCTTGAACAGCGACCATCTCTCGCCTCATCATGACAGTCAGCTTTCGGCTTTCTCTATGGAGGTGCTCGTCCGGAAGAACCGGGACACAATCGCAGTAGTTCTCCCAGTGCTACCTTAGCCGATATAGCGGAACGTAAGGTACCAAAACATGGGAGCTGGGGAAACCCAACTATTTACCCAAGACATGATTCGGAGCTGATGCATATAATGCTATAAGTTCGGGGTGCCGTACTGTCAAAAGTGTTCGGACTTTTCACGCCGTGTTATGGGGTATACTGAAGCCCCTGGCGCACTGGTCGTACCAGATTGTACGGGTGCAATTTGTCGTAAAATAAGCATCCAAGGAAAAAGGAAATACAATAATAGACTAACGCTATGCATTGTTATTTAAATAATACGTCAAAGCGTACGGATACAAGTAGTGCAATAAGCAAAAAGTAGGACTATTTGACATGTCCTATCCAAGGGTAGGCTGCGTATTGGTATGTAAAACAGGTATTCAATCATTATCAGAGACCACCTGGGGATTCCCTTGTACGTCAGAGAGTCTTGCTTCCTTGGTATTTCCTTCTCGCAATGAGTCAACAATCAGACTGCCGGAGAGGTCTTCTAGAGAGTAAGGTCTTGAAAGAGAAAAAATGATAAAGGTAAACGTGCCCTGGGGCGGTTGAGCCGCATTGTGGGCTGTGCCATAGCCGTGCCTCCGCCTATGCCCATGGTATTTTGAGTGTGTAGTTATGTACGCGCGGCACAAATTTCGCCGCTTGACTGGGACTATGGCGGAGGCCAAATTGCTATCCGAGCTCTGAACGTGCCTGGAGATCCTGTTGCAGGTTACTCCGGACTTGCTTGAAGGTGTCCGGGGGCCTTTTCACCAAATTGGCGGTTGGCCTCAGAAGGCTGCTTTGTGCTTCCGCTGCGAGGGTTGTAGTGTGCTCCTCCACACGGAGTGAGCGTTCTGTGTTTCCATTAACTGTTATAACTTCGCGAGGTCCTGGCATTTTCAGCTTGAGGTACACATAGTGCAGTACCGCATTGAATCTAGCAAATGCGGTTCGTCCGAGTAGTGCGTGATAGCCACTACGGAATGGGACGATATCGAAGATTAGTTCCTCGCTTCGGAAGTTGTCCGGAGATCCGAAGACCACTTCCAGTGTGATTGAGCCCGTGCAACAGGCCTCTACACCCGGTATGACACCCTTGAAGGTGGTTTTTGTGGGTTTGATCCTTGAGGGGTCTATACCCATTTTGCGCACTGTATCCTGATAGAGTAGGTTCAGGCTGCTTCCACCGTCCATAAGGACGCGAGTGATGTGAAATCCGTCGATGATGGGATGAAGAACCAATGCGGCAGAACCGCCATGACGGATACTAGTGGGGTGGTCCCTACGATCGAAAGTGATCGGACAAGAAGACCATGGGTTGAACTTTGGGGCGACTGGCTCCATCGCATAGACGTCCCTTAGTGCACGCTTCCGTTCCCTCTTGGGAATATGGGTTGCGTATATCATGTTCACCGTTTTCAATTGGGGAAGAAATTTCTTCTGTTCTGCTGTGTTCGGCGGCCGGGGCTCCTCCTCATCGTCGCTATGTAGCCCCTTTTCCTTGTTTTCGGTATTCAACTTGCCGGCCTGCTTGAACACCCAACATTCTCTGTTGGTGTGATTGGCTGGCTTATCGGGGGTGCCGTGAATTTGACACGAGCGATCGAGTATGCGGTCCAAGCTGGACGGGCCCAGATTGCTTCTTTTGACCGCATACTCGATCGCTCGTGTCAATGCTAGATTCAGTGGCTCTAAATCCGGTCACGGATGTTATGCTTAAATGCCGCTAGGGCCTCTGCATCCGGACAATCGACAATTTGGTTCTTTTTAGTTAGGAACCGGGTCCAGAATTTCCTGGCCAATTCCCCTGGCTGCTGAGTTATATGGCTCTAGTCATCAGCATCCGGTGGTCGCACATAAGTGCCCTGGAAGTTGTCAAGGAAAGCATCTTCCAAATCCTCCCAACTGCCAATGGAGTTTGCTGGCAAGCTATTCAGCCAATGCTGCGCTGGTCCTTTGAGTTTTAGTGGGAGGTACTTGATGGCATGTAGATCATTACCGCGGGCCATGTGGATGTGGAGGAGGAAATCCTTGATCCATACCGCGGGGTCTGTTGTACCATCATATGACTCAATGTTCACGGGTTTAAATCCTTCTGGGAATTCGTGATCCATTACTTCATCAATGAAGCATAGGGGGTGTGCGGCGCCTCTGTGTCGGGCTATGTCATGACGTAGTTCATACGAGTCTTGTCTGCTGTATTCAGCCCGGCCGTATTTGCTTTTAGTGTATCCGGCGTGACGATCATCGTCACGCGTTGGGGCGCGCCCCCGTGATCCGTAGATCGATCTTGTATGTCCTGCTTTGTTTTCCAATACGTCTCGCAGGTCCTGCATGTTGCCCCGGGCCTTGGTGTTTTTGTTTGGCTGGCGACGGGGTGCGGACTGGACTTCGGGCTGATATGCCCCTCTGTCTCGGCCATGAGGTGGCCGATCAGCCGCACCATATGCTGGTAATGCAGGTTTTAATGCTTCCTCCTCGAGTTGGGGTAGCAACCTGCACTTTGGGTAACTCTTGGTTGGGCGATCGAGTTTGTATTCCTCGGCCGCCAGGACCTCAGTCCATCTCTCCGCTAGCAGATCTTGATCAGCTCGAAGCTGTTGTTGCTTTTTCTTTAGGCTATTTGTTGTGGCTATAAGCAGGCACTTGAAGCGCTCCTGCTCGATGGGATCCTCAGGCACGATAAATTCTTCGTTGCCGAGGCTCACCTCGTCTTCGGAGAGAGGCATGTAATTGTCATCGTCTGATTCTCCGTCTGCTGCCTGTTCCTGAGGGCTAGCTTGTTCATCCTCCTGCTCGAGGCCTGGCTAGAGGGGATTGTATTCGTCTCCGGCACTATCCGGAGCATTATTGTCTCTTGTATCACTGCTTTTGCTATGGCGGGACTTAGACCGGCGCCGCTGATGCCCGTGCTTGGATTGCTTCTTGGAGGGATTATCCTCCGTAGCCTTATCGCCATCGCCTTGTTTGGGGGTGTACACCATGTATATATCATATGATGAGGTGGAAGTCCAGCGACCTATGGGCGGTGGTTCCTGTTCGTCTCCTGCATCGTCGTCCGTACCGTCGATGTCTTCGGAGCCGAAATTGAGCATGTCGGTTAAATCGTTGAAAGTGGATACTAAGTTGGTGGTAGGTGGGGAGCGAATTTCTTCCTTGTCCGCATCCCACTCTAGTCGGACATAGTTCGGCCAAGGGTCTCCTGACAAGGAGAGAGACCTCAATGAGTTTAGCACGTCACCCAGTGGTGAGTACTAAAAGATATCCGCGGAGGAAAACTCCATGATCGGTGCCCAATCAGATTAGATAGGCACGGACGCAGGCGGTTCGGAGCCCGTGGCCGGGGACGAATCCAAGTGTCCGGCAACGAGGGTCTCGTAGGAAGTGAAGTTAGCATTCGGCTCTATCGCCGCTTAGTGCACGGCCTTCGTGGCGGGGTCCATCCCCCCATCCTCGGATGGCGCAATCTGTTCAGGATTGAGGGCCGGAGTAGTTGCAGGTGTGTTTTCCCGAACACTGTTCGACGGCAGTGCTAAGTCATGCTCGTCGTGACTGTGCGACGCACCTGACATGGGCTCGAATCCATCGAAGATCAAGTCTCCGTGGATGTCGGCAGTATAGTTCAAGTTTCCAAACCTGACCTAATGGCCAGGGGTGTCGGAGTAAATGACCACCGTAGCCTAACCGACTCCCCTGGCTCTTCAAAAATTATCGGGCCGATCGGGCCTTCAAGCACCCAAAGCACAGGGCCGCCTTCCCTTGCCGGCTATCTCACAGGCCGACTACTGGATGGCGGCCCGACCCTGTAACCCTCCCGAAGAAAGCCACAAGAAGGCCGACTCCAAGAAGCCGGCCACAAGAAGACCGACTCCACGATGCCGGCCACAAGAGGGCCGGCTCCCGGCAAGCAGCCAAGATTGCACCCTCAAGGACTCCACCCACATAACAGTGACGAGACGGGTCATGGCTGCAGTAAAGCCTGCCACCCCCGAATCCCGGAGCACGCATGGCCACAGTGCATCGTACGGGTCAGCCATCCCCCATCCGGCGCGGCACTGTTGCCATGTTGACCATGACGCCACCCACGACAGGCTGTCGGTATGGCTCGCGGGCGGCGGGCCCCTTCAGCCAGAGAGACGCTTGAAGGCGGCCGAGCCCCCCCAGTCGGCCTGGGGTGTAGCCGGCTCCCAATAGCCGGCTACCTCACTCCCTCAGACGGCGGCACTGTAGCCATGCTTACCTCAGCAAAGCCCTCGTCATCAGGGGCGAGGCTACAGTAACCAGCCGCTGGCAAGACCCCCAGGCGGTGGGGCCAGCCTGTCGGCCAAGAGGCCGGAAGCCAGCGGGACCCACCAGTCGGTGGGCCCCAGCGGCCGGCGGAGAAGCCGGCGGGTACATACACTGACGGCCTGGACCCGCATCCAGCCAGATTACCATTGTACCCCTGGGGGGTAGGCCTTTATAAACCCCCAGGGCACCCATGCAAAGGGTTGATCTCCTAGAGTTTTAGACACAACATAGAGAGAAGTGGAGAGCTAGCCTTGCCCTTCTTCTTCCTCTAGCCGAACAACTCAAGGAGCCACTTGTGTTGATCTAGTGATCATGCGGAGACCCCGCAGAGTAGGACTAGGGGTGTTATCTCCACGGAGAGCCCAGAACCTGGGTACGATTCGCCAGCGTGCATGTCTTCGCCTTATCCCGTTTCCAGGCACCGGCGATGTCTTACTGGCTCCCACAATGATAAGCCACCCGTTGGCATATGTCGCACCTACCACCCGACATTTGGCGCCCACCATGGGGCCAGGTGCACGGTCATCTGGAGACCTGTTCTAGACGGGAACCCATTTCCTTCCCAGTGAGCGTAGCCACCCCGGCACGCCCGATGGCGCTTGCCCCGACGCGCTGCAAGGCGTCGACGACGCCTGTGAGGCGAGCTCCCTCGCCGATCTTCTTGGCGAGGCTCGCATCTCCAACGAGCCTGTGTCCGACGCGGGCACAGACTGCCCTGAGAGCCGCCTCGTCAGCCTCCTCGACCAGCTTCACGTCTCCAGCGAGCCTCCTGTGGATTTGGAGTCGGTCGGCTCCACCGACCCGATGATTGTCGACTCCGACACGGCATCGCTTGACGCCTTCCCCACCAACATGGTGATCATCGACGACCCTCTTCCTCGAGCCGATAGTGGCGGCAGCACTGTCACTGAGGTGCTTGTCATCAGCCATGGCGCCACCTCAGGCGAGAATGCCCACGACGCCCTACAAGCGGCGCAACACGACCTGTCCGCCCCTATCCCGGCCGACGCCGACGCCGAGACCCTGGAGGCACGCCGCCTAGCCCTCATTGCGGAGGGCCAGAAGATAGCATTCATGAGACGCCTCACTGAGGCTCACCAGCGCGAAGTCGACCGCGCCGCCTTTGGTACGCCACCTCCTGGCGGGCCGAGCCGAGCCGAGCCGGCATCGTCAAGAAGCGCGGCGCGGCCATCGCCAGCATGCTAGGAGCAGACCGCCAAGTCTACACCATGCCACTCTAGAACCTGCGTGCTGCACAGGCGGCCGTAGACTAGCTGAACGGGCTGCGGGCCGACGAGCTCCCCTACATGACTAGACGCATCTAGCAGCTGATCGACGCGGCCGCAGAGCGGCATGAAGCCGGTGCCCGCTCTGAAAGTCCTCCCCCACGCCGAGAGCACGGCGCCACATCCGGACGCCGACTGCAAGCGGCGCCCGTGCAAGAAAAGACAAGGAGCCGGCTGCTAGCCGCAGTCGGACTCGGCTCACCATCGAGCGCGATGCAGAAGGCCGCCCCCGAGCTGTGGAACGATAAGGCAATCCGCCTCCTCCCCCGCCTCGCGGGGAGAGATATCCCACCCCGCCGCCTGTTACGCATCCGACTCTCGGCGACCGACTAGGCCACAGCGAACTAGTCGGCGAGAATGACGCCCGCCACCGGATCGACCGCCTAGCGCGATCCCTGGTGCTAGATGAAGAAGATGATGTCGGCCTGCCTTGCTTTGGCCCCCGCATCCGCGACGAGCCCTTCCCCAAAGGGTTCTCACGCCCAATAGACACGCCAAAATACAATGGCTCCGTGAAGCCGGAAGACTGGTTGATCGATTACTCCACCGCAGTCAGCATAGCAAACGGCAACAGGCACGTTGCCGTGAAGTACGTCCCGCTCATGCTTCAAGGCACGACACGCACCTGGTTGAATAGCCTCAAGCCGTACAGCGTCAACAGCTGGCTAGACTTCATGGAAGTGTTCATCCGCAATTTCACCAGCACATACAAGCGGCCTCCCAAGCCCCGCTAGCTTTCCTTGTGCGTCCAAGGGCCCAGCGAATCAACTCGCGACTACCTCACGCATTGGGCCGAGCTCCGCGACTCCTGCGAAGGGGTGCACGAGGTTCAAGCCATAGAGTACTTCACCGCCGGGTGCCGAGAGGGCACCCTCCTCAAGCACGGACTCCTTTGCGATGAGCCGACAACCCTCGACAAGCTGCTGATCATAGCAGACAAGTACGCCACGGCCGACTCTTCAATGAAGACTGAGCTTCGAGTGGATGCCTCTGGAAAGGTGCTCGTCCCGGCTCCCAAGACACCGGCCGGTGACTCCAGTCGACGCCCGCACCCAAACGACCACAAGCGCAAGGCCCCTATGCCGCCTTCCACCAGTCCGCAAGTAGCCACAGTCGGCCGATGCCCAAGAAGCAGAAGGGCGGCAGGCCGGCTTGGCAGCCGGCTTTCTCCTACGAGCAAACCCTTGATGCCCCCTGCAAGTTCCACAGCGTCGCGAAGCCGTCCAACCATATGCCTCGGAAGTGTCATTGGCTCACGCGAATCTCCAAAGGCAAAGGGCTGGTGCCGCCTCCACCTGCTGGCCAGCCACCTCCAGCCCCTCAGCAGCCGGCTGCTCGACCAGTAGTCGGAGCCATTCAAGACGAGTTCCCGGACGAGCATGCCGCCTACGTCGTCTTTACAAGCCAAACTGAAGACAGACACAGTCGGCGCCGACAACAGCAAGAAGTCAACGCGGTCGCCTCTAACAACCCAGAGTTTATGCATTGGTCTGAGAAGCCTATCAGCTGGAGCCGGGCCGATCACCCAGAGGTGATGCCGTCTCCCGGCTCTTATGCATTGGTGTTGGACGCCACCCTCGCGACAGAAAGGCGAGCTGCCCGTTTCTCCCGAGTAATGATTGACGGTGGGAGCAGCATCAACATACTGTACCGTGACACCATGGAGAAGCTGAACATCAAGACGAAGCAACTCATGCCAAGCCGGACTGTGTTCCATGGCATCATACCCAGCCTGTCCTGCTCACCAATCGGCAAGATCAAGATAGATGTTCTCTTCGGAGACAAGGATCACTTCCGCCGAGAAGCAGTCTGGTTTGAAGTGGTGGATCTAGAGAGCCCTTACCACGTGTTGCTTGGCCGACCTGCCCTGGCCAAGTTCATGGTTGTGCCCCACTACGCCTACCTCAAGATGAAGATGCCTAGTTCAAAGGGGATCATCACCATAGCTGGAGACTACAAGAAATCCTCTGAGTGTGCTGCAGCCAGCAGTCGGCTGGCCGAGTCCCTCGTGATTGCCAAAGAAAAAAAGA
This sequence comes from Aegilops tauschii subsp. strangulata, assembly GCF_002575655.3. Lineage (NCBI taxonomy): Eukaryota > Viridiplantae > Streptophyta > Magnoliopsida > Poales > Poaceae > Aegilops > Aegilops tauschii. The sequence goes on along the minus strand of NC_053036.3, from coordinate 256,220,051 downwards.
TGTTGTACCGAGTCGTGGCCATGGCCGGCAAGCAGCCGGCCCTGTCCCCTGACCCCAAGGAATATGATGCTCAAGGCTCCTTCCAGCCGGCCAAGGAAACAAAGAAGATACCTCTGGACCCAGAGAACCCGGAGAGGTTTGCCGTCATTGGAGCAAACCTGGACAGCAAATAGGAAGGCGAGCTCGTCGATTTCCTCCGTGAGAATCGGGACATCTTTGCATCGTCCCCAAAGGAAATGCCGGGTGTTCCGAAGGATTTCGCCGAGCACAAGCTACACATCCGAGCAGACGCAAAACCAGTCAAACAACCTCTCCGCCGACTGTTGGAGGAGAAGAGAAGGATTGTAGGAGAAGAGATAGCCCAGCTTCTGGCAGCCGGCTTCGTTATGGAGGTGTTTTTTCCGGAATGGCTTGCCAACCCGGTCCTTGTATTGAAGAAAAACAATAAATGGTGCATGTGTATAGATTATACCAGCCTCAACAAAGCCTGCCGCAAAGATCCGTTTGCCTTACCTCGAATCGATCAAGTGATAGACTCCACAGCCGGATGCGAGCTGTTGAGTTTCTTGGATGCTTACTCAGGCTACCATCAGATCAAGTTGGATCCAGCCGACCGCCTGAAGACCGCCTTCATCACACCATTCGGAGCTTTCTGCTACCTGACTATGACATTCGGCTTGAGTAATGTTGGTGCCACTTTTCAGCGTTGCATGCAGAAGTGCCTCCTCAAGCAACTCGGCAGAAATGCCCACGTCTATGTAGACGATATTGTGGTGAAGACGGAGAGGCGCGGCACCCTGCTGGATGACCTCAGAGAAACATTCGGCAACTTGCGCCGGTTTTAGATCAAGCTCAACCCTGAGAAATGTGTGTTCGGAGTACCAGCCGGCCAGGTTCTAGGCTTCTTGGTCTCCGAACGCGGCATCGAGTGCAACCCAGTGAAGATCAAGGCCATAGAGAGAATGGAGATTCCTACCAAACTGCGAGACGTCCAAAAGTTTACCGGGTGCCTGGCCTCCCTGAACCGCTTCATCAGCCGACTAGGAGAGAAGGTTCTCCCCCTGTACTGACTAAGGAAAAAGTCCACCCACTTCGAGTGGAACGACCAAGTAGACCAAGGTTTTCACGAGTTGAAGAAGATGTTGACCACGCCACCTGTCTTGGCGGCACCGACTGAGAAAGAGCCCATGCTCCTTTACATTGCCGCGACTAGCCGAGTGGTCAGCACAGTTATTGTGGTCCAACGCCCAGAAGAAGGCCGGGCTCAGTTAGTCCAGAGGTCGGTGTATTATTTGAGCGAAGTACTGTCCACCTCAAAGCAAAACTACTCGCACTACCAGAAGATGTGCTATGGAGTATACTTCGCCGCCAAGAAGCTGAAGCCCTACTTTCAAGAGCACCCCATCACGGTCGCATGTACTGCCCCGCTTGCCGAGATCATAGGCAGCCGGGATGCATCCGGCCGGGTGGCCAAGTGGGCCATTGCGCTGGCTCCTTACACGATCTTCTACCAGCCTCGCACCGCCATCAAGTCCCAAGCATTGGCCGACTTCCTTGTCGACTGGGCCGAGACCCAGTACCTACCGCCGGCTCCCGACTCCACTCATTGGCGGATGCACTTCGATGGATCCAAGATGCGCACCGGCTTGGGAGCCAGCATCGTCCTCACCTCTCCCAAGGGCGACAAACTCAGATACACATTGCAAATTCATTTTGCCGCTTCCAACAACATGGCCGAGTACGAGGCACTCATACATGGGCTCCGGCTAGCCAAAGAGCTCGGCATCGCCGGATCCTGTGCTATGGCGACTCGGATTTGGTAGTCCAACAATCATCTGGCGACTGGGACGCCAAGGACGCAAACATGGTGAGCTACCGATTCCTCGTTCAGCAAATCAGCGGATACTTTAAAGGATGCGAGTTCCTCCACGTGCCACGGGCCGACAACGAGAAAGAAGATGCCCTGGCACGAATCGGTTCCACCCGACAAGCTATCCCAACCGGCGTCTCTCTCCAACGCCTCCTCAAACCGTCTGTCAAGCCGTCTCCAGAATCAGACTCCATCTTCGTACCGCTTGAACCTGATGCAGTCGGATCCGACTTGGGAAACCCAGCAGGCGGCTCGGGGACTGCCGTAGTCGCACCCGGCTCGGGGACTTCAGAACCCGGCCCGGGGACTGCAGCAGTCGGCCCGGGGACTGCAACGACACAACAAGCGGTGGCCGACTCCAACTCTTCACCACCCAACCCACCCACCCTGGTCGCAGTAGCCGTATTGGCAATAGAAGAAGTCACAGCTCCATCATAGGCTCAACCCATCCTCAACTTCCTGGTAAACAGAGAGCTGCCGACTGACGAGATCTCGGCAAGACAAAGTTCAACGCCGAGCCAGAGCATACACAATAGTAAACAGATAACTCGTTAGGCACAGCGTCACTGGAGTCTTCTAGCGCTGTGTCGAGCCAGAGAAGGGCATATCAATCCTCAAGGACATCCACTAAGGCGAATGCGGCCACCACGCGGCCTCAAGATCACTTGTCGCCAAAGCTTTCCGCCATGGGTTCTTCTAGACGACTTCTTTGGAAGACGCTAAGGAATTAGTCAAATACTGCAAAGGGTGCCAAGTCTTCTGCTCCAAGCAACACCTGCCGGCTTCTGCACTCAAGACCATCCCCCTCACCTGGCCTTTGCCGTCTGGGGACTGGACATGGTGGGCCCATTCAAGACGGCGCGTGGCGGCATGACACATCTGCTTGTCGCCGTGGACAAATTCACCGGATTGAAGCGAAGCCAATCAAGAAGCTGAACGGGCCGACTGCCGTGACATTCATCGCAGATTTCACCACCCGGTATGGCATACCACACAGCATCGTCACCGACAATGGCACAAATTTTGCCAAAGGAGCACTGGCACGTTTCTGTGCAACACAGAGCATCCGACTGGACTTAGCGTCCGTAGCCCACCCGCAGTCAAACGGCTAAGTCGAGCGAGCAAACGGCCTCATCCTCTCCGGCATCAAGCCCCGACTAGTCATACCACCGGAGCGTTCGGCCAGCTGCTGGCTCGATGAGCTGCCCGCCGTCCTCTGGAGTCTGCGTACTACCCTGAACAAAGTCAACCGGCTTCACCCCTTTCTTCCTTGTATATGGTGCCGAGGCTGTCATCCCAACTGACATTGAGTTCGACTCACCTCGGGTCACCATGTACACGGAGGCGGAGGCCAAGGAAGCGCGAGAAGACGACGTTAACCTGCTGGAAGAGGGCCGGCTGTTAGCACTCAGCCGGTCTGCCATCTACCAGTAGGGTTTGCGCCGTTACCATAACCGGAAGGTCAAGCCAAGATCCTTCCAAGAAGGCGATCTTGTGCTCCGGCTGATCCAGCGAACAACCGGCCAACACATGCTCTCGGCCCCTTGGGAAGGCCCCTTCGTCATCAGCAAGGCCCTAGGCAACGACTCCTACTACCTGATCGATGCACAGAAGCCGAAGGCACGCAAGTGAGATGATTCCGGCAAGGAGTCGGAACGACCATGGAACGCCAATCTCCTACGAAGATTTTACAGCTAAATGCAGTATGTACCACGCTACCTTTTGTATTAAGTACAAGACAATGGGCCCCCCGAGGAGCACTCGGGGACTATCCTCTTTTATCTATGTATGATGAGTGTCATACCTATGAATGTATTACTACATTTGTTTTCCTGTCCGGCACCGGGTTCAATCAGTCGGCCCGGGACTTGCCGCCTTGAGTTATATTAAAGATCTACCTGCAGTCAGACAAGTAGTGTGCCGGCACCCAAGCCCTCTCTTGTTGAAAGTCGCAGCTTGAAGATTCGACTGCCCGACTGGCAAGAGTCAAAGGCAGGAAAGGATGCCCACATGAAAAACGGCTAAGGACTAACGAACTTATATAACACAAGCCGGCCTCCCACCCCGCCAACCGGCTGTCAGAACAGCCGGCTGGCCGGCTTCCGATTCACCTTGCCACAATCTAAAAAAGCTAGAGTACTTGCCCTCCCAAACGGCCAAGCCCTTCCCCAGCCACAGACTACAGAGCAGCTGTCCGGCTGGGAAGGCGGCGACCAAGGGAGGGCGGCAAAGGAAACAGCCAAAAGGATGAAAAGAAAATATTTACACAAAAGGCCTTCAAAAGGCCGGCGTTCAACATAGTTTGAATACACCCCCAGTGGGTGGAACTGCGCAAACCTAACAAATATTGTTCAAAGAGTAATAAACAGGAAAGCAAAGGTGGCGGATTAGGCCAAAGGTGCAACAGGCGAGCCAGGAAGGTCAGTGGAGACGGCAGTGCTGGCTGGAGGAGTGGCCGGCTGGCGAGTCTCGGCTTGATCATCACCGGCTGCACGCGGCGCACTCGCACATGCCTCGTTGCTGGAGGCACGATCAAGCTGAGGCTGGCCGGTTGCTCCACCGTCTGGCACGGCGTCTTCACCATCCTCTCCCTCCTCCTCTTCGCCCTCGTCACTGGAGTCGATCTCCTTCGCCGAGTCTTCACCATCCGCTGGGTTCAGCCCAAACCACTCCTCCGGCTGAGCAACGCCGTCATCATTCACCTCAGGGGCAAAGGCACTGGTGTCGGTGTAGTCGGCGATCACCGAGGCGCGGTGGATGATAGACGGCCGCACCGCCTCCAGCTCTTCGTTGGCCTCCTGCCGCCAGGTGGTCAGCTAGGCCAAATCCAGCCGAGGATACCAAGCTCGGACGAATTCCAGCGCCCGCCTGGCGCCTGACCGAGCTGCAGAAGCCTTCCAGGCCTCGAAGCGGCCAACCGCTACCTCCAGCCAGTCGGCAGTCCGACTGGGGGTACGGGGAACCACCTCGCCGGGCCAGAGGGCGGCCAGCACTTGCGCCCCGATGCGCTGAAGATAGCGGAGCATGTGGTGAGCCGGCTGGAGGCAGGCTTGGATCGCCAGAAGCTGCTCCTCAAGCGACCGGCGAGCATCCGGCGCGATCTCAACTCCAGCCTGCCTTTGCGCATCGCGGCGGGCCTCGATGACTTGGTTGGCGGCAACGGAGTAACCAGGGAAGTACTCTGCGCAAGTAAGAAAGGAAGAAAACACAAAGTTAGAAAATGGACCAAATGGCAGGCAGCAAGCAAAGGGACGAAGAAGAAGGCGGCCTACCATCAACCAAATCTTCGATCTGGCCGTAACCGTCACTCAGCGCTTGCCTTGCCTCAACCCAGCTTGCTGCCTCGGTCTCGTATTCGGCTTGGAGGGCGGCCTGGCTGTCCTGCGCCGCCTTCAGGGCCGCCTTATGGCTCTCCTCCTGGTCAGCCAGCTTCTTGACCAAGTGGTCACGCTCCTGAGCCAGGGCGTTGCACTCGGCTTCCTTGGCGCGAAGGGCGGTCTGGGCCCCACCCAACTGCTCCCTCAGATCGGCATTGGCCTCTGCAGATATGGTAAAGAAAAAAAGGCAATAAGAAAGAAGTCGCTGGGAAAGATCCGGCCCGACTGCTCACCAGTCAGACCGAATCTTGGGGACTACACCCAGTGGGTGCGTTGACGTGCCCCCACGTGAGATAAAAGATGAAGCACTTACTTCGGCTCTCGGTCAGATCAATGGTCTTCTGGTTCAGCTCCCGGGCCTGGGAGTTGAAGGTAGCCGCGCAGAGGTTGTGATAGTCCTGCAAATAGGACAGAGGAGCAAATAAGAACAAGATAGCAATCAAAGTCTACTAAGAAGTTCCAAGCCGCCTGCTCAGCAGCTGTCTCGGAACTCGGGGACTACACCCAGTGGGTGCGCTGACGCGCCCCCACGGAAGAAATCAAGAACAAGAAACAAAAAAGCAGGGAGACTCACCTGAATGGCCGTCCGCATTGCGAGGAACTCTTGAGTACACTGCTTCAGCACGGTGGCTTGGGGTTGAAGCCGGTTCCGGACTTCATGCGCCGCCACGTTCAACACGGCTGTCCAACCACCCGGCGTCCACCCCGGCGAGCTGGCGCTGGACGTCTCCAGATCCCGGGCCGACCAGCTAGAGCTCGTGGCCTTCTGCGGGTCTGGCGCCGAAGTTGCCTTCACTGCACGCTGGCGCGATGGTGACCAGACCACAAGGTCTGCCCTCGCAGCCGGCTCGCCTCCAGCCGGTTGCACGGGCGGCGCTCTAGGCCGGCTGCCTTGGTCCGCCTCAGTCGGCGATGGCGGTGCCGCCTCCCTCTCTGGGATGACGACATCGCCCTCCTCCCTCTCCACCGCCAGCTGGTCGCCACCGGCTTCCTCCGGCGGGGGCATCGGGATCTCGGGCGCCACAGCGCGAAGGGGGACGACAAACTGCGGAGGCCGGTTACGCAGGGCCTCCGCCGCCCTCTCTGCAGCTGTAGCCTCCGCCTGAGCCTTGGCCGCTGCGTCGGCTTGTGCCTCCGCCGACCTTTCCATCTTCTCCTGCGCCGCCGTGGCAGCAGCCGGCCTCAGCTCCTCCGCCTCCTACTCCTCCCGCGCCTCCCGCGCATTCCGCTCCGTCGCTGCTTAAAGCTCGGCACGGGGGTCCACGCGGCGGGCGCTTCCAGATCCTCCCGCCGCTCCAACCACGGAGGCGGCAGCGGTCCGCTCAAGAGAAAGCGGAGCCCTGTATTTTTTAAGTCAAGACAAGGACTCAGAAGAATATCAACAAAAAAGAAGAAGGAATACGTGAGAGAATTGACACTTACGCCGAAACCATTTGTGGCTGCTTCACCACCTTGCGGAAGCGGGCAGCCTTCGCGGCCGCCTCGTCCCGCTTGGTCGCCGCCGCCGCGCTCTTGGGCTTCTTCGGCCGACTGCCGAATAGGCTCGGCACGGCCCGGCGCTTCTGCGCGCCGCCTCGGATAGCCGGCGCGGCAAATGAACCCGAGCCATGATGATCGGACACCGGCTGGCGGCGCGGGACGACCTCCACCTCGTCATCATCCGGCCAGTCGTCGGAGCTGGCTCCAAGCTCGGAGCCGCCTGCCTTGCCGACTCCCCCCACGATGTCGTCGTCCAGAGCGGCCGCCCCCAAGTCGGGGTCGTCCAAGTCGTGCGTTGTCCGGCCGGGGAGATATTGGCGCTCCGCCCCCACTGCCCCGGCTGCCGGTCGAAGGAGGGGGCTCTGTCAAGACAAACCGACTGGTCAGAGTCGGCCAAGAAAAACTTGGTCACAAAAATAAAGATGAGAAGAAAAATAAAGCTTACCATAGGCGGGGGATTGGCACGGGAGTACGGCTCCTTGCCAAACTGCCTCTCGTCGGTGAGCCTGTAGTTCGCAAGGTAGTTCACCATGTGAGCTACCTCTGCATGAGGCATCTCCTTGGTACACAGCCGACTCGGATCGAGATTGCCCCTCAATTTACAAAGCATATGAGGGCGGCCTTGGAGCGGGATCACCCGGCGCGCCACGAAGGCGGCCAGCAGGTCGGGCCCGGTCAGGCCCTCCGACTGGACCAATACCCGGAGTCGTGCGACGGCGGCGGCTCCAGCAGGCGACAGTGTTCTGGCCCGATAGGACCATTGGGGCCGCCTCCCAGCCGGCGGGCCGGCTACATAAGCCGGCAAGTTGACGAAGTCGCCTTGCGGAGCGACGTTCTTCACATAGAAGTAGGATTTCTGCCAGAGCTTCACCGACTGGATCAGCGTGATGGGAGGAAAAGGGTTGTCGGCTACCGGCCTCCGCATCGCGATGAAGGCGCCGCTCTGAGTCGGCACGCCCCTCATGGCAGTACCGAGCTTGGACTGGAAGAACTCCCCCCATAGTTCAAGGGTGGGAAGGACGCCGAGGAAGCCCTCGCACAAAGTGATGAAGGCGGACAGCAGCACCACCGTGTTTGGAGTGAGGTGGTGCGGCTGGAGCTGGTAGAACTCGAGGAAGGAACGGAAGAAGCCGCTCGCAGGCAGGCCAAGGCCGCGCAGGCAGTGCGAGCGGAAGATTACCCGCTCGCCCTCCTCCGGCGCCGGCGAGATCTCCCTCTCCGGTGCAAGACGGACCCGCACATGATCCTTGCCGGGCAACCGCCGCGTCTTGCGGAGGAAGTCGATGTGGTCCTCGTGGATGTTGGAGCCGTCCTAGTCTCTGCCGCGCGACATGAGGGCAAGAAGCCGATGAAAAAGGCGCAGCGACGGCGAAAGCATGGCCCCGCGGCGACGAAGCTGCGGGGTAGTGCGATGACTGGAGGGATGGCGCGACAGCGAGGGGCTATAGCGATGGAGAGGAAGAAGAAGAAGGAAATGGCGGAGCGAGGGCGAGCGTGCGAGCGTCTGCCGCTCCTCCTCCTCCCCCTATTTATAGCCTCGTGCGGCGAAGCCAAGGAGGCGAGGCGTAGGGGGGGCGTGGGATTAACTGCGCCCACTCGCCCACGACCCATGATTATTGCGCCCTAACGGCGTGCGGAAACTGCCGTTGGAAGGCGAATTTCCCGGTTTGGGCCACAGGAGATCCACACCTAGGACGAGGCGTGGAAGTGGGGGCCCCGGCCTACGGCGGCGTCCCGTCGCGCGCGTGGGCTCGCAGGCTCTCCCAGCGGGAGGGCGCCACATGGCGCGCGGGCGGCAAGCGGCCGGCCCGCAACCTGGCGTGCGCGCCAGCTGGTTCCCGCCTTCAGATTTCAAAGCCTCACCAAGACAGTGCACCTGATCAAAGCCGGCTCCTAGCTGCTGGCTCCTCAAGATAGGAAGCTTATTAAGCTTCTCGTCCTCCTTTCAGCCGCGAAGCCCAACCAGCTTCGGGGACTACTGTCGGAGTAAATGACCACGGGTAGCCTAACCAACTCCCCTTGGCTCTTCAAAAATTATCGGGCCGATCGAGTCTTCAAGCACCCAAAGCACACGGCCGCCTTCCCCCGGCTGGCTATCTCACAGGCCGACTACTCGAAGGCGGCCCGACCCTGAAACCCTCCCAAAGAAAGTCACAAGAAGGCCGACTCCAAGAAGCCGGCCACAAGAAGACCGACTCCACGATGCCGGCCACAAGAGGGCCGGCTCCCGGCAAGCGGCCAAGATGGCACCCTCAAGGACTGCACCCACATAATGGTGACGAGACGGGGCGTGGCTACAGTAAAGCCTGCCACCCCCGAATCCCGGAGCACACATGGCCACAGTGCGCCGTACGGGTCGGCCATCCCCCGTCCGGCGCGGCACTGTTGCCATGTTGACCATGACGCCACCCACGATAGGCTGTCAGTACGGCCCGCGAGCGGCGGGCCCCTTCAGCCAGAGAGACGCTCGAAGGCGGCCGAGCCCCCCAGTCGGCCTGGGGTGTAGCCGGCTCCCAATAGCTGGCTACCTCACTCCCTCGAAGTATGTGCATCATTAAGGAGACAAGACGAGGTAAGACTACAGTGAGAGTCCGCCAAACGGCGGCACTGTAGCCATGCTTACCTCGGCAAAGCCCTCGTCATCAGGGGCGAGGCTACAGTAACCAGCCACCGGCAAGACCCCCAGGCGGTGGGGCCGGCCTGTCGGCCAAGAGGCCGGCAGCCGGTGGGACCCACCAGTCGGTGGGCCCCAGCGGCCGGCGGAGAAGACGGCGGGTACAGACACTGACGGCCTGGACCCACATCCAGCCGGATTACCATTGTACCCCTGGGGTAGGCCTATATAAACCCCCCAGGGCACCCATGCAAAAGGGTTGATCTCTTAGAGTTTTAGACACCACATAGAGAGAAGAGGAGAGCTAGCCTTGCCCTTCTTCTTCCTCTAGCCGAACAGCTCAAGGAGCCACTTGTAGCCACTTGTATTGATCTAGTGATCATGCGGAGACCCCGCAGAGCAGGACTACGGGTGTTATCTCCATGGAGAGCCCCGAACCTGGGTAAGATTCGCCGGCGTGCATGTCTTCGCCTTATCCCGTTTCTAGGCACCGGCGATGTCTTACTGGCTCCCACAATGATAAGCCACCCGTTGGCATATGTCGCACCTACCACCCGACAAGGGGCGTAGCTCTCGATCTGCTCCAGATGGCCAAGCGAGTTGACCCGCAGTACAAAACCGCCGAATACGAAGATCTGTCCGGGGAGGATAGCCTCACCCTGGATCGCATCGTTGTCGATAATCGAAGGAGCCATCAAGCCTTTATCGCGATGGCACAGTGGAACTCTCAATAAAAGCACCAATGTCAGTGTCAAAACCGGTGGATCTCGGGTAGGGGGTCCCGAACTGTGCGTCTAAGGCGGATGGTAACAGGAGGCGGGGGACACAATGTTTACCCAGGTTCGGGCCCTCTCGATGGAGGTAATACCCTACTTCCTGCTTGATTGATCTTGATGATATGAGTATTACAAGAGTTGATCTACCATGAGATCATAGAGGCTAAACCCTAGAAGCTAGCCTATGATTATGATTGTTGTTGTCCTACGGACTAAACCCTTCGGTTTATATAGACACAGGAGGGGGCTAGGGTTACACAGAGTCGGTTACAAGGGAGGGAGATCTAGATATCCGTATTGCCAAGCTTGCCTTCCACACAAAGTAGAGTCCCATCCGGACACGGGACAAAGTCTTGAGTCTTGTATCTTCATAGTCCAACAGTCCGGCAGAAGTATATAGTCCGGCTGTCCGAGGACCTCGTAATCCAGGACTCCCTCAACTGCGCCTGAGCTAAAACCAAAGTGTGGTAACCTCTCAATCTACCACAGACTACACGCTAGACATGAAGTTTAGGCTTAGCTCAGCCTGAGGTCAGAGTTCACACGGTGACCGCGTTCGTCCAGGCGTGCTGGCATACAGCCGACGCGCTCTGCGAAGCGCCCGCGCCTCTGTTGCTTGCTTGATCGCTTCCCCGCCTGCCAAACCTTGCCAAACTTTGCCCCGATCATTGTCCCGACCCTCATAACTCTCTCCTGGTGCTCGCCGACGCCAGAGCTCACCGCAGCGAGCACGGGCGCGGTCCGGCCAACCCAACAGTGCGCTGTGCACTGTGTTCGTCGCCACCCCCTTGCTCCTGCGCTCGTCTCCGCTCGCCCACAGTGCCCGCGTGAGCTGCGTCGCCTTCACCCTCGCTCACTGACGCTGTTCGTCGTCGGGCGCCGTGTCCAGGTGTCCTTGGGCGGAGCCCGAGCACCTCTCATCACTCGGCTATAAATAGAGCTCTCCCTAGCCTCCTCGAGCATCATCCACTCCTCACGCACAATCCACAAACTTGTAGAAAGCCGTAGCCCAGTCGGGCAGGCCGCGGGCCGCCATCCCCGAGCTCGAGCTCGCCGGCGATCCCCTCGGGTCGTCTCCGTAGCTCCAGCCCCTCCCAGGCTCGGGCCACCCTTCCAGGGCCTCCGCCGTGCCTCGGTGGTGCCGTTCCGCCCGGTCGGAGCCCCTGGTGCTGCCTCTAGTCGCCGTTGTCTCCAACTCCCGCGACCTCTGCTTTCTGTCGACACTGGAGAAGCCGTTTCCGACGCCGTCCGACTACCCCTAGCTAACCTACGGGTATGGGCAGGTGTGCCTCCGTCTCCTCTTTCGATCCCTCCCACCAGTTCTAGCCAAGGAGCCCTCCTCGCCGGCGTGTGATCCGGCGGAGCCTCGCCGCCCTCTGTTTTCCTCTCCCCCTACATCTCACCTGACTAGCGAGGCCCGCTAGTCAGCCACTCTGTACGTGCACGAAGCGTACGAGTGGTGGCGTCCGCGAGGTTTACGCCTTCGACGTCACCCCCCCCCCCAATTCTGTTTATTTAAATTCAAAATTCAATTTTATCCAGAGAGCTTCAAACAGCCAAAACTTTTTAACCATAATTCCAAATGAATTGATTATTTTTGCATTGTGTTCTTTATGCAGAAATCTATAATATCACCAAAAATGAGATTTTTCTCTTCTGTCTAGATTTTCTGGTGAATTCCAGAAGGGTTCTTGATGTTTTCTTTTTGTGTTTATAATTCTTTTCAGAAAGTGAAGCTTGTCTTGAGGATCACCAGGAGGGTTGTGAACCTCATCTGCACTAAGGCAAGCCACAACAACATTTTCATGGTGCCATTACAATATTTGTGATTTTCAACTTGAATTAATGGTTTATTCCTTGCATTTAAATCACTAGAATAATATTTATATTATGTTGGTTGCTTGTTTGAGTTGATATGCTTAGTTTACAGAGGTTTGAAGCTAATTTAGTTGGTTAAGTAACTAGAAGTAATATTTGTTATGAAAAAGTAATATGGTTATGGATACAAGTAATTATTTTTAATTATTTTCTTAAATGAGATAAATGATAAAATTGCTGAGTAAAGATTCTGTTTAAAGTGATGATAAATCATAACCAGAGGGGTGTTATGAGTTGTTGATGTCTATGCTTAGTGTGGATATGGTTGACCCAGTTATTTCCATTGATATATGATGCATATGTTTGTGATGCATTTTCATGGCATATCATGACACTGGTTACTTTCACCTTAAGTTGAACCTGATAATAACTCAACTTGACCATATCGTTGATTGGGTCATGGTGCCACTAAATCGAGTTTTCCCAGTGCAACCACATTTGCCTTTATGGGAAGACCTTTATTCGGTCCGTTGTCATGCCTCTGGTTGGTGCCTCCAAGGAGGGAAGGTTATGGGCATGCGGTACCCTGGCCTGGTAAGCAGACATAACGTGTGTGCCCATTGTTGTTGTTATGGTACCTTGTCCTCGTTTGGGACTGTTTATGTTTTGCCACGACGGTGGCCGTTGGTGTCTTTGGTAGACACGGGGCCAGCCAGGACTAGCCCTGTGGGGAGTGAGTCAGAGTGGCCGTGAGAGTGTCATGTCAATGGAGGGGTTTCGTCGGAACGCTGTTGGTCCACCCGAATGGGAGTGCGAGGCCATGGGTTCCGTGGTGTAGGTACAGTGCGCTCCCTCTGCAAAGTGTATTAAATCTATCAATAGCCGAGTCCACGGTTACGGACACGCTCGAAAGTAGGTCACACCATGGGTCAATGTTTAATTAATTTTGCACAGTAAGATATGAACTTTGCACCGTTGAGAAGATGATGTTTGGGAAAACATTGTGTTGATGGAGACCAAGTCATTGGTCTGTTTGTGATCTCGGTAAGATCACCGTTTGGTTATGAGGTAACCCGATCAAAGACCACGAGGTTGGTCCATTTGTGATCCGAGAGCGATCACCGTTTGATAAGCAAGTCCGAGGGACTTATATCACAAGATCATGATCACTTCATGTATGATATGATGTTGCATTAGTAAAGCAATTGGTTAAATATCATGATATTGCTTGTCATTATGTTTATGTTTTGTGAGCTTGCAAGTACATTCAATGTACTAACCTGGCGTGTCATGCCAGCTTTCAGGAAAGTCTCGTTGGAAAGGAGTGCTGTCCGAGTCTAGATCGTGTCCACATCGTTGTCCCTGTGCTATGGAGTTCCGCTACGACGTCGTTCCGCTGCCGCGTAGTTGTTATGATCGAGGCCCCCTTTATGTTCACTAAATAATGTACAGATTGTTCAGCCGCACCGTGTGTGCCGCTTGGCCTCGGCACCTGTTATAATATGAATTATGATCCGCTAGCATCAATAAAGCGGTTGTTTTCTGTACCAAGATGTTGTGTGTTGCCAGAAGACATGGTCTCTGGGCTGGCAATGCATGGTAAACCGGTTTCTCTGAGCCGAGGTGCCACAGCAGCATTGATAGGCTATCCATGGACGAACTCTTCATTGAGCATATAACATAATATTAGTACCCAAAGTGTACTCCAAGATGACATAAAACTTATGCGCACAAATGAAAAATGCAGCTTATGATTAAAAATGTGTAGATGATAATATACGACACCTGAAAAAGTGAGGAGCCAAACACCAACTTCCAGTGATCATTAAACGGATCACGAATTACACCCAAGGTCTCCAGTTTGGGTGCAGAGACGACAGTTATTTGCGAAGGTTTATAACAATTATCAAGGAGCAACCTTTGAAGTGAAGGGGCATCTTCGATGATGAGCTGATGCCCTTCAAAACAAATTCCAATGCTTTTAAGGTGAGGCGACTTTATTTGGAGACAACTGATAGGGATTTCTATTCCCAAAACAATCAGCAAGCGCTCCAGGGCAGGGCAACTGGAGTGGATGATGTTGTGCAGTGAGGCCTCCGACAGATAAACCACCACAAGCGAATTTTTTTTAGCAGTGGGAGTCCAAGTATTTGTACTAGATCGTCTGGTAGATGGCACCGGATGAAGGTGGAGGTGTGGAGAGAGGAGGAAACCGCTAGATGGACAATGGTAGTGTGGGCATGAATTCTTGGTGTGTTCGTGGTATGAAACTTTCGTGTTAATGGTAGAACTCAAACTGCTGGAGTTTTCCGAATTCACGGGATGTCAGCCAAGCGTCCACCGTGACGGGTATGGATAGCAGGTAGTGTGTCGGGATGCAGAGAGGCATTGAATGGGGCCCTGCTGGTGAGAGGAGACGATGGCTCTGAGGAGATCAAATTCAGGAAGGACAGATATCTGACGACATTCGAGATTGAGGGGTGCGGTGCGTCACAGAGGGCGCCACCGAGTTGAGAGAACTTGTGTGCGGCAGCAATCCTTGGTGGGGAGAAGCGAGATGATCTCCTCAAGGATGACATCCGGGGGATCGCTGATGCGGTCGACCGGAGATTCTACCGGTTCCTCAAATACGGGTGGGGGGGCGTTCGCCGCTTCTCCCCGCGCTGCCATGTGCGGGATGTACAACCGGCGTCGCCACTGGCGGGAGCCTCATCTTCTTGGCGCTGGGGCTAGCCGACTCCATTTTCCTTTTGGGTGTTGCGCTGAGCTCATGAGTTTGAGTAGAGTAGCCAGAGACGAGCCTAGTGGCAGTGCGAGTGGGGAAGAAGGAGGGCTGGGGTTTTCTGTAGGAGTGGAAGAAGAGGAGCAGGCGTTTTCTGTACGAGTGAGGAAGAAGGTGAGAAGGGGGTTTTCTGGACGAGTGAGGAAGATGGGGAGCAGGGGCGATTGGGGGATACGGAAGCGAGAGAGCGAGCTACAGTATAAGTGGAAGCAAGGAGGAAGGAGGGTTTTTCTAGGATTGCCCCCTCTTCAAGAAATATGGGCTTCTCCTCACAAAAAACAAAAACAAATGGGCTTGAAGATGGATAGGCTTTTGTATCGGCCCAGTCAGCTGCCCATGTTTCGTACTGGAGGGCCTTGTGCTAGAGGCAGCCTGAGACACTCTCTAGCTTATTGCCCATTCGAAAGAAAAAAGAGACGTTTCCAGCTTATGGCTCATCAGTAACTTTTTCAGCTTGGCATCCACCAAATTAGAGGATGCGGTACTGGATGCAGACACTCACACTGGTCGCATAGCACGGCAAAGTGAGGTGTCAAATAATGGGCCTACAATATACTTACTAGATTATGAAGGTTCACAGGCTAGTCAACATTCACACTAAACTAAGCTTCAAAAGATACGGTATGCATACTAACATTGAGAAGAACAAAAGTTCAACATGTTTATGCATCTCAATGATTCACCATACTATTACCAATACAAAGCTGTGAGAAGGTGTGGAAATAAAGAAAATCGGTCGATGCTTCTCTGAGCAAAGGTCCTCCCTGCACACGCATTAATTTCCTGCGCATGCTTGTTTCTTCTCAATGTTGCGAGCACTTTGTGGATGTTTGCAACTCCACAACTAGCTAGCTGCCTCATCTTGCAATCGATGCTCACACATTTGCAGCAAACACGTGAGGCAATAGAGATGTCTCAACATGAGTCCATATTGTGCACTTCCCCTGAAATCATCTTCATTGTCCTGAATCTAAAAAGATAGGAAAAAAATAGCTATACTTAAACGGTGTTGCAAAACAGTAGCACATATCAATAGCTCGTCTTGACAAAACTCGATCATCTAGACGAAAGGGATACTGACCTGCCTGAGGAAGATTATATATAATTTCATAATTCCTTGGTTGATTTCCACCTTCGGCTGCACTGCTTGTTTGCTCCTCCACACATGAAAGGATCGTTCCGCACTGCAATCAGCATGTCAACGTACGAATAAGCTTATTTCATCTTGCGGTGGTCATTGTACCTAGTTACGAATGTAGGAATACCTGGAGCACCATGAGGTTAGCTGACAACAGGTAGATGCAGCCATATAAATTTTGTGGGGTGCTACCAAAATTAAGGTTTGTATCACTTCGCGTTATGATAATTCTTCTTGAAGTTGGTAGAATGTGATGGCTTGTTCTTTGCATCAAACTTTCCTTTCCCCTGAGATTTGTTCTTGTTTTTTGGGGCTAGTTGGGCTCGAAGTTCTTCTCGTGTACCATGTGGGCACTAGAAGCTCCCTCAGTGACCCGAGCACGTGTGTCTTTTGCTCTCGCCTTCTCTTCAAAATCAAGAGTGCTAATGAGATCCGAAACGGAAAACTCATGTCTCTTGTTTTTCAAAGGAAGTAGAAAAATCGTTCCACGAAGGTGGAAGCTTGGCAATGATGGTCCTAGCAACAAATTTGTCCGGCAACACACACTTGAAGTACTCAAGTTCCTTAGCGAGTGACTGTATCTCATGATTCTGCTGAATAACAGAGCGCTCATTAGTCATCTTGTAGTCACAGAATTGCTCCATGACGTACAACTCCTTGCCAGCGCCCGAGGCCCCAAACATGGCCTCGAGCGCAACCCACATGTCTTTGCCGCTGTCAAACGACGTATATGATTCCATAATGGAATCGTCACGAACACTCAGCAGGGTGGCTTTGAAGAGGGTATCCATGTTCTCAAAAGCTTCCTGCTGTGTAGGATTAAGATCGCCCTCAGGCTTACCCTTAGTGGTGTCATAGCAGTACATGATCTGAAACCAATACACTGCTCTTGTGCGCCACCTTTTATATTGCACCCCCTTAAAAGTAGGCGGCTCCAAAAGCGCAGCAAAACCACTCGGAGTAAATTGCCTATAATCAGGTTTTTGGATTGGATTGTTGAATATATGAGCAATTTACTATGAGATTTAATCTGAATCAACAGTAAATAGATCATGACAACAATTGCAAAGATCGAAGTAATGATGCGGACTAAACCAGGAGGACAGAATTTCATACTGTACAGCGGGAGCAGAACCGCTGTGGTTGATGTTGTCACTCATGTCATTGATGAAGAGGTTACCGAGGACAGGGAAGAAGGCTGTCGTTGAGGAATTCGTCACTGGCAGTAGTCACAGGAGTGTGCTCCCCAAAAACCTGATCGCCCCTCTCACGTACAGGATCACGAAAGGCGGGGTTCAGAGGACTGACGTCCCTTCTCGTGGTGCACACCGGAAGGAGGGCTGGAGAAGAATTCTGCGGCGGCGCTAAGATTCTTAACGGTGCTATACCATATGATACAGCGGCGGCTAGGGTAGAGCCTGTCAGGTCGGTCGTGCGAGTAAGACCAAGTATAATAGTAGGCCTTTGGCCCAAACCCCACTTACAAGTCAATAATAGCCCCACTATCCAAAAGAATCAGAAACGGCCGAGTAATTACAGTGTTCGTTAATTATTAATTAATGACTTAATAAATTTTCCGACCAAGAAAAATATAGACCACGTGGATAGCTTTTGTCCTTGGATAGGCTCATTCCCGAAGAGCGTGCGTGTAGGTTTCCTATTATCATGCTCATGGAAATGCTAGAATAGATCACATTATTATGTGGTGCAACTCACATTCACATAGCAGTATGGGACTAAACTTTAGTCCCACTCACACCACACTTAGAGCATGGTTAATAGTATAGCCAACATCTGACTATATGAAGTTGACACATCATCTAGAACCAACCTAATAGCCTGCTAGTACAATAGTTAGTCCCTTTAGTATAATACTATATCATTAATAATGGCCCCACCTTTTGTCTCACAAAGTATGTTGGAGCTCCTGCTACAACCGGCTACAAGTTTACAACCCGCTTCTCTTCTCTCTCCTTCGACTAAGCACAAATACTATATTTAAATCCTTATAGCCTGCTTATGTCATCTAATTGCAGTACTTGCTCTAAAGTTACTATCCACTGTGTAGTCTAAAATGCCGGGCGTGCAGCGAGCAGTGCCCTCGGTCGGCGCGCTGCTTCAACAGCGGAAGGAGTGAGAGGTCGCATCGCCCTGACTTGCCATCAATGTGGAGCGGTGGGCTCAACTAGCGCCAGGCGGGAAGCGCGCGCGGGAGGGGGGAGGGGTTTTGTTGGGCCAAGAAGGTGAGAAGCCAACTTGGGTTCGGTCTGGACGGGGAAATATCAGGTGTTCCCATACTCACTAGTAGTTTCATGCATATGACACTAGTCTATGTTACTACTCCCTCCTTTCCGCTTAATAGGGCTTATCTCAAAATCTTAGTTTTTCCATTTTATAAGGATCAATTTGGTTGTTCCCCATCACAAGTTTAGATTTCAAGGTGCATTAAATAATTGCATGCAAGTATTAAGAGAAAATTGACCAATGCATGTACTTTATGCATGCATGCATTGCAATTAATACAATGGTAAACATAAATTTTTGAGGAAAACAAGAGCATTAATTGGGTCATTTTGCAAATTACAAAAAGTATTCCACCACTCATCATCTACCTTGGTTGGTGAGATTTTCGAATTGAGCCCTATAAACCGGAAAGGAGGGAGTATTACAGTAATGTTATGATGGCTTCATTTATTACCTGGTAGACTCATCTTGTCTTGGGAAACGCTATGTCACTCCCTCCATATAGGTGTGTAAGTCATCTTATGTTGTGCACTGCGACGAAGGTGGAGAGGAAAACGAGGAAACTTAATGCCTTTTTGCTAATTAATAGCATTGCATGCAATGAACTAACCACTTCATGTCATGTTTGGTAGTCTCAAGTCATTGAAAGCATGCACGGCCCACATCTCTTATTGGTTGATATGTCACAAAACAAGAAACGAGGAGGGAGTAAATGTACTGTGCCTAAGTGTTTTGGGATTATTTGGTTTTTGTAAGGTGACTTACACACCTAGATGGAGGGAGTACAATAACATATTATGTTACCACTTCTCATTAACTACTTGCCACATAAGCAATATTTTCTTGGAGTGTGCTAAGTGACTCCAACTATAACTACCCGTACAAAGTGTGGGCTATGTAGACGGCGTAGTAAGCAAGCTTCTCATCGTTCTGCAAGTTGACATGACACATCAAAGTAGTAGTTTTTTTTCAAAATGTACATCAAAGTACCAGTGTAGTACTCTCCAAAAAGGGCCGACCATGTCCATGGCTACCATCCCATCCCGTGCTCCGTCATTGAGTATGTGCACGATTCAGGTGCCATTCAAGAAAAAAACTACGTATGTTCCATTGAAGAAAAAAAATTAAAAACAAACACGCCACCGCGTTATGGTCGAACTTTGACTCGTCCACGCGTGGTTCCCGACCCTCCACTAAGTGAACAACTACCAAACGCGTCAAATTATCACGTGAGCTGCCTCTTCATCCAGAAATGAGCTCCATCGTGTTCCCGCATGCGTGTGTTCGGGAATGAGGCACAGAGTACCTGCGTCCGTGCGTGCAATTTTTCTCTTCGCGCACGTACTCCTTTTTGTGTGGGTTATTCGTGCATGTACTCGGCCTATGTTGGTGACCGTTGGTGAGTCTCACTTATCTCTACATCTCAACATGTACATCCACATCTGCAACTACGTCTACACTACATCACTACATCTACATATACCTCTACTATAATACAACAAGTTTTAAACATGAGACCAGCCATTTTCTTGCATGACACGACCAGCCCGTATCGCTTCTTGCTCCTCGTCTCTCTCAAAGTGCGTCCGGCAGGCGATTTTGCCGTCGATTGAGGTCGGTTTGCTCACACTCGGTCCATTGACCATTGAAAGAATACTCTGACGAGCGGACCATTGAAAGAAGTATATTTTTCACCCTCAAATGTAAGTTGATGGACAAATAACCCCCCAAAGTCAATTTTGGTACGATTTTTACCCTCAAATATCTAAAACCGGGTATATCACCCCCTTGAGCGGTTTTCGTGTTCACATATTAGAGTTTAGGCGGTTTTGATTGTTGACTAGGAATTGACTAATTATTTACACTAATGAAATGGCAACGACGCCGTCGGAAGCCGCAGATGTCGTCGGAGATGTACCCAAAGGACCCCAACCTTCCCTACAAGGAGAGGAGATCATGCGGGTGCCTTTCAATCTCAAGGGGTCGTCGGGCTACCTTGTCGGCTTGTCGCCCGCCTCATAGTGGGAGTAACTTAGCTAGTAACATAGCGCACTCCAAGAAAATTTTGCTTATGTGGCATGTAGTTAATGAGGAAAGAGATGTTTAGAGTAACATAGTAATATGTTATAGTATAAGTTACTCCCCACTATGACCAGCCTTGGCCTCTCCCAGTGCTCCATCACGTATAGCCGCTAAGCCTGCCATGTAGCCATAAAATATGATGTGGCAAGTTTGTTGGCGTTCTGGGAACGGGGGTCCCCAGACTTGCCTGCCTGCGGCCCACGGCGTGGCTCCACTAGCGGCCAGGTACGGCCCATCTTCATCAGCAAACACTCAAGACCCTCGCGAGGCGGACGACACAAGACCTCCTCAGGGGCGACCTCCCTAGGCTGGCTCCCAAGGAGCAGAGAGATCTATGCAAGGGGCACCTCGCGAGGTCCGCATGACGTGAGCCATGACGACTAAGGCCAGGAGGGCGCCAGCAGGCACAGAGTACCAGTTGCCTCTTTGGTGCTAAAGAGGCGAGCGTAGGCGAGGAGTCCCGAGGCATCAGGCAAAGGTTTCCATATCGGTGCAACGAGACCAAGACCAGCAGGACGGTAGGATGGAGGTCACCGCGGAGCCCATGATGGCGTCACCACTAGAGCCTTTGGCAGGCAAAGACCACCTTCTGTCAGGATAGCTTGTACTAGCTGCCCCCTTCAAATTGGCCTTTGTGGGATCCCTTCCCGCCTAACATTTGGGGAGAGGACCCGAGCCTCTATAAATAGGACTAACCACCACCTTAGCCAAGGACGGATCCTCACACGCACAAGCTCACCAAGCTCAAGAATACCTCTCCTCAGGAGGTTGTTCTTCCCTTGTACTTGTTCATCCCCATCCTAAAAGGCAATCCACCACACCACCCTGGAGTAGGGTCTTACACCACATCGTGGCTCGAACCAGTATAAATTCTTGTGTCCCTTGTTCCATGGGTTCGGCGAGATAGGATTTGAGATCGTGGCGAGAGCGTGAGCTAGGGGGAGAGAGATCTTCGTGCGCATCCCAGAGTTCGAACCTCAAGGGTTCTGCCGGAACACGTAATCCGACAAAGTTAATTAAGAAGAGAGAGACTAGTTTGGTGACCCCAGGAAGAAATGGTGGAAAGACAGTTTTGAGTCTATAGCTAATTAAATGAAGCAAGGTTAGCAACAATAAACTAAGCACCTATGCATTGGAGACTTGACTTGCTAAGCCATTTAATGCACTTAGCACCTCATCTAAGCACATTTGTATTGGAAGAGGTCTTAATTCCATACGGTATCATAATATGATACTCAATTCTCTCTCTTTCTTCATTTAATTCTACGCCACCTCATCAAATTTGCCTACTACTAGTAGTTGGCGTGCATGATACTACTTATAATACTCCCATTACAACAAGCCTGGTAGAATTAAAATACCTAATCTAAATGGTCGCTGCCCGATCTCTTTGTCCTCCTCCAGCATCCGGCAGAAGAAGAATCGTGCAAGACACCGGCTGTATTCGCCGGAGTCGCCTCGGTGGTGGCCTTCATGGGATACAATCGACGGGGGCCTCCCGTGTTCTACTTCTCCTCGATGATGAAAGCGGGCGGGGATGTGCTGCCCGTCACCTCGTCGACATCCGCGTAGCCGCATCACCTCGTCGACATCCACGGCAGCTTCTTTCTCTGCCTGCATGTCGCGGCTACGAGCGCGTCGACGACGGATGGCGTAGTCGCGGACACTGGAGGTGATGTATGACGTGGCAGCGTCGAGGGCAGCGACGATACCCATGCCGCCGTGCTCCCCGACAAGCTGGCGTGGAGCAAGCCGGCACTCTTCCTCGAGCTGTATTGGAGAGGCCAGCTGCGGAACCACGTGCTAGCTTAGTCCGACAACTGCCTCCGACGGGCTAGGCGAGGTAGGTGGACAAGTGAGCTGCCTCGCTCGTAACTGTGGGGCTCGGCGGGCCACCCAGACGGCTTTTATGCCGGAGAACTGCTCTTCCTGCTCGTCGGATGCCACCGAAAGTGTGGACAAAATGGTGGAAGGAGGAGCTTGGCTGGCGTCTGCTCCTGAACGGATGTGTGTGGCCGGAGTTGGTTTCTCGCATTCCATGCGGTTTTAAATGTAGGTTTTTGAATGCGGTGAGGAGGCGGGTACAGCTGGGAGTGCAGCGGGCGGCGCCCTAGGCCGGCGCTCCGCTTCAAATGGCGGACGCAGTGAGAGGTTGCGTCCGCCCTGACCCCCTTGACCGTGGACCTTGACGGTGTACGTCACCTGGTGTCCAGATCTGAGATGCCACGTGTACCAGATGAATGACTCGAAGCTCTACCACCATGATGCAAGAGGTGCGAGTGGTGTGAGCCGAGGAACACCATTGGAGACAACCCCCTCAGACTAGCCACAATGTGTAGTAACATAGACTAGTAACATGCTCATGTTACTAGTCTATGGCCCTGTTTGGATACTCTAACTCAGTTGGAGGTTAGAGTTAGATTCTAACCCTGAACCAACCCTGAACTAACTCTAAACAAAAAGGTGTTTGGATGGCAGGGTTAGATTGACAATAAATGCTCTTTATCAATCATTTGGCTACTTTGGACCCTATTACCTGCCGGATTTGGCGGAGCAAGCCCTAGCCGAGGCAGACGGGATAGAGCCCAACAAGGAGCCGCGCTGGCCTCTCGCGCAGCCCGCCGACCGAATCCGCCGTCCCTGCGCAAGGAGTGGCGCTGGCCGAGGCCGATGGGGACGAGCCGCACAAGGAGCCACGACTGCTTACCGGCGGGCAGACGAGCCCTAGGGAGACGAGGGGGTTGGAACGGGAGGATAGGGCGGGGATGCTTACCGGCAGTGCACGGGAGCGCTGATACGACGAGGCGCCTTCACGAGCGGTGCGAGAGGGAGGGAGGGAGAGGATGAGAAGCTTCGAGGAAGTGGGGAGGGATCCGCTGCGCAGAGAGCGAGAGAAAAATGTATTTTTTTAGTGGTCCCAAGAAGAACTAACCTAAATAAGCACCTCTTGGATGGGTTAGATTTTTTGTGTGGGTTAGATGCATCTAAGCCAAACTAACCCTCCTGTTTGGATACTTTTAGGTTAGTTGAATCCAAACTAACCCAAACTAACTCTAACTCGTGGAAGCAAATAGGGCCTATGTTACTACCTCTATAGTAACATATGTGTGGTAACATGCAACACTTCATTTATTAGGCTATAGACACATCTTGCCTTGATATGTGTGATGTTACTACTTTCCTCTCTTTCTTCATTTATTGCTTGCCACATCATCTACTTTATCAAGACATGTGTGATGTTACTACCTATGTTACTCCCACTGTGTGTAGTCTCATAATTTTCCTCGTCATCATCTGAGTCCTAGAAGATCTCACCCACATCATCATTAGGCATGCAGCCGACTTGATAGACAACATGCGCAGAAGGAGTAGAGGCGACTGGGGATGCACCACGTCGTGGGCACTCCATACGTCCTCATGTGCGTGCAGGGTTTGTGATTTTCCATCGGTGCTAGCTCTAAGGCCGAGATGCGTAGGCGCCGTTGTGTGCGAGCTTCGCCATAGCACGACGAACCGGATGTCGCCACATATGGCGCACGCCTCCATGCAGTCGAGTGTGTGCGCATCCATGTGTTATTCACGTGCATTCTGCGGCCGAGTGTGTGTGCATGCATGTGTTGTGTCCGTGTGTTGTGTGCTCCATGCTATGCGCGTATGTGCATGAGTTGGATTGGCATGAGTTAGTGCGTTGGCGTGATGGTTGCACGCGTCCTGCACATGTGTGGCTTCTTGCATGGTTATCAATATAAACTATGAAACATCTTCAACTTAGCATCCTGATGTATCGTCTCTAGTTGTTAGCGAAGAGTTCATGTTATTTTATTTGTTTATAGCTGGGCAGGCGGCAAAAAACAGGGGAAAACGCGCAAGGTTCCTTGCAGATGCTCCACCGCAAGGTTCCTTGCTCCTTCTCGGTCGTTGGGTATCTATTTTCTTCAACTCTTTTTTACGTGAGCTTTGTTCATCCTTTTGCCAACACGCGAGACATCTAGCATCAAGGTGCACGTGTCATGCAAGAAAATGGAGATAATCAGATAAGCAGTGCGTAAGTGAGTCATGCACTTCGATGGCACCTACTATGCAATATTTTTTCTCCTCGATGGCACGTGAATAGTGCATGTACTCAACGACGGAGCACGGGATGGTAGCCATGACATGGTCATCCCTTTTTTGGAGAGAGTACCAAATAACTTTGATGTGTCCCGTCCACTCGTAGAACGACGAGAAGCTTGCTTACTATGCCTTCTCCCTTGCCAACACATGCGCGGTGGCTCGCAGCACGAGGAGAAACTTTTGCTTACAAGCGGTGGACGTGCATCAGTTCATTTGGTGTCAGATTGCCAGAAGTACTACTGTAGTACCATCATTATTGTTCGACTTCCAGAAGAGGCGAAGAGCCAAGTGCAAGGTCACCTAATAACCTTAGGCTAGGCATAGTGGGAGTAACATAAGTAGGGTACCTCCTTTTTTTATTCTAGAAACAACCACCCGCGAATATTGGACGGTAGCAGCACAACAACTGAATAAAAAATCGAAACCAACCAATGAACTACTACTACTACTGGTGAGTGTTTGCTAGTATCATGTACTCCGTCTGTCCATGTATATAGGGCTTAATGCGTTTTCCGAGATTAACTTTGGCCCTGTTTGGATCCATGGGTTAGAGTTTGTTTGAGCTAGTTGGGGCTCAAATAGCCCTAAAGTATCCGAACATGAGGGTTAAATAGGAGCAAGTTGCCCCAAACCGACAAAACAACTATCTCCCCCAAGAGTCGGTCACATGTGATGAGTTAACCGACCTCAATAGACGGCAAACACGCCAGCCCGCCGCACTTTGAAAGAGACAAGGAGCAAGAAGCAATACGGGCTGCTGGATTACTAGAGCTAGGTGTCGCACGGAGGCCATGAAATGTGGTGATAGCGTAGGTTAGCCATGTAGTACTACACTGGGCTGCCGTGTTTTGTACTCTTCTAGTATACTGTGGAGATGATTGGTTGATTTTATATCGCTGAATAATATAAAATATTATGAGTGCAGACGCTCCACCACGAGGTTCCTTGCTCCTTCTCAGTCGTCGGGAATCTATGTTCTTCCACTCTTTTTTTACATGAGCTTTGTTCATCCTTTTGCTAACACGCGGGACATCTAGCATCAAGGTGCACGTGTCATGTAAGAAAATGGAGATAAGCAGTGCGTAAGTGAGTCGTGCACTACGATGGCACCTAGTGCTATGCAATATTTTTCCTCCTCGATGGCACGTGAATAGTGCATGTACTCAATGACCGAGCATGGGATGGTAGCCATTGACATGGTCGGCCATTTTTGGAGAGAGTACTAAGTACTACGTATTAACTTTGATGTGTCCCGTCAACTCGCAGAATGACGATAAGCACACACTAAATGACCGAGCACGGGATGGTAGCCATGGACATGGTCAACCCTTTTTGGAGATTAATGCACATCTTTTTATGCGTCCGGCCCCATGCTCATGTATGCCAACGTGGTACTAGTCATCAATTATTTTGCCAGAGTCAGCTATCACACCCTCTCGATGCCACGTCAATGTACCCACTAGAAACAAGTTAGACTTGTTCGGTTCAACAGCCTCCCTAGTTGTTTGGAGAGGAATTGGCCAGCGCGAGAAGGTTCTATAGGTGGGCAGGCGGCTTAAAACAAGGAAAACACGTGAACCAGCTAAGACGAGGGAGGGAAACTTCTACATTCGCAGGGGACGTGGCATTTGCTATTGGGCAGCAACATGCGGTCATCCGGGTATGCCATAAAGGATACGAGGAGGCATCCTATATCAGCAAGGACCAACTTCCCTACCGACAGCTCATGTAACAAAACTCCCAAGTTAACCGTGCTGAGGCTGGTGTAGTCATGAGATGGGTGACCGGAGTATGATAAACCATTGCAGTGACCCATCCGTCTAGTTAATATCGAGGTCTTTGTTTTGTAATTTTTGACATTTTTTTTGTTTTTGAACACATGTTAATCGAAGGTTTTTTGAACATAACGCATCCCAAGACATATATGCTTATGTGGTATGGAGTTAATGAGGAGAGAGGTGTTTGTAGTAACATAATATGTTACCGTAACATAACGCACACCAATGCAAAATGAGTTTGCAACATAATAAATGAAGGCTTGCATGACACTACATTTATGTTACTACCCACTATGATGATAGTAACATAAACTACTAACATGCATATGTTACTAGTCTAAATTACTGCCCACTATGACTAGCCTTAGCATGGTTAATAATATAGCCAACTGATGGCTACAAGGAACCGCCATGTCATCTACAACCATCATCTATATGCACTCATGCAATAGTGTGGGATATAAGGTTGGCTATTAGTACATTAGTAATTTTTTCCATTTTCTCTCTATCTCTTTCTTCACATTTATTGCATTTACCTAGGAATGCATATATAGCTAGGCTCTTGCATGAGAGCCCACTCCCCTTACTTTTTCATATCTCTGTCTCCTGCAAGTATAATAGTGGGCTTATAGCCCGCTTACATGGCATTTTTTGCCTATGTGGAGGAGAGAGCGATGAAAAAGTAAGACTATTCACAATGGGTAGTACTAACCTAGAGCATGGTTAATAATATAGCCCGTTGTTGGCCATAACATCTTGCCATGTCATCTATAGTCAATATAATAGCCAACACGTATAGTAGTGGGCTACAAGAAAGTACTACTTTTCTATCATATGGCCCACTTTACACTCTCACATAGCTTCTTGGGGCCTGCTTACGTCATCTTATTATACTTGCTCTTAGAGTACTACATCCATAGTGGGGAGTAACATATATGTGGTGTCATGCAACACTTCATTTATTAGGTTGTAGACTCATCTTGTCTTGGTATGTGTGATGTTACAGTAACTAGCTATGTTACCACATGCTTCTCTTTTCTCATTAATTACTTACCAAATCATCTATTTTGCCTTGAGATGTGTGATGTTATGTTACTCCCACTGTGGATAGTCTAAGAGCATGGTTAATAGTACAGCCAACTGATGGCTATATGACATTGTCATGTCATTTATAGCCAACCTTGTAGCCTTCAAGTACAGAAAGAATTCCTTATTTAACACTATTTTAAATGTTGTTTCCCTTTTTGACATTTCCTTCCTTATATAACACCAAATTGAAATTTTGTTCCCTTTGTGACACTTTCATCCATTTTGAGTACTAACGGTGTTAATTGACATGTGAAAAGATGATTTTACCCCTAGTGCATTGTTCACACGAATAAAAAGGCCATATATATTTTTGGTGGTTACATGAACAATGAAGTTTCAGTGCGCCATGACATCGTCGGGTATTCAGGTCCATGGAGAAACAGTATACGTGCAGATGCTGAGGTACTTATAGGACAATAGACAAACCCTTTTTTTCTGCGAGTGTAGAGCATACCTTTTGAGCTCGATCATCTCCTGCCCTTATGGACTGATGTGCTGGTCATTTGGTGCGTGCAGGCGCCTCTGCATCTTTGCAAGACACCAGTATGTTGGTAGTATGTAGGTTGGTTGAGTTGTTTTTGAACGGCTAATTAACAACAAGAAATGCAATGCACTGACGGCCTGACTGCACACGCGGTGACTAACATCCAACTTAAATTATGTTGGCAACTTTGTTTTATTTACTCGACCGCTAAGCTGCCCGGCGTTACGTTTTGATAGCCATTAGTAAGCTTGGTTGTCCTAATTAGCCCGGTCCCATGTACAGTGCCGATAGTGGACGAGACCTTAAAGTTGCTGCTACCACGTACAGAAGGACTGGAATCGACCGGATGGAGGACGGGCATGTTGGTTTGTAAAACTCTAAATCAAGTCATCAGAAATTGTTTGCATGCAAAGTTAGCTCAAAGAATCAGACTAGCAAGCAGCTTGATTGATTCCTGTATCAATAGCGCACACAAGCAACATCATAAACTTTGCATACATGCACGTGGCCTGGGCTGGCTAAGCTTGCTCTCTAGCGAGACTATTGACCTGATGTATCCGGTTCACGCTAGTACATGCCAGTTTCATGTGTACGTATGTTTCTACGTGTGCATCACGGGTAAAGCCAGTTCTACTTTTGTCCGCCACCTTCCACGACCATGTAAATAACGGCTTCTTTGGTCATTTGAATAATTCTTGTCACAAATTACATAAGGGGTAAAGTCCTATTTTCAGGTGTCATGTAACACCGTTAGTAGTTAAAATGGATGAAAGTGTTATAAAATGAACAAAATTTAAAATTTGTGTTATATAAGGAAGATTTTTTTTAGTGTCGAATAGGGCAATAAAAATGAAGACGATGCTAAATAAGGAACTCTCTCTCAAGTATAATAGTAAGATACAAAGATGTGCTACTTCATTAATACATGGCCCACCTCCCACTCTTACATAGTGCCTAGGAGCACGTGCTGTAGCTGGCTCTTATTCTGTAGCCGGCTCCTCTTCTCTTCCCTCCACGTCAGCAGAAAAATTATATTTTAATCCTTACAGCCTGCTTACATAAGCTTATTATACTTGCTCTAAGGGGAGTGGGCTCTCATGCAAGAGCCTAGCTATAAGCGGATTCCTAGACAAATACTCCCTCCGTCCCAAAATTATTGACTTAGATTTGTCTAAATATGGATGTATCAAGTCACATTTTAGTATTAGATACATCCGTATGTAGACAAATCTAAGACAAGAATTTTGGGACGGAGGGAGTAGAATAAATGTGAATAAAGAGAAAGAGAGAAGGTTGAAAAAAGTACTACGTAGTAATGTTATAGCCAACCTTGCAGCCCACACTACTATATGAGTGACTATAAATGATGGTTATACATGACATGGCAGTTTCTTATAGCAATTAGTTGGCTATACTATTAACCATGCTCTTAGGCCGGTTGTAATGGAGAGTATCATGTACTAGTATCATGCATATGATACTAGTGTATAATACTACATCCGTAATGCCTAGTATTATATGTTGGTACAATAGATGACTACATTTATTACCATGCATGACACAAAGTAGCGCATCATTTAATATGATATGGTATCATGATATGATACTCAACCATCTCTTTATTCATTTAATTCTATGCCACCTCATTAACATTGCTTAGTTGGCATGCATGATACTACTTATGATACTCCCATTACTGGCAGCCTTAGGCTGCTCATAGTGCAGAGTAACTTAGACTAGTGTCATGCATATGACACTAGTCTAAGTTACTACCTCCATAATGCAAAGTAACATAGTAGTAGTGTCATACTAGTTGGCTTCATTTATTACCTTGTAGACTCATCCTCTCTTGGAAAGCGCTATGTTACAGTAACATATTATGTTACTCTAAACACATCTCTCATTAAATACATGCCACATAAGCAAACTTGTCTTGGACTGCGCTACATTACTACCTATGTTACTCCCACTATGAACTGATGCACGTCCACGGCTTGTAAGCAAAAGTTTCTCCTCGTGCTACGAGCCACCGCGCACGCTGATACGTCTCCAACGTATCTATAATTTTTGATTGTTCCATGCTATTATATTATCCATATAGGATGTTTTATATGCATTTATATGCTATTTTATATGACTTTTGGGACTAACCTATTAACCTAGAGCCCAGTGTCAGTTTCTATTTTTTCCTTGTTTTTGAGTATCGCAGAAAAGGAAAACCAAACGGAGTCCAATTGACTTGAAATTCAACGGAGATTGTTTTCGGACCAGAAGAAGCCCACGGAGTACCGGAGATGGGCCAGAAGAGTCCCGAGGCCACCACGAGGCTGGGGGCGCGCCCTACCACCTAGGCGCGCCCCCTACCTCGTGGCCGCCTCGGGGACCCCCTGACTTGTTCCCGACGCCAACACCTCTTATATATACCCAAACTTCCAGAACATAACCTAGATCGGGAGTTCTGCCGCCGTAAGCCTCTGTAGCCACCGAAAACCAATCTAGACCTGTTCCGACACCCTGCCGGAGGGGGGAATCCATCTCCGGTGGCCATCTTCATCATCCCGGCGCTCTCCATGATGAGGAGGGAGTAGTTCACCCTCGGGGCCGAGGGTATGTACCAGTAGCTATGTGTTTGATCTCTCTCTCTCTCGTGTTCTTGAGGTGGTACGATCTTGATGTACCGCGAGCTTTGCTATTATAGTTGGATCTTATGATGTTTCTCCCCCTCTACTCTCTTGTGATGGATTGAGTTTTCCCTTGAAGTTATCGTATCAGATTGAGTCTTTAAGGATTTGAGAACACTTGATGTATGTCTTGCATGTGCTTATCTGTGGTGACAATGGGATATCACGTGATTCACTTGATGTATGTTTTGGTGATCAACTTGCGAGTTCCGTATCCTCATGAACTTATGCATAGGGGTTGGCACACGTTTTCGTCTTGACTCTCCGGTAGAAACTTTGGGGCACTCTTTGAAGTTCTTTGTGTTGGTTGAATAGATGAATCTGAGATTGTGTGATGCATATCGTATAATCATACCCACGGATACTCGAGGTGACATTGGAGTATCTAGGTGACATTAGGGTTTTTGGTTGACTTGTGTCTTAAGGTGTTATTCTAGTACGAACTCTAGGATAGATTGAACGGAAAGAATAGCTTCGTGTTATTTTACTATGGACTCTTGAATAGATCGATCAGAAAAGATAACTTGAGGTGGTTTCATACCCCACCATAATCTCTTCGTTTGTTCTCCACTATTAGTGACTTTGGAGTGACTCTTTGTTGCATGTTGAGGGATAGTTATATGATCCAACTATGTTATTATTTTGGAGAGAACTTGCACTAGTGAAAGTATGAACCCTAGGCCTTGTTTTCTAGCATTGCAATACCGTTTACGCTCACTTTTATCATTAGTTACCTTGCTGTTTTTATATTTTCAGATTACAAAAACCTATATCCACCATCCATATTGCACTTGTATCACCATCTCTCAGGCGAACTAGTACACCTATACAATTTACCATTGTATTGGGTGTGTTGGGGACACAAGAGACTCTTTGTTATTTGGTTGCAAGGTTGTTTGAGAGAGACCATCTTCATCCTACGCCTCCCAAGGATTGATAAACCTTAGGTCATCCACTTGAGGGAAATTTGCTACTGTCCTACAAACCTCTGCACTTGGAGGCCCAACAACGTCTACAAGAAGAAGGTTGTGTAGTAGACATCACACGCTTTGGCGATGGAGAAGGCATAGTAAGCAAGCTTCTCGCCGTTCTGCGAGTTGCCGCGTGTTGGCAAAAGGATGCACAAAGCTCACGTCAAACAAAAAGAGTGGAAGAATATAGATTCCCGATGATCGAGAACGAGCAAGGAACCTCATGGTGGAGCGTCTGCACTCATAATATTTTATATTATTCAGCGATATAAAATCAACCAATCATCTCCACAGTGGACTGGAAGAGATGGAAACACGGCAGCCCAGTGTAGTTACATCATACTACATGGCTAACCCACGCTATCACCATATTTCTTGACCTCCGTGCGACACCTAGCTCTAGTAATCCAGCAGCCCGTATCGCTTCTCGCTCCTTGTCTCTCTCAAAGTGCGGCGGGCTAGCGTTTTTGCCGTCTATTGAGGTCGGTTAACTCATCACATGTTAGCGACATGCCAAAGGATTCTAAAAAAATATTGTACTCTATTGCTATGCCAAGAAGAGGAAGCGCTTTGACCGACGGACCAAATGAGACAGGCGTGTCGTGCCGTGAGTGGGTCCAGTTTCTCATTTTGAACTCATTTAGAACACTTGGTTTTGACTATTAATAAGATTTTATATAGGGCCTAATGTATTTTTCGAGTATGCCTTTGACTATTGATAAGATTTTATATAATTTGAAAATTATATCAGTCGAAGATCCTTTCATGTTCCATTTAAAAAAGATCCTTTCACGTATGAATTTGACTATATGCTTTGAGCAACTTGCAAGTCCTATACTGCTCCTGTTTCGATACTCTAACTTAGCTAGAGGTTAGACTAACTCATGACTAACCCTGAACTAACTGTAGCCAAAGAGGTGTTTGGGTGACAGGGTTAGATTGACAATAAAAGCACTTGATAGAGAGAGAAAAGTGATTTTTGAGTGGGCCCAATGAGAACTATCTCCAATTAGCACCTCTTTGGTGGGATAGTTTTTTTTTGGTGGGTTCGGTGCAACTTGCTCCAATTTAACCCTCATGCTTGGATACTTTAGGGCTATTTGAGCCCCAACTAGCTCAAACTAAGTCTAACCCATGGATCCAAACAGGGCCAAAGTTAGTCTCAGAAAACGCATTAAGCCCTATATACATAGACAGACGGAGTACATGATACTAGCAAACGCTCACCATTAGTAGTAGTTCATTGGTTGGTTTTGATTTCTGATTCAGTTGCTGTGCTACTACCGCCAATATTCGCATGTGGTCGTTTCTAGAGTAAAAAAAGGAGGTACTAGTTCTTACTCTGGGAAAGGTGAAGTGATGGTTGCTTCGCCCGAGCAACTTATTACTCTGGGAATATGGGAGTGCCAGCGGATTCAAGGAACAGAGAAATGATGGTTGCTTCGTCCGAGCAACATACTATGGCGAAGGTGGGGCTCTGTGATTTGACTGCTCACTAGTCATTACTACCGCGGCGCAACGACCGGGGTGAATCTTTCCCTGTAGTTGTGCACTCAATATTGCTGCATGGCAGGTGGAGCCGGATGAAGGATGTCCCACATGTCGGCGAAACGAAGTTGAATTGTGTCTGGCATTGCTATCAATCCTTCAGGATTTGTTTATATGTACGCATAAGTTTAATGAAATTCTACTGTGATGTTATGAAGGTTTCAACTTTGGTTCCGACAGGAAAAAAAGGTTTCAACTTAGGATTCATGTGTCCTCTTGCCTCAAGATTATCTCGTTACAACATTCCATCAAATACAAATGAAACTACCATGGCTGCTAATGCATCTCAATGGTTCGCAGATCAGCGCCAATATTCACATCACAACTGAAGACAAAGTTGTGAGAAGGTGTACAAAAAAAGAAAAATATATAATTGATCGATGTTGTTCATAGGCATGGCTCCATTTCCTGGGCAGAGTGTTCATTGCTTGGCAGCTAGTTTCACCCAGATTTGTAGCCAAAAAAGAGCTGTATGGAGGACACCATAATCCAAACATTTTGTGCAGCTCCACTAAAATCGAGCGGACCATCCCTGTTTGCAAAGATATCCAGCTAGTGTGATAACAATATTAGTGGAACTGGATGATAAAAAAAACCACACACAAATAGAAGCCGATCACCTTTGCGATCTCTCTTTAGGTCTAACTACTTGTTGGAGAAGATTAGGCACGGACTTGGACGAGGAGGATAGCAAAACCAATCTCCCTTTCTGCACTCGCACAGAAATGTAAAAACGTTGCCCGTGTGACATTTTGGCGGAACTGCACAAAACACTCTTAAGAAAAAAGTGATTTGTGCAGTTCACCAAAAGGTCGCAATAGCAACGAGGTGAAAATGGATAGCCCTGTTTGCAAAAGGAGGTAGAAAGGAAACAATTACTGCCCAATAACACGAGTTGAAGACACGTACGCCGACAAAAAAGAAGCATATTCCATGTAATAAGGGAAAGATAGCAGCATGGTGGTTTATGAAAAATGGTTTGAGGATGAGATTGCAAGATGGAAAGTATGCCGACCGAGATACGTTTTAAGCAAACAACTAAAGAAGATCCACATGCAGCAATGTGGGAAGATGGGAGTGGAGCAAGGCCGGAGGAAGCTGTACCAAAGGGTCGTCAGGATGTTACTAGGAGGGCGCCGGCGGCCGGGGTCTTCCCATTCTGCAGCAGCGAGCAAGTGGCGAAGGCCCTATCGCGCCGGAGCTTGGTGAGAGAGAACGACAGGTACCGCAGATCGGGACGTGCTGCCTCAACGTCGTCGAACGGAGAAACGATGCTCATCCTCCCTTTCCGCTGGCGGGCGGGATGGCGCCAGATCACTGACCAATAGTGAGAGAGAGAGGCCACCGCCGCCTTGTGCGAGATGGTGGGACGAGAGACAAACCCCGGCAGGCAGGCTCCATTCTATAGAGTGGAGCGGATTTTTCCATTTCCCCCACGGCAATCGTTTTATATTCTGTACGTGCCATTGAGGAATATATAACTTTATTTAATACTAATGGTCAAGTCAAACTTTGTTCCATCTCGGTGTGGTACCCGACCCTCCTTCGAGTAAATAACCGCTACACGTGTCAAATTATCACGTGGGCTGCCTTTTCGTACATAAACGAACTCCACCGCGTACCCGCGCGGGTATGGCCGGGAACGAGACGTGAGTACGTGCGTCCTGCGTGCACCTCTTCTTTAGGGTGGGTGTGAGAGAGATGGTTTGTGTGAAACAGAGGCAATGTGTCGATGATATCTCAAACAAAAAACGTAACATATGCAATGTGTGTGAAACAGAGTCATGGACGTGAGATATCGATAGAATCGAAAACAAGGATGAAGTGTGTGGCTGCGTGATCGATAAAGAGTGCCATCGAATTTGTGTTTGCGTACGTCAAAGATACAAGGCGGCTGGCCTACTGGAATTTGAGAGGGCAGAGGTGCAGTTTTTCTCTGTGGCATGGATACCTACCTACAACGTTCGACTATCGGTGTGTGTGGGGGGGGGGAGGGGTCGGAGACCGATCGACTAGTATATGTGTGGGGAAGGAGAGAGACCTAGCTATGTATTGAGGGAGATCAATCGGCGTCCATGGATATGTGTAGCAGAGGAATAAGGTTGGGAGAAAGACAAAGGTAGAGTGTCGAAGGGTTGGTGGAGTGGCGTCTCACAAATGGTGGGAGAGGCCTACTAGACAAACAGAGGGTACGAGTGCAATATCAATAAGAGAGGGAGGGGGATGTCTGTCTGTCTATGCACGTGCGTGTGAGAGACGGGTTGGGAGGTATGCAAGGACGATGATGGGAGACGATGTGGTTGTGGTAAGCATACGTAACTACATAGGAAGATCAACCGTCGTGTGTCCGAGAAAGGGAGAGACATAACTAGTGAGGTAAGTCTATTAGTGCGTGGGGAAAACGAATTATAGTCGACCTGGCTATATGTCGGGAGATCGGTACATATACATCCACGCATGTGTTAGAAGCAAATAAGGTCCGGAGAGACAGACAGGGGAGAGGGGTGCGGCTAGGAGGTGGTGCGAGAGGCCTACCATGTCGAGGGGGGAGGAGTGGGCGAGTATGAGATCAATGAAAAGAGGGGCAGAAGTGTGCACCTGCGTGGAACCGTATTGGACATAGGGGGGCAAGGACGGTGAGAAGAGAACAGGGGAAGTATGTGTTTGTGGTAGGCACACTTGGCTAGAGAGGTATATCGACCGGTGTGTGCCGGAAAGAAGGAGCTGGGGGGCCTACACACACTGCAGGTGAACAAAGTAAAGAGAAATAATGAACGTGCGCGATGGAGGGGACACTGAGGGAGGGTGAGAGGGGGGCGGGCGTGTGCATGCACGATAGAAAGTTAGTGCTAGCTAGCTACAAAGAGAATAGGATCGTGAAGGTGTAAAAGACGAACAAAGACCATAATTCATTATAAAAAAGTGGATACGGATACTTGAAGAAGATATCATAATGTAGAACATTAATTATAATTTGGGCTAATGTGTGGCTTTTGCAGCTCATGGCTAAATACTTGTCATAATGTAGGGGGCGGAGCACTATAATTTGTGTGATAAACACGATGTACATATGGTACTTGGTTTAGATTATGAATATATAGTTAGTGCATCAAATGTACTATTATTTGGAATCAACATCAAGTGTATTCAAAAAATAGAATCCGAGTTCATATAGTACACATACTTCGTATCTATCTCTATAGTAATCATGTGGTGTGTTATTAAGGTAATACAGTAATGATGGTTGAAGTTGGCAACAATCATGATTGTAGATTCTTATATAAATAGAGAAACAAATTCAAATTCAGTTTGAATTGCAGCAGTAGTATAGACATTTGGAATGCACTAAAATGTTGGTATGAGTAGATTACATGCATTATATAGCCAGGGAAAAAGTTTAATTGGACATAACATGGATTCATACTCCCTCCTTCCATCTATATAGGGCCTAATGCATTTTTTAAGACCACCTTTGACTATTGACAAGATTAATAGTGCATGACATGTGCAATGTGAAAATTATATCGTTGAAAGCTCCTTTCACACACGAATTTAACGGTGTGCTTTGTGTATGTTGCATGTCATATATTATTGCTCTAATATTTGGTCAAAGTTAGGCTCGAAAAACGCATTAGGCCCTATATAGATGGAAGGAGGGAGTATCTTTGAATAGCATTTGTATAGGAAAACGGGACAAGTATCTCTCTTTGTGTGGTGTGAACAGTTTTATTTTTTTCATTTTTTTCATTGAGGGAAGAGCGAATTGATTTGGTACGTACAAGTAAAATATTACACGTTAGGCTTGTCCCTAAAATTCAAACCGTGCCTTGTTATATCCTGAATATTCAGATATCGTGCTCCCAAAACCGGCGCCTTCACAACCTGCGCCTTGCTTTCCCGAAATTACAACGCGGGCCAAAACTCCCTCCAGCTGCCAAATCCCGACACGCGAAATACCCCTTCTAACCCTAAGCCGAAAGGACAGCTAGTTCAAATTGGTGGGGGTACTTTTGTAACACACCCTACATTTTGGACAAGCGCGTCCCTAAGTCATGGTTCCCCCTCCCATCGCCTCCTTTTCGCCATTCGAAATCCCAGGCCGCCATAACCTCTCTGCTCCAGCCGCAAAACCCCACCCTTTTCCGTCCGCCACGTCATCTTTGCCCGGCCGGAGCCTCTTCCCCGACGATGTCATCCACCGCAACAGCTCGACGTCCCTCGTCCACCTCCCCGGATGAGGATCCGTTGTCCATCTCGTCGTGCCACCGGTTCAGACGCCCCATCCTCCACCTCCAAGGAGCTGCTCCGATGATCGCATCGTCTATCGTGGCTGCTCCATCCCCATAGCGCCGCCTTATCCTGCTCCACTGGAACCGCAGCATCCTCACCGACTCCTCGGACGAAGCCGAGGACTACTCGGCGCCACCAAAGAGGTTGTACACTCATCGCATCGCACCTTCTCCTTAACTCGACCTCCCGGCGCCGACGGTGCTCCATCCCGCACCCCCATGGAGCGGCTACCTCGAAGCCGGCACCGCGGGCGACATCTCCACGGCGGCTCTCCCCTAGTGTGAGGCCCCTTCGGTGGCGGCGTCCATACCAGCCAGATCTGCTGCTGCTGCTCCGGCAATCGCTCGCTCGCTCGCGCTGCTGCTGCTCCGACTATCGCTCACTCGCTCGTGATCCTACTGCTCTGGCTCTTGCTCGCTTGCTTGTGTTGCTGCTGCTGCACCGGCTCTTGCTCGCTCGCTTGCACTGCTGCTGCTCTCCCCTTCGCTCGTGCTGTTGCTCTGCTCCGATTTAGCTACACTTCAATCGACTGAATCGACTTTTGGTTCAATCGACTTTAAGGGGGTGCGGGGCTCACTGGAGTGAAGGAAGAACCACCCGCAGCGGGGACGGGGGCTCGCCGGAGAGGTACCCCACTATCTATCTAAGAGTTCAGGGTGGGTGCGTTGGTCGCCGGCGGTGGGGGCGCGGTAGTGGGGCGGTGGCATGGGGATCGTCGGAGAAAAAGCTCGGCTGGGGGGGCTAGATGGCTGGCCGGGGCAGCGGCGGACCAGCGGTGGGGAGTTGTTTCAGGGCGGCGGCGGACCGGCGGTGGGGAGTTGTTTCGGGGCGGCGAGGCAGCGCGGGGGCCGGCGGTTCGGCCGGTGGTGGCTGGCGGCTCATGGGGGTGCAGGTTGAAGATGAATCGCAGGCCCTCCCTAAACTACATGTCAAGTGCCTCTCTGCCACCATTGTGTTTAGTTTCGGCAGTAACATTCAGATTACACAATAAATTTCAGTTTCGACAGTTAAGTTCAGAGTCAACTGTTTTTACCTCAACTGTTGTAGTCAGGTGGTTTTTGGTGATGTAAATTTTACATCTATTTTACATCATCTATTGGAGATGCTATTAGAATCCCACTTGAGATTAACGATGTTGGTCTTGTGCTGCTTCAGCCTTGACGTCTTACGGCTCACCGGAGCTGCTCCAACGACAAAACGATCCATCACAACAGAGCAGTGCCCTAGACACCGCCTACAAATTCCTCATACCTTCCTCCACACCTCTGACAGCCACCTCTGCCTCAACTTCTTCAGCGACCAACCAAATGATGCTGAGGTCGACACGGCTACGGCAAAAAGGTTGCACACTTGTTGCATCACTTATTACTCTACATTCATGTCGATCCATTAGGGCTATTTTGGTTCAACAGAAAAACATAGCAATAGGAAATTTTCTATGGCACTCTACTATTCAACTATTCATGCATTTTGTTGAAAGGAATGGAGCAAAACATCCACCTAGACCTACTTTTCAAAATCCTACGCATGAAAACAAGACCAAGTGCATTAGTGGAAGAATAACATTCTAACTGTACACGCTTTCATATGGTTTCACTTTATTTTGGCCATGTTTCTTTGCATTCCTCTGCTCTTCCAATTCTTGTGAACCAAACACCCAAGTTGACAGAAATCCCGTGTTTACAAATGCTCTGTTGACCATGTGCATTCCTATCCTATTCCAATGTTTTCCTATCCCTGCATTTTTATAATCATGCAAGCCAAATGAGCCCTTACAGAATTACTTCAGTTACAGGTAGGTGTAGAAGGCAGCTTTGTATGGTTTGTCCTGCTCCTGCCGCGACATCGTCCACCTCACCTGAGCTGCTCCATCGATGGAAGCATCCACCAAACCAGACATCATGACTCCTGACCGTCTTTCGCCGCCTCAGATCTCCTTCCCTGCCGTCAGCACCCACCGCAACGACACCACCATCATTGACTCAGTAGATGAACCTGAGGAGTACACGGGTCCACAAGAGATGTCGCAGTCTTTTGTTTCTGCTTATGTTATGCATTGCTTAAAATTACCTGCTACTTTATCTTCCTGTTCACCTCTTAGACTCCAAGTCAGGTCCAAATTAATGTTCAAACTTGAGTTCTAAATTAGTTGTGGGGCACATATTGATGCAGCAATGAATAGTATCTCTGTCTAATATCTGGTTCACCTAGGGTACGCCTATGTTGTTCATCTTGGGTGGGGAACAAATAGTAAAGAAATCATCATCTGTCTTTTTATTAAATTAAAGCAATCATCAGCCTGCTATCATTATTTTTGGATCCAACCACTGGTTGTTAACATCACTCTAGATTTCTGCATGCTCTCCTTACATAATCTCACCATATTTTTTTCTTATGCATGTCAGATATTGTACACAGTCATGCTGAACATGTAGAGAAAAAAGGGAAGAGTTTTGCGCGGCAATACAATGTCATGCAGACATCGCTCCGTGGTGGGTTCAATGGCAAACCCTCCCCCCTCTCCAGATTGTAATCAAGAGGAAGATATATGTTCTGAGGTGGATTCAGACACAGCTGACCACTCCTATTTACCCCCCAAGGTGTTTGCTCTACCTTGGCATGATGATGTTAGTCATATCATGCATATGTTGTCTTGCAGTGCCTACTTTTGACATCATATATGTCATCTGCTTAGTTTAGACATGTTCTGTAATGCCACCTGTTTAGTTTCTATATCATATATGGGAATTATGCAGTCTCATGTCTATTAGCCAGCCATCATATATTTGAATGATATCTTGCCCATACTTTTCTTCATTACATTTCCATTTGTCGACAATGTTTGTACATTAAACTACTCTTCTAGTGAATCAGCCATTTGGGTGGGAGATGGAAAAATCTGGAGTGAAAACAAGGCCTTCAGAGCAGAGAGTGCTACCTGTCGAAGCAGATCTCTTGTTGGGTCCCGATAGCTCCTCAGAGATGGATTCAGAGACAGATGACCAGTCCTATTTTCCCCACCGAGGTGTAAGCTCTAACTTGGCACGGTTATACTACTCATATCATGCATATGGTGTCTTGCATTGCATAGTTTAGACATCATATACACAATATTCAACACCATGTTCTTAGTTCAGACATCATATCGAATGCCCTCTGTTTAGCATATAAATCACATATGTGAATTAAATCATGCGATCTTGATTACTTAGGTAAAATGTATGTGAATTATGTCATGCGATCCTGTTTAGTTATTCATCATATCTTTGAATTATGTTATGCTATGCTATCCAGTTTAGATAGACATCATATATGTGAAATTATGTCATGCTATCCATTTTAGTTAAACAATATACATGTCAACTATTTCATGCCCTCTTTTGCCCACACTATCTATTGCATCTGTCTCTCATACAATATCTGTACATTCAACTATCTTTCCTGTTTATCAGCCATTTGAATTGGAGCGGGTGATGCCAGTATCTGGCGGAGTAAAAAGACAGTCTTCAAATAAAATAGTGCTACCTCTTGGTGGAGATAGCACCCCGGTTGTACATGCATGATAACCAGCCCTACCACACATAACCCAGACTCTCGTAGATTGTACCCCAACCGCGATGGACAGATAACCACCTTCACCCAATCTAACCCCAACCCCAGCAGATAGTAACCCAGTTCCTGTTGACACAACACCATCTTCCACCACAGAGCTCCCAAACAAG
Source organism: Aegilops tauschii subsp. strangulata (assembly GCF_002575655.3). Classification (NCBI taxonomy): domain Eukaryota; kingdom Viridiplantae; phylum Streptophyta; class Magnoliopsida; order Poales; family Poaceae; genus Aegilops; species Aegilops tauschii. Next base: position 256,179,195 of record NC_053036.3, on the reverse strand, counting down.
AGTAGTTAGTAAGGCAGCTCCAGTGCCCAAAGGGCCAGTACTACCACGGCGAACCCCAACTCCACCAGTTAGTACACCTGTTCCTGTGGAGGAAGCACAACCAGCCAGTCGTAGTTTAGCATCTATCGCATTTGATGTTGTTAAATCCTATATGCGTATCTTACCATCTTGGAAATATTATACTGAAGATGAAGGAAAATGCCGGTTGCAGGTGTTTGTCCAAGAATTATGTGTAAGTAATGTTATTCATGGCAATTACTTTGCTTTGTCCCATACATTCTACCTCCATGATGGTTATAATACAACAAATTTTCCCATTTTTCTCTATAGAGAAGGACCGATTTGGGAACTCAGGATGAGGTAACCTGTGCTAATACCTCTGCTATCTTCAAGAATGCTTGGTGGCAGTATCGGAATTACCTGAAGAAAATGTACTTCACTGGAAAGAAACTCATCAAATTCCCTTACGTTCTCCTGAGACACATTTACTGGACGATGACTGGGAACGCCTTGTTCTGTACTGGTCCTGAACCAAGAATGTGGTAAGGTCTATGAGCTCATTTTCTATTTTTAAGTACTATATTCTTGCATCTTACTGTACTCTGTTCATGTAGAACAAGTGCTTAAACCTGAAGAACAACTGTTCTAATTTAAGATTCCATTGCTATCGTGCATACTGCTTTGCTCTTGTATCACTGTATTTACTCATACAAACTTATTTTTAAATTGATGGATCCAATTGAAACTCCAATGGCATAGCAGGTATGTTCACGCATGTTTCCTTAACAAGTTTGCTCTTATCAATAGCTCTGTCGATTTCAATTTCAGTTGTGTATACAGTTGACTTCTCATATCATGCACATTACTAGCATCACAACAGGGCCAATAGTGTTGTTGTACATGTAGACCTGTGGTACCCATCTGAAATCTTGTTGTGCCGTGTAGTTTCCCATGCTTTGTATTCTTTCACTACTGCTTTGTCTAGGACCGATATGATTTGAACCGTGTCTCTATGTTGATTTGGCAAGACAATGCAGTGACCATAGGACATAGATATATGTTTGTTTGATGCTTTTATAATGTACTAGTACTTGGCAATAGAAGACTTGGTAGTTTAATCCTGTCCACCTTACTAATGAACTGGTTCACCGAAATGAGTTTCATATACTAGTACATGCTAAACCTATTATGTTTCTGCTTGTTTCTTCTTTTAGAATGCTGACAGAATACTGGGGAAGAGTGCCTTATTAAGTAATGGTAAAGGAAGTAATGCAGATAAGGTTCAGGATAGTGAGACATCCTTGTTGGTCTCCAACAAAGCTGATAAAACAGCTAAGGAAGACTATCTTGAAGACAGTGAGACAACCCCAAAGTCCTGTCTTGGTTTAGTGTTCAAGTTACTGGTCACTACCGTTTGCACAAGCTACTCAAACTCACTCTCTGAATCAGTTCGGTTTCTTGAGTCTCAACTACAAGCTGAAAGACATCGATCAGCTGTGCTGCGACACGAAGCGGAAGGACTGTGGAAGTCCATGAAGCACTCAGATGCATACTTTCTGGTGCAATGGCAAGCGCTGGAGGATTTTAGTGCCAAACAGGACAAAGCTAATAAGCTTGCTAAGCTTATTGCTAGCTGGTGGATAGCCAGGATAACGTTTCTTGAGCTCTTCTGAAGTTGTTTCAGTTATGCTCTTGTTTTGCTGCCCTGTTTATTTGCACTGGTGGCCAATTTTGACGGCCATTGTATGTAATATGCTCCTTTGTTCCCTATATTACACTGGTGGCGAACTTTGATGCCCAGTGGATGTAATATGTGTAATAGCTGTAATAGGCTAGCGTTAGTTGCTTGCTCATTTATTTCCTTATTGTCTTGTTTAGTTGCTTGTTTGTAGTCACTGTAGTTCTTTTTCCGCATTTTTCTAGTGGCCACAATAACCTATTTTTGGTAACTAGGCCAAAATAATCATGGCAACACACGGACGGTTGTAACCATGGGCCTCCTGCGGGCCGTAAGGTCCATGGGCCTTCTACAAGCCGTAGGATCCATGGGCCTTCTACGGGCCGTAGGATCCATGGGCCTTCTATGGGCCGTATGATCCATGGACTTTCTACGGGCCGTAGGATCCATGGGCTTTCTACGGGCCGCATGGGCCTTCTACGGGGCATATAATCATTTCGCCAAACATGGGCTGTACTATTTGTGGACCATAACGGGCCGTTAATAGGCCATATTTGATAACGCTATGAAAACAGCTCAACGGGTTAACGGGCCAAATGTAACCACGGGCAGAATTTGGCCCACAAACGGAACAGGACAGTAACGGACCGTAACTAACCGAATTCTAGAAATGAGCCCTTAGAAGGCCGAAAGATAACACGGGCTGGAAACGGACGACGGAATAATGGGCCGTTAACGGGTATAAAGCGATACACTATTCATTATGGGCTAGTTTCATCTCGGCCCTTTAATGGGCCCAGAGTTACGAAGGGCCTCATATGGGCCGAAAGACATCATGGGCCATACATGGGCCGGAAGTTACAACGGGCTTGAATCATATTGGACGACCCAGATGAAGCTGCTGGGCTTAATTCCGATAGGCCGTAACGGGCCGGGAGTTAGCGGGCCGTAAATGGGCGATATACGAACAGGCTGTTAACAGGCTTTCCGTGGGCCGGCCCGTTACCTTTTGACCAAGTCAAATGGGCCGACCTTTTCACCGGAATGGGCCTCTGTTGGGTCGTGCCACGTGTCGACGTATCATAGGCGCCTCCTGTCCAATGAGTGGATGACATCTGTCCCAACGGTGAGCTAACACGTGTTTCCTCCGGCCAATGAGAATTTTACACGTGGAAAATCCCCATTAGTCCGCTGTTAACGGGTTATCGGATCCAAAATCAGACCCGATAGCTTAACGGCGACCTGTCACGGTGGATGCCACGTGTCGGTCACTCTGGACGAAAGCACTTCTATGACACGCGATTTATCGTCATGGAAGTGGACACTTCCGTGATGACAATTTTGGTAATGTCCTCGAACACTTCTATGACAGCACAGGTATGACTATCTTGATTCTGTCATAAAATCGTCATGGATGTACATGCATGACAGAAAACGTGACCTACTATGACAGACACGTATCATCACGGAAGTGTATTTTTTTGTAGTGCTCAAGGCGGGTTGCGCCTGAATTTTTGGTTCGGAACATTTACAAGGGTCCTGCGAGGTGGCCAGGGGACCTGCGCTGAGTGAATCTCCGGAGGATATCGCATGAGAAGGCCAAACACCAATGAACCCAGGAGGTGATGTGAACGGGGCCGGCCCGCCAGACAGAGCATAGCTGTTGGGTTTATCGACGCTGCAGGGACGGACCCGAGCACAGACGTCGTGCCCGGTCTTCTCATGCAATGATCCTAAAGAAAGACAACCAGCGCGCGGCTCCCACGGCAGCGAGGCACCGGGTCACGCGCCCTAACTCCCACACTCGCGATTAGCTCATGCGAGAACAAGGCACCAAGGGGCATGGGAGGTGACGTACACGGGGTTGGCCCGCGAGACATAGGTCAGCTACATGGGTTTAGCGATGCTGCAGGGATGGTCCCGAGCACAGACGCCGTGCCAGTCCTTAGTGACGAGGCGATCGCGGGCGGGGTTTGTGAGGGTGCACGATATTCATGCTGGCGAAGTATCGAACATGCAGGTGGTAACATGCAGCAATTCATGAAAGGGTAAGGCCAGTTCTGATATATGCGCACGATGATGCATGCTGTAGGGACGGACCCGTACAGCTTGAGGATAATGCAACTCTATGGGTGCCTTCAATTGAACAAACCAAAAAGTCACCTTGCACCGTCGCTGGAGGAGTGTTGGGGCAGCTGAAGATGCGTGCTGAAGAGGTCGCTCCTCACGAGTCGTCTGGTTCCTGGGTCTCGTGAGCTCCGGAGGTTCGGGAGGCTCGCGGAGGTCCAGCGCCTCCTCCGATAGGATCGCCTGGTGCCTGGCCTCGTGAGCCGCTAGGATGCCCTGCATGTAGTGCTGGTGCATGGCAGCCATGTTCAGCAGGCCGAACAGCATGCGAAGATGGCTGCGGGGGCAACCCCCACTCCTTGCAACACGGGACGGCCAGAAGAGCTCCTGAGAAGCAGCCCTGTTAAGGCCCGGGATGTTGACGCATACACGCAACTCGCCACCCATGTACGGGGTGGCAGCTGCACTGAGTGATGCGGGACGGCGCTCGCCACGCATGGCTCGTGCCTCCTGAAGCTCTTCGATTGCCTTGGTGATGAATTCCTGAGCGCCTGGTGCTTCGTGCCCTGCGCCCTACTCACGGAAGCGCGCGTTGAAGGACGCCTCCACGTGGTGCCTGAACGCCTCCCTCGGGATGCTGGTGAGGTCAGAGGCCCTCTAGAGGAGAGCCCCGAGCCCAACCTGAGATGGGCGCTGGGCGCGGCTTCCTATGCGAGAGGGAAGGGCGCCCCAGCAGTGGGCATGGGGCTTGATGCACGATCATCGGATGCTCCAGCCTCCTGAGGGCCCCTGAGGAGGAGCTGCCTCTTCTTCTTGGGAATGACCTCAGGACGGTGGATGGCGCCCTCGTCGTCTGAGTTCTCGATCGTTGTGGCCTGGTAGGCGCGCTCGAGGGAGCACACCGCATCCTTCTCATCGCAGGCGATTGTGATGATGCCGCAGCTTTCTGGCATCTTGAGGACGTTGTAGCCGTGGTGAGTCACTGCCATGGACTTGGCAAGGGCTGGATACCCGAGGATGGCATTGTACGGAAGACGAATGTGGGTGACATCAAAGTCGATGAGCTCGGTGCGGTAGTTGTCATGCTTACCGAAGGTGACAGGGAGGCAAATCTGCCCCAGGGGGATGGTGTAGCCATCTATCACCCCTGAGAAAGGCTTGGTGCGGAGGAGCTGGTTGTAGGGCACCTGGAGCCTCTCGAACGTCTCAGCAGAGAGGACATTCAGTCCCGCGCCACCGTCGATAAGTGTCTTGGTAATGAGGACGTTGCTGATGGTCAGCGAGCAGAGCATTGGGAGCGCACCTGCAGTGGCTGCAGACTTGAGCTGATCCGCAGAGTCGAAGGTGATGGAGTACTTGGACCACCTGAGGGGACGCGGCGCCTCGAGCTTGGGGAGGGCCGCGTTCACCTCACGAGCGAGCTTCCTGAAGACGCGATGGGAGGCGAGGGCCTGAGCGCCACCCAGAATGCAGGCAATAGCACGAGGCTCTTGGAAGCCCCCGACCCCATCATCTTGGCGGTGGTCGTCATTCCTCCTTGGTGGCAGCAGCAGCGGAGGGTGGCCGGCGTTGTCCTGGGGACGGTCCTCACGAGGCTGGTCCCTCCACGGGCCATCGCGAGGCTGGCCCTGTCAGCAGTCCTCACGAGGCTGATCATGCCAGTCTTGCCGGTGGCGCGGTTGTCCCAGCGGCCCACACCACGGCCTCCTCCAGGGTCGTAGCCACGGTTGTTGCGCTCAGGGCGGTTGCCAAGGCGCACATCTCGGATGGCTCTGAGCTCTTGGCAGTCGTTGGTGTTGTGGTTGTGGACGTTGTGGAAGACGCAGAATGGGCGGCTGCCCTCGGAGGACTCGGGGTGGTCGCAGCCGCGCTTCATCTCGGGCTCGGCCGCGAGCACAGCCGGGCCCTTGCGCTTCACATCCTTGGCCTTGGCCTTCTTCTCTTCAGGGTTGGCCTCTAGGAGCTCGAGGAGGGAGAGGTGACCTTCCTTTGCCCTAGCGCACCTGGTTGCCACGTTAAACATCTCCAGAGCCGAGCACAGGTCCTCGTGTATGGTGAGTTCCTCCTTGATCTTGACATCCCGGACGCCATCAGTGAATGCTGAAATGATGGCCTCGTCGAACACCTTGGGGATCTTGAGGCAAACGTTGGAGAAGCGCTGGATGTATTTGTGCAAGGTCTGCCCCGGCTGCTGCTTGATGCGTTGCAGGTCGCCTGCAGCAGGGGCGCGGTCGCGAGTGCCCTGGAAGTTGGCGACGAAGTGCTCACGCAGCTCATCCCAGGAGGAGATCAACCCCACCGGGAGATTCAGGAGCCATTAGTGCGTGCCATCCTTGAGAGCCATGGGAAACCAGTTCGCCATGACCTTCTCGTCGCCGTTCTCCGCCTCAATGCTCAGCTCATAGATATGGAGGAATTCGTTAGGGTCAGGGTGCCGTCATAGCGCGGAGGCAGATCCGGCTTGAACTTGCCGCGCCAGACGACGCAGCACAGCTCCGGAGTGAACGCACGTCAGCTTGCCATGCTCACGGGAGCCCGCCACGGAAGGGGATCCTGGTCTTGGCACCCACGTGCCGCCACCTCGGGCGGCACACGGTCTTGACGTGGCAGTGCTAGGAGCGCACGCGCCTCTCCTTGAGGCCGCTGCACCACCTGGCAGCTTTCTTCATCACGGCCAGCGCCCTACGCGGCGGGTAGCGCTGGGGGGCTCACGCCCTGGCTCAGGGACGACATCGCACCGGAGAGGAGGGGGAGGCGCACCATGGGCCACGTCGCCCGTCTGATGCAGTGGGGGAGGCAGCGAGCGAGAAGGCGCGGGAGCCTCTCCGGCGGCGCTGACGAGCTCGATGATGCGGTCCAGCCAGTCCTCATAGATGTCATCGGCCGGATAATAGCGCAGAAGCTCGTGCGCCATGAGCAGTGCAGCCTGCGCGTTTGCCGGCCCGCCATGAGCATGGGAAGACGAAGCAGCGGCCAGAGTCAGCGATGGAGTGGCGGTGCGACCATCGCGTCGCACGAAAGGCGGCAGCGACAAGTCATGCTGCTCGTTGACCATGGGGCCGGTGGCAACGTTAGCTGCAGGTGACGGGGAGCAGCGGGGAGCGCCATCGCCCGCAGGTGCTGTCTAAGCAACGCGGGCGGCGAGGGCTGCCCGGTGCTCAACACGAACTCGACGAGCGTCGGCCATGAGAACAGCGGAGCGGCGGCGAAACAACCGATAGAAGAGAGGCTTCGACACGCCCCTACCTGGCGTGCCAAATGTTGAATTCAGGGCTCCGCAGACCAAGAGAGGTTCAAACTCATGGGCATGTGCGAAGAACTCAACCTCTCCAGCCAATGAATGCGTCGCTCTCACAGCCTAGCTCGATGAACGGAAAAGGGAAGAGACATGGCAGTTTACCCAGGTTCGGGCCACCTTGCGGTGTAAGACCCTACTCCTGCTTTGGGGTGGATTAGCCTCGCGAGGGGCCGAGGATGAACTAGTACAGAGGAAGAACAACCTCAGGAGGTCAGTTCTTGTGTGGGTGTGAGCTAGTGAGGGTTCGGGTTTCGCATCCCCTCCTACGGTGCTGGCTAAGCTATATTTATAGTGCTCTCGGTCCTCATCCACCAAAACGAAGGTGGGAAGGGATCCCACAGCGGCCAAGTTTGAAGGGAAACAAGTAGTACATCTTGTGCTAACGAAAGGTGCTCTTCGCCTACAAAGCCTCTGCTTGTGACGTCGTGGTGGGCTCGGCGATGACATCCGTCCTGCCGTCCTGGCGATCTTGGTCTCGTTGCACGGGAAGGGAAACCTTTGGCTGATACCTCAAGATCCCGCGCCTACGCTTGCCCCCTTAGCACCAAAGAGGAAACTTGCTGATCTGCGCCCGCTGGCGCCCGCCTGGCCTTGGTCGTCACGGCTTGCGTCACCTCAACCTCATGACATGAGCTCTTGCATAGGAATCTTCGCTCCTCAGGAGCCAGCCTAGGGAGGCCGCTCCCTCTGGAGGTCTTGGCGTCGTCCGCCTCATGATCCTTGGCCCCTCACGAGGGTCTTGTCTTGTCGATGCCGAAGATGGGCCATACCAGGCCGTTGATGGAGCCATGCCGTGGGCCGCAGGAAGGCAGGTCTAGGTACCCTTGTTCCCAGAACGCCGACACCTCCCCCTTACCAAAAGCCACATTTCCTATTTCTGCCTTCCTTTCCAAGTTCAAACCTTCACTCCTTGCTTGCAGCGCCGCCTCCTCGCCGGTGACCCTCCTTCACGCTGCTCGGCCTCGTCGATCCAGGAAGGTAATCCACACCTGACCCCCATCCTCCTCCTTCCACATCCCACATGCCCCGACCACCGGCACAACACCTTCCACCCAAATCACAGACCCATCTCCCAAATAAGCGCCGCCTTTAGCCATGGCAGCGGAGAAGCAAATCACGGCCACACACACAGATGAGGTCACGATGGCTACCATTCGTGCCGACCCCCCAGATCTTGGAGGAGCACCTCACCGTCGAGGCCACCGTCGACGCCTCGCACGCCGACGCCGCGACGCGGTTGGCTGCTTTAAACGACAGTTCATGGCGTTTTCTCGAGGCCACCGTCGGTGCTTTCGACAAAGACTACGAGGTGTTTTCTCCGCGTGCCCGTGCTTACCTCAAGTCGAGAGCCAGCAGGTTGGTGCCCGGAGTGGCTCAGGAAACTCACCACTATGAGGAGGGCACCCACGATGTGGAGGCCTCGCCCTATTCCATGTCCAAGGAACCAATCATCATCAATATCTCCGACGATGAGGGGTAGCTTATCTTATTAGCTCACTATAAGGACCTATGTCCAGTTAGCTAGCTATGCCGGTTAAGCATGCTCGGTTTACCTGTTGCATGTGCTGCTTGTGCCTTTCCTTAATAAATTCTAGTGAATTCCCTATCTACTTTTACCATGCAATCTGTTGCTCTAGTGTATATGTACTATATGTCGTGCAATGTGGTGCTCACTCATTAACTGTTTGATTAATTAGTTGTCATGTTCAGTCAACTATTTGGATCAATTCTCCAATGTGATGTTCAGTTCTTCACGGTGCAATTTGTATTGTCTTCCTTGTGAGAAATAAATCGAATTTATCTGTACAAAATACATGAGAAACAAATACAATTGCTATATTTCCAAGTTGTCAAGCATGCTTGGTTTGCTTAACTATCTGATCTTCTAGTATGTTATATATTGTGCAATGTGGTGCTCAGTTAATGTTTCATTCAGTTGTTGTGGTGTTCAGTTAACTGTTTGGTTCAAGTGTGCAATGCGATGTTCCATTGTTGTGGGTACAATTTTGTATTCTTATGCATGTGAGGAATAAGTCGAATTTGGTTGTACTATTTACATTAGAAACATATACAATTGCAGCATTTCCTATTTCTTAATCATGCTTGGTTTTGATAAATGGCTTTTCCATGTGGCTCGAATTAATCTGCTGAATCTGCAATGTGTTTGTTTTTCATCAACATATTTTACTGATAGTATGCCAACACTGACTTAACCTGATCAATATCTACCTTATATGTGTTGCAAGGAAACAATGGGAAGCACTTAGGTTTACAATCGAGGTGTGCACATGCATGGTCCTTGTCTAATAGCACATTATTGTGCAATTGTAGGAAGCATTCTAATATTTAGGTTTTTAACAATTTGGTCTTGCGTATGTAGGTCCTGCTGTCAGAGGTTTTGACCCACTGTTCGACCCATTTTTATAACAGGAAATGAGTTGTCCATGAATATCAACCAAGTCAAGAAACTAAGAAAGATTGTTAGGATAAAGAAACTAGCGACGAGGACCAACAAGATCTTTGTCTGCAAAATGAAGAAGACATGAGTGCACCATAGGATGGTACTAACTACTATACCTTGTCTTTTCTATTCCTTTGCGCCATTTCCAAATTTAGAGAAGATATTTATGCATATCTTTGTTTTCATGCCTTTCCAAAGCAGTTCAATGATGATTACCTCTCAAACCACATGTATGTTCAGGAGGCGAGGAAGGTATTCAAACAACACCCACGGTACAATATTGAAGTCTTCCTCCAGAGGAGTTACGATGGACGGTCAATCATCCATAGGCATTAGCCTAAAGTTGCAATGAGCTTCAACATCAATAAAGGCTCAATATTTTCCTTCCACTTCAGTAGTTTTCTAGATGAGATTCATCTGTTTATCTACCGTCTCTGATGCTAATTTCCAAAGGTTATAGATGTTGCATGTGAAACTTGGTGCTGGTGCAGTTGTGTAATGGGGTAGCTAGCTATATGCCTATGTGGTGTAACTGCGTGCTGAAGCTAGATGTACTCTGATGTATTTCAATTATGAAATCCTCGTTCCCTAGTACGAAAATGAAATATAGTATGTGCTTAATATGAAATGTCAATTTGATTCATAAATGGATTATTAATAATAGGCCAATTAGCATGCTGATTGGGTTTTTCTATTGCAAATGGTTATTGAGAAAACACCGTGGGTGATGACCTCAGACAACGCACATGATTTCTAGGAAGAAAACATGTTGGATCAGTGAACAATCACACACGACTTCCTCTTGAAAACTGTTTGCGTTATGCCACCATGCGCAAACGTTTACCACATAAAAAGTGTGTGTGATGGACAACCTATGCCACACAGTTTCTTCTATGCACCGTGTGTGATGCATTCAATAACGTAAACGGTAAAATTGTTAATATCATCTGCAATGGCAATGCTATCACAAACAATTTATGGGGAAAATTGTGTGTGATGTACGTACGAGCAGAAATTTTTTCCCTGGATTGACTATGTGGGATGTACATACGAATGGAAACGTACTTCTTGGATGGACTGTGTGGGATGTACATACGAATGGAAACGTATTCCTTGGATTGAATGTGTGGAATGTACATACGAACGGAAACGTTAGTCTGGGACTGGCTTTGTGGGATGTACTTACGACCGGAAACGATTGCGCCTGTTTAATTGTATTTTTTAACACAACTGTACGTATAACCGCATTTTATCGCTTGTTGATGTCTACTACGCAACTTTATTCTTGTAGACACGTGTTGGGCCTCCAAGCGCAGAGTTTTGTAGGATAGTAGCAATTTTCCCTCAAGTGGATGACCTAAGGTTTATCAATACATGGGAGATGGCAATTGTATAGGTGCACTAGTTCGGCGAAGAGATGGTGATAAAAGTGTAATGTCGATGGTAGAAATATAATTTTTATAATCTGAATCAGTAAAAACAGCACGGTAACAAATAGTAAATGGGCACAAAAACGGTATTGCAATGCTTGAAAATGAGGCCTAGGGTCCTTACTTTCGCTAGTGCAACCTCTCAACAGTGCTAATATAATTGGATCATATAACCACCCCTCAAAGTGCGATGAAGAATCACTCCGAAGTTCCTATCTAGCGGAGAACATAAGAAGAAATTATTTGTAGGGTACGAGACCACCTCAAAGCTATTCTTTCCGATCGATCTATCCAAGAGTTCGTTCTAAAATAACACCAAATAATTTCAGATTCATAATACTCAATCCAACAGAAAGAACCCCAAAGAGTTCCCCAAGATTTCTACCGGAGAAATAAAGACGAGAACGTGCATCAACCCCTATGCATAGATTACCCCAATGTCCACTACAAAAAAAGACACATCCGTGACATTTTGGGCCGAACGAAATTTTTTCTGTCATGCTTATGACACTTCTATGACGATAATTGTGACAAAAACCGGTATCATCATAGATGTGGTGGGCTCCTACTTCTATGCCAAAAAATCATGATAGAAAATTGGCTTTTCATCCTAGGCGGGCCAGAGATGCAGCTCCATGACATTCTTTGGGCCGTCCATGATGGAGAAAACCGTGGTAGAAGCGAGGGCGAGGAAAACATCAGGGAGTTCCACGTTACGGTGGGTGGTCGGGGCCGAGCGATGCGCGTTTCTCTCATACACATACGCGCGTGGGTGGGAGGTGTTGGGCTCTAACTGAACCCGAGCGATAGCACTGCAGGCTACGCGTTACTAAACCCGAGCGATCGATCGATGGCTGTTAACTGAACCCGATGGAGCGATTCCTTCGCTACTGCTGCTAACTGAAGCCGATCGAACACTTCTGCCTCCTTCCCTTGATGAACAGTGAGCGTTGTTGGGGGGTTTGGATGAACAGTTCCCGGTGGGGGGGCGGTTGGATGAACAGGACCCCGTGGTAGTAGAGGTCGTTACCGCTGGATGAAGAGTACCCCGATCGATCGAGCCAGTGGAGGGCTGGATGAACAGGACCCCGTGGAGGGCTGGATGAACAGGACCCTGTGGAAGGCTGGTTGAACAGTAGCCGATGGAGGGCTGGATGAACAGTAGCCCGTGGAGGGGTGGTTGAACAGGACCCCATGGAGGGGACTGGTTGAACCGTAGCCGGTGCAGGAGCGCGGTGCAGGCTGGATGAACAGGAGCCCGTGGATGAACAGACGCGGGTGGAGGCTGGAGAAGGTCGATGGTGGATGAACAGAAGCCCGTGGAGCCAGTCGACGGTGGAGATGAACAGTATCCCGTGGAGTCCCGTTTTGCGGTACGCCACACCCCTCCCGATGAACAGGACCCCCGTTTCGATTGTAGCGCTCCAACACAAGCCGTTTCCTCCATTTTGTGGTATGCCACACCCCTCCCGATCAACAGGACCCCGTTTCAACCGTAGAAGGTCCCAGAGAAGTCCGTTTCCTCCGTTTTGCGGTACGCCAGACCCCTCCTGATGAACAGGATCCCGTTTCGACCGTGGCCGGTCGAACACAAGGCCGTTTCCTCCATTCTGCAGTACGCTAGGCCTCGTTTCCATCGGTTGTTCCATCCAAGCCGGTTGGCGCCCGATGAACACGATGTATTCCGTTGCCTCCCGATGAACACGACGCACTCCGTTGCCTCCCCATGAACACGGCGACGACGCAGCTTCTACGTTCCAACCCAGCCATGTGCACGAGCCCTGGCCGCAAGTATGCGCGAGTAGGCGTTCGAGACCCCGCCCGTATGTATGTACGTGGCCGTATTTACTTTCTTGCACCCTGTCCGCCGTACGTACATGTACATGCTACGTGCGCGCCTCTACTACATTACGTGCGCACCTCTACTACGACACATGCCCTTCCTTACACGGCCACGGTTCATCGCTGCAGCCTACAGACAGACCAATTGTATGTACGTACACGTTCGCGACCAGAATGACAACGCTACGTACGCTTCGACCAGGTGGGTCCCAACTGTCAGGCACTTCATTGCATGCAAAGATGTAGCTGGTGGGTCCCAGTAGTCAGGGGGGAAACGTTTTTTTTTGAAATACAGTGGCCCGTCCGGTGGGTCCCTACTATCAAGTGGAGCAATCATTATTTTTCGCATAATAAGGAGGCATTTCCTTGCTGCGGCCGTGGTCCCAGCTGTTAGCCTCTCCACGTACAGTACTCTTTCGATGTAAGTCGTTCCTTGACCACATTGACCATGCCGCGCCGAGAGAACCTGGGCGGTGGACGACGGTGAGGCGGTGGACGACGGTGAGGCCTAGGAAGGGGACAACGCGGAGCCGGGGAAGACGCGGCAGTGGATGCCCATGCGGGGGGGAGTACGAGAGTTCACTGGTTCGGCCTCAGTGTGAGGCTGCCGTCGGTGCAGAATAACAGGGGGTGTGGGTGAATGAAGGGATGGCCTGGCCAGCAGTAGGAATAGTAGGGGGTGGTGAGGCCTCCGCGGTAGCACAGTCGGCCACGAGAGGCACGAGCAGGCGGCATGACCGGCGCTGCTTTGGGCGGCTGGAGCAAGAAGACCAGAGGTTGAAGAAGCACTACGGCCATTGGATGGACATGGTACGGTCACTAGAGCTAGAATCGTTCATATTGACTACGTTGACAAAGCCCTCCGTCCCTATCAACTTAGTAGGCCCACAAGTCAGCCTCCCACTATGGTGGGTCCCAGCTAGCAGGGGGAGTATTCGTTTTTTGGTGCGTAATAAGGAGGCACTTCCTTGCGTGCGAAGATATAGCTGGTGGGTCCGACCTGTCAGCGAGGGGAACGTTTTTTTCGCGAAATACAGAGGCCCTTCCGGTGGGTCCCAGATGTCAGGTGGAGGAATCATTGTTTTGCGTGTAATAAGGAGGAATTTCCTTGTCTGCGGCCGTGGACCCAGCTGTCAGCCTCTCCATGTACAGTCCACGTCCAATGGATGTCGTTCGTGGACCACGTTGACCATGCCGCGCCGAGAGCAACAGGGCGGTGGACGATGGCGACGCCTAGGAATGGGACGACGCGGAGCCGGGGAAGACACGGCAGTGGATTCCACGCGGAGAGGAGTACGAGGGTTCACTGGTTCGGCTGCGGTGTGAGGCTGCTGTCGCCGCAGAATAACAGGGTGTGTGGGTGAGTAGAGGGATGGTCTGGCCAGCAGTGGGAGTAGTAGGGGGCGGTGAGGCCTCTGCGGTAGCACAGCCGACCACGGGAGGCAGGAGCAGGCGGCACGACCGGTGCTGCTTTGGGCGGCTGGAGCAAGAAGACCAGAGGTTGAAGAAGCACGGCGGCCGTTGGATGGACATCGTACGGTCACTGGAGCTAGAATCGTTTATAATGACTAAGTTGACAAAGCCCTTGGTACGCATCAACTTAGTAGGCCCACAGGTCAGCCTCCGAAACGGTGCGCCCCAGATGTCAGGGGGAGGAATCATTTTTTGGGCGAATGAAGCTAGAATATCCTAGATTGAAGAAGAAGCGCGACATCCGTTGGATGGACATCCAACGGCCACTGCTGCTAGAACCGTGTGTTGACTATAAGATGACAAAGCCTTGCATATGAGTCAACTTACTTTTTTAGGGGACGCGTCAACTTAGTAGGCCCACAAGTTTGTGGCAGAGAACTTGTAGCCCATTTGCGATCTGTAAGAGTGTACGGCCCATTTTAGAATTCTAATGGAATTTACTACAGCCCATTTACAGTTTGTTAAAAGTATAACCCATTTTTTAGCTAGGACAACGATTAATAATTTCAACCAACCGTTCAAAACAGAATTCAATAAAATTTCCCACATTTTGATGGTATCTGAAATATTTTTACCCCGAAATTTCTAGTCAGATTAAATACAATTTCATTTAAATTTGTATTACGTAAAAATCCAATGTAACATTACGCGTGCAACAATTAATGAAATTAAAATTTTCAAAATCCAAAAATAATATTTTATAAACTAATTATGTGTTTGGTGCATTTTTTTATATTTATTGCCTAGTTTTTATAATTACATCCCATTTAATATTTATTAAAGCCCATTTTCCTGTTAAGCCTAATGCATCCCTCCTAGGAAAGATTTGCAGCCCAGCGGGGTGGAGAATAACAAGTTGACCTTGCCTGGGTATTCCTCAAAAAAAGTAGAGCCGGGCTAGCCATTTTCAGCTTGAAAAAAATTAATATCTGGGCTGGATATCTGGCCTGGGCTAGACAGGCCATAGCCCGCCCAGTTGATACCCTGCTCTCCTCTGAATAACAACGAAAACATCGCTCAAGAAAAACTCTGCAGTGCTCACACCTCAAAAACACAAATACTGCTCGAGCTGCTTGGTCCCAGCTGTCGGCTGCTCCTTGTGCAATTCTCTCGTTTATTGACTACATAGGTTGACAATGGTGTGGGACCATGATGTCAGGAAACCAGGAGGTAGCAAAAAATACATAGTTGTACATAATAAGGAGGCACTTGCGTACGTACGGCTATGGCCCTAGATGGGTCCCTACTGTCATCCAGTCAAAATAAAGTCATCTCCTGAATCCTCATGTTCGTTGACCATGTTGACAATGCTCGGCGCCACGGCGAGCGCAACAACTCGAAGGATGATGGAGAGGGCCTAGCGGGCCCTACGGATGGTCTGATATAGCGCCCGCTGCTCATTCATGAAGGCAGGATCATCGGACACCTATGAGCACCTTCGAGAGACTGAGACGGCATGAAACAGTAAGGCCACGCTTGGGGGCTCTGGTTTATTTCACACCTGTATTAAGATACAAGTGTAATTTACTCGTCATTGGAAACAACGTGTAAAATACAGGCATAATGAAACCGAGGGCCTGAGGTCTGTAAGTAAAACCGGCGGGTTACGCGTGTAATTTGATAGACCAGTGTATATTTTACTAGTCGAAATCGACCAACCAAGCGCTTCGCCCGGGACCATCTGCTTTTATTTACAAGCGTCAGTTTTACAAGCGATTTTGGTTGGAAAACGACGATCCAATCACGGCCTAAGATGATTGTAGCGACCAAACCTCAAACAGTCTGATCTCTGTGCATAAGTGTCATCCCTGGATCGGTAATGCTGACACGCACAGTACTTGAAGGATTTATAACAGAGTAGCAATCACACACTTATTACATCGAATGTCTCAAAAGAGAACTTATTACAATAAAATTGGCTTAAGGCCATCTAATACGATAATAGCGGAAGGCTTGGAAGATAAAGTGAGTCCATCAACTCCAACGGCATCACTGAGTGAAAGACCACGACCTAAGGCTCCTTACTCGTCGTCTGAAAAGTCTGCAACATGATACGTTGTAGCCCGAAAACGGGTCAGCACATGGAATATGTTGGCAATGTAACACAAGAGAGTAATGAACAGAATAAAGCTATCACTATATGCATATATGGCTGGTGGAGGCTGTATGGTTAATATGTTTTGCGAAAACCCAACTTTTCCCTACAACAAAGGAATAAATTTTTATTTAACTATCATGGTGGTTGTTAAACATTGAGAAGGTTCACCCAACTCAATCCCAATTAAGCATCATCATTGAACCCAATCAAATTATATTAAGAGTGATGAGATCCACATGATAATCCAAGAAACTAGATACTCAAAACGTCCATAACCGCGAACACGGCTAACCATGATTAGTTTGTACACTCTGCAGAGGTTTGTGCACTCTTCCCCACAAGACTCGATCTCCTCCGTTTAATTTCTCGCACTACATGATGTTTGAGAAACGGATGACTGAGACACAGTCTTTCCGAAGAGGTCCCTTTAACCGATAGATAGGCCTATACACCTACAATCCGCTACATCTGCTAGCCCATCATGGAAAAGTTTCCAACAACTTACTCAACTATGCCAGAGCACTACTAGGAAAAGGGCTATAGATGGAATGGCCACTAATGGCGCACCAGACATGTGGTGCGCCATTGCTATATAGCAATGGCGCACCATGTGCTGGTGCGCCATTAGTGTGAAAGACACTAATGGCGCACCAGACAAACGGTGCGCCATTAGTAACAAATTTTTATTTTTTATTTTGCCAGACATACTAATGGCGCACCAGGACATAGTGCGCCATTACTAGTTGTAACTAGTAATGGCGCACCAGCAACATAGTGCGCCACTAAAATATTTTATTTTTTTTACTTTTTTGCAAAACTACTAATGGCGCACCTGGTGCAGTGCGCCATTACTAGTTTAAGCTAGTAATGTTGCACTGCTCCCCGTGCACCATTAGTGTTTTTTTGCAAAACTACTAATGGCGCACCACCCCACAACGCGCCATTAGTAACCCTGGTTACTAATGGCGCACCTGCTGGTGGTGCGCCATTAGTAACCTGGGACGAGCTAGATATTTTGGACAGCCACACCTACCCACTCACTTTCCCCACTTCATTCTCTCCTCCCTCCTCCAAGCTTGTCTCGGCTGCCTCCTCCTCCTCACCTCATTTGCACCATAAATTCATCCAAATTACGTGGTTAAAGCCCCTTTTTTTGATAGGTAAGTAAGGGGGAAGCTATCTTTATGTTGTTCTCCCTCCAACAACGTGCACATGCACTTTTTATGTCCTAGCTAGATCTATGTATGTTTGTGGTGTTGCATATGTTTGTGGTGTTGCATATATGTTTGTGTTTGCAGGTACCGGTATTTCAAATGCGATAGTTGCCAATATTTTGCCGGAATGTTGATTCATTTCCGTTTCGGCGAGAATTTTGGCACTATGCATTCTTTTCGGTCCTATTTTTAGGGAAAGTCATGCCAAATTTTTTCTTGGTTCTAAAATATCATTTTGCTCTACCCCGCAGGTGACCATGGTCCGCACGATGACCGAAGGCATCATGAATAGGTTTTTGAGGTCCGCGAAGGCCGAGATGCTTGAAAAGAACGAGACGGAGATAAGATGTCCGTGTCGAAGATGCAAGCTGAAGAGCCTTATTGCGGACCCGGATTCCGGGCAGGTGCGGGACCACCTGCTCTTGCGTGGTTTCATGGATGGCTATCGGTGGCAAGGTGATGAAGATGACTATGAAGTCGTCCATGGGGGTCGGGCAAGAAATGAGGATGGGCAGCAAGACAACCACCGCGGCTCGGGCGGGCGAGAAGACGAAGAATCTCCAGGACATGATCACGACGGTGATGCTGTACACAGTCATCATGTAGAAGATGCCGGACATGATGATGAGGAAGATGCGGGAGCAGACGAAGGGCATGATCATGAAGATGAAGATGCCGGCGGAGCAGACGACGATGGACCATCGATGGGCTGGGTGCAGGACCCTCATATTCAAGAGCTGCTTCTCAAGCAGACGGATAACGCAAGAGCTGCCGCCCGAGAGAAAGCCAAGCTGGATCAACTGGAGATAGACGCGGTTACTCCATTGTATGAAGGATGCAGGCCCGAGGATACCCGCCTGAAAGTAACGCTCATGGCTCTGGAGATGAAGGTAAAGCACAAAATGACCGACGCATGCTTCGACGAGAACATGTCATTCTGGCACGAACGTCTTCCCAAGGGGAACAAGTGCCCGACCAGTTTCGAGGAGGCGAAGAAAATCGTGTGTCCTCTGGATTTACCGCACATGAAATACCATGTGTGCATGAACAATTGCATCATTTATCGGGACGAGCACACGGAGTCTACCATATGTCCGGTGTGCGGCGTCACTCGATACAAGAAGAGGAAGAAAGCTCCTCGAAAAGTGGTGTGGTACTTTCCGATCACTCCTCGTCGGCAGCGGTATTTCGCGGACCCTAAGGTAGCAAAGCTCCTGCGTTGGCACGCAAATAGGGAGGAGAAGAAGCGAGAAGATGACGCAAATGATCCGGAGATAAATAAAAAAGACAAGATGTTGAGTCCCCCTAAGGATGGGAGCTAGTGGCAAGCGTTGAACTTCGAACACCCAGAATTTGGGAACGATCCAAGGAACATCATGCTGGGCGCGAGCACCGATGGAGTCAATCCGTTTGGCAGCCAGAGAAGCACATATAGCACCTGGCCTGTGTTTGTGTGGATGTACAACCTTCCCCCCTGGTTGTGCATGAAGAGGAAGTACATTCACATGAGTATGCTAATTGAAGGGCCGAAACAACCAGGGAACGACATCAATCTGTATCTGGGGCTGCTGGAAGAGGAGCTAGACACGCTGTGGAAAACGCCAGCCAATACGTGGGACGCCACAGAGAAAGAATATTTCCCTATGAGAGCCACACTGCTCACGACGGTGCACGACTATCTCGGTTTCGGATATCTCGCGGGGCAGGTGGTCCATGGATTTTCTGGATGTGTCAGGTGCATGGATGACACAACGTATCGCCAGCTAGATAGAGATCCCGGGTCTTCGAAAACCGTGTTCATGGGACATCGAAGGTGGCTTCACGACGATGACCCGTGGAGGAAACGCAAGGATCTGTTCGATGGTGAAACCGAACCCCGAAGACGCCCGCGTACGAGGAGCGGCGAGGAAATAGACGAGCTGTTGAAAAATTGGAAAGATTGCCCACTGCCGGGAAAGAAGCAAAAGGCGCCAGAGCCGGGAAAGAAGCGAAAGGCGCCAGAGGCACTGCTGAAGGTATGGAAAACGAGGTCTGTTTTCTGGGACTTGCCGTACTGGAAGATCCACCGTGTGCCTCACAGCCTTGATGTCATGCATATCACGAAGAACGTGTGCGAGAGTCTTTTTGGTACCCTGCTCAACATGCCAGAGAGGACCAAAGATGGGCCGAAAGCAAGGGCAGACTTGAAATCAATGGGCATCAGGGAGGAGCTTCACGCTAATGATGATGATGATGATGATGAGGCGAAGCAGGAGACGGAAAGTCGTCGCAAAGGCAAAAAGGCCAAGAAGACCGGAAATGACTTCCCTCCCGCGTGCTTCACTCTAAGTCAGGAGGAGATCGATCAGTTTTTCACCTGCCTTGTAGGAGTAAAACTTCCTTACGGTTACGCGGGGAAGATAAGCAGATACCTAGACTCAGTGAAGCAGAAGTTCAGCGGGATGAAGTCTCACGACTGTCACGTGCTGATGACGCAGATACTTCCAGTTGCAATCCGTGGGATCATGGACGTGCATGTCCGTGAAACGCTATTTGGCCTATGCAACTTTTTCGACGTCATCTCTCGGAAGTCGGTTGGCATGAGGCAACTCAGAAGGCTACAGGAAGAGATCGTGGTGATACTATGTGAGCTTGAGATGTACTTCCCTCCCGCATTCTTCGACGTTATGGTGCATCTGCTGGTCCATATCGTGGAGGATATCATCCAACTCGGGCCGACGTTCCTGCACAGCATGATACCGTTCGAAAGGATGAATGGTGTCATCAAAGGATACGTTCGCAACATGTCACGTCCAGAGGGAAGCATAGCCAGGGGCTTTCTGACCGAAGAGTGCATCTCCTACTGCACGAATTATCTAGGCATCGAGAACCCCGTTGGTCTACCCGTCAACAGGCACCTCGGCAGGCTCGCTGGATGGGGTCACCGTGAGGGTCGCCGCGAAATGCATGTCGACTTCGATGGTCGACTCGCCGACTTTGAAAGAGCAAACCTAGTCGCGCTACAACACATAGACGTGGTCGATCCTTGGGTGGTAGAGCACAAAACGTTTATTGAGAAGACGTACAATGACCGAGCCCAACAGAGGACAGACAGAGATATAATCAAAGAGCACAACTCATGTTTCACGCGTTGGTTCAAGCAGAAGCTTCTGTCGTACCCTTTACATGAGGATTCTTCCGCGGAAGAACAACTCATATTCGCCTTGTCACAGGGCGCCGAGCACAACCTGATGACGTATGAGGCATACGATATCAACGGCTACACATTCTACACCGAGGACAAGGACATGAAGAGCGATGGTTATCAGAACTCCGGGGTAACGATGGAATCCTACACCGGTAATGACAAGGATAGATACTACGGAAGGATCAAGGAGATCTGGGAGCTGAGCTACGCTGGAGAGAAGGTCCCGATGTTCCGTGTCAGATGGGCCAAGAGCGTCATAAAAGAAGACCGGTATTTCACCACCATGGTTATACTCGAAGCCAAATCCAAGACCGCAGGCGCGAACGTCACCGCGAAAAATGAGCCATGGGTACTGGCTTCCCAAGTGGACCAATGCTTCTTCATTACCGACCCATCAAAGCCCAGTCGTGTTGTCGTGAGGAGAGGCAAAAGGAAGATCATCGAAATGGGTGGAGTCGCCAATGAGCAAGACTTCGACAAGTACGGCGACCCGAAGATGGAACATGACGACGACGATGAAGTATTAGCATACACCACAAGAAGAAGCAGGACCACCCTACCTAAAGGACGTCCGTTCAAGAGAAGAACTCCATTTACGAAAAATAAGGGCAAGAAGATTGTGTACAGATAGCTAGCTAAGATCGATTGTATTTAAATTGTAGCCTTCATTTCTCGATTTTATTTCATGGGCACTTTTTGAACTCATGAATGTTTTTAAATTTCATGGACACTCGATTGTATTTCTCGATTGTAGCCGACCCCCCGCACCCTCCCCCGCTCCACCGGCCGCCGCCGCCGACCCCCGGCCCGCACCCTCCCCCCCTCCACCATCGCCGACGACCCACCACACCCTCCCCCGCTCCACCGGCCGTCGCCGACGACCCCCCGCACCCTCTCCCCCGCACCCTCCCCGGCCCGCTCCACCGTCACAAATGAATGCAACTAAATTTGCAAAAAAAAGCATAAAAATTATTACGGTTATGATTTAAACAAGTTTGAACATATTTAAACACAAATAAATATCAAACAGCATTTTAAATGCATAAAAAAAATTGGGGAGCCTGGGAATCGAACCCAGGACCTCCTAGTGTGTGTGCTGCGTGCTGACCAATCGGGCTAGTGGGCGTGTTCTAATGGAGATAGGGTTAGGTGGGATATAACCTGACAAGTCGGGCTAGTAAGTAAAACCAAATTCTAATGGCGCACCAGGGGGAGGTGCGCCATTAGAATAAAAATACTTGTTCCCTGGCCTCGCACTGTCGCCTCCCTCCCTCCCTCGCTCGCCAGATCCCCCACTCCTCGACCCCAACCGTATGCCGCCGCCCCCTTGCTCCGCCCCTCCCTCCGCCGCGCCTGCACGCCGTCCGCCGCAGTGCTCTTGCGCTGCCTCAACGCCGCCGCCCCGACCCCCACGGGACTCCACCCCCGCCGCCCCCGCGCCCCCCGAACGGGATCGGCCGAGCGCGCGCCGCCCGCTCCTCTCCTCTCCTCCTCCCTCCGACGAGCGAGGGCCTCCTCCGGCCCCTGCAGCAGCCGGCGAGCGCGGCCCCGACGCGCCCATCCCGCCTGCCCCTGCCGTCCTCCGCCACCGGCCCCTGCTCTCCTTCGATCGCGGCCCCGACCCCGACCCCTCCGGCGACCAGGTCCCTCTCCTCCTTCCTCCTTCCTCTGTGCTACTGCTATGAACTAATGGAAGTGTCATGTGAACTCTAGAGCTCTGTCACCATCATTCAACACTCTGCTTGCTTGATGTAGTATTAGCCTAGAAAACAATTGTTGGTGTAGTATTAGCAAATCTGGGTCACTAGATCAAAAAAATAAACGGTCCAAAATAACTTGTTGTACTGTAAAAGGTCTCTTTTTTATGCCTAGAAAACAATTTTTCTTTCCTTTTCTTTTACAAGAGGGAACATACTGCTAGGAGAATATACTTTACACTACTCTCTCATCATCACTGTTGTAGGAAGTAACTCCAAATTTAGCAAAAAGTGTATATTGTTATTTTCTTGTCATATTCTTTAGTTTGTATGCAATTTTTTTAGCAAAATTACTGCCAACTTATACTCTAGTTATTTTCTTGTCATATTCTTTAGTTGTATTGGCAGGGGTCACCGAAATTATTATTTTTCTGTCTTAAAATTAATTTTCATTTATATATATCCTATAACACTATCAAGTAGCTGAGCACTTAGATCTTCATCTCATATGTTGGAAAATGAACTAGACATTCACAGAGGCCAGTTGGTCTAGAATTATCCAAATTATGTCAGTTTTTAGATGCCAAAGGAAAATTCAGTTATGGCATATAGAATTATGTCAGTTTTGTTTTGTAACTAGAAGACCAAAGTGTTAGGAATTTTGTCCAAACTGTAGTTTTCAGTATTCTGTCCAAACTGAAAACTGTTAAAAAGACCATGTGTTTTTTGGTCAAAATCTGCATGTAAAACTGAAACAATCAGTCATAAAGAATATCCTCAAGACCATGTGTTTCTTGGATTTCTGTAATGATGATGGAACATTATAAAGCATTGTACTCCAGTGTGTATGAAGGATACAAAAAATTTAGCAACTTCTCTTATTTTATAAAGTTGTTCTTATATGGGTGAAACTTCACTTGTTTTTAGGCTAGTGCAGGGTGTTGCTTTATTGTGATGCCTCTGAATTACTTGTGACATGAGTATTTGGCCTGCCCATCATGTTTTGTCTCCGACCATTGTGTCGTGATGAATTTGCAGGTACCCCGAGAGGCCCTTGAGTTTGCTGGAATGTCGATTAACTTCCGTTCCGGCAAATTCGGGTACGCCATATGTCCTATTTTCAGCAAAGGTCATGCTGAAATTTTCCCTATGAGATTTAGCATGACTTTGCTAAAAATAGGACATATGGGGTACTTGCGACTAATGCATGGGCCGGGGTATCTTAGTACTTAGTTAAGTAGGATCGACTGCCCCGCCATTCTTGCTGCATTAAACCATAGGTGGCAATAGAGCCAAGTGATTACGCCCAACTGAGAATTCTCCTTAGCATCGATAAACCCTAGATGATAAACCCAACATAGGTGGCAATAGAGCCAAGTGATTAGCCCCAACCTAGGGTGCCTCAGCATCGATAAACCCTAAATGATGAAAACTTAACTTAGCATTTAGGGTGCCTCGGCGTCGACAAACCCTAAATGATGAAACCTTGGCTTCGATAGGGTGCCTCGGTGTCGATGAGAACCTAAATGATGTACGCTTAGGCTTTTAGGGTGCCTCGGCGTCGACAAATCCTAAATGATAAAAGATTAGCTTTTAGGATGCCTCGGTGTCGACAAACCCTAAATGATGAGACCATGATCTTGCTCCTTGACAATAACCAACTTTTTGACCAAACTTTTTTCCTATTTAGAGCGAAACATGGCCCACAACGATGAGGCCGGCGGTTCGGGCGGCAAGCAATTCTGGGAGCTGTCCCAGGAGATGGAGGAAGAACCTCACCGCTATCGGGACGATGCCGCGGAAGACACCGATCCTGACTACACAACCCCTAGTGGGGTCGGGGATGACACCACTGATGGTGCCGCCGAGGATGCCACCACTGATGATGGCAGCGCACGCACAGATGGCAGCCAACCGAAGTGGCAACGGAAGGACCGGCGCCCGAACATGCTCGGCACCGTCAAGGAGGAATTTACTGAAGTGAACTCCGACGGGCATCCAACGGCGCCCAAACATGTAGTCAAGGGGTACTCCGTTCAGCTCGGGTGCATTCTCCGGAGCACCCTCTCGATCAACACCGAGAACCTAAGGCATAAGGACCGAGGGAATTTGCGCTGCCTCCTCTTCAAGAAGCTGCACGAACAATACAAGTTCCCCAATGAGTTTGCAAACACACGCCTCTCAGGGAATAAAGTGAACAGTGCCGCCCTCACGAGGATGAGCACGGCCCTGTCTACATGGAGAAGCACAGTGAAGGCAATGATTGAAAAAGGTGATAGTTATGAGAAGATCAAGGCGAAATATCTTTGATGAGCGAAGATGACTACAAGGAGTTCAAGATCAAGTGCGAGAGCAGCGCAACCTCCGAATCAAGTCAGTGGGGGAAAGAAATGCGGCAGTTGAACTTAGGGGTCCACCAACTCGGTCCCGGCGGTTATAGAGTGGCGGAGCCTATATGGGACAAGGAGGACGCGGAGCATGCCGAGCAAGGCCTACCGCCCCGCTTCGAGAAATTCCCTGACAAGCAGACCAGGAACTTTGTCAGGGCCCGGTACAAGGAGGACCCGGTAACAAAGGAGCTTACCACGGATCCGAAGACCAAGGCGCTTGAGAAAGTTCTGGTAAGGAATACACCCCCGCGTAATTAGCTACATATATGGTTGCATTCTAGTTAATGAAGCCAAATTTCTAAATGGTTCACATTCCTTCCGCAGGAGGCTGAAAGCAGTAGCGCGGGGTCATCTCAGAGCTCCCCTTTTGACACCCCTTTAAATAGGGCGTTGAACGTAATGAAAAACAAGGATAAGCTCAGTAAGCCGTCGTCAGCTGGTCGTGTGGCCGGCAAAGGCTTGTCCACAAAATGGTCGTCATACTATACCGCTGGTGGGCGAAAGGAGAAAAAGACCAGCTCGGAAAGCCAGTCGCGCGAGGTTCAAGAACTCAAGGCACAAGTGGCACAGATTCCGGAGATTGTCCAAGAGCAAGTGCAACAACAACTGGGAACGATGATCACCGCCATTGTGCCTACCTTGATTCAGGGGCTGACGACGTGGATTGCGGGCGGCCAACAGGGGCCTCCCCCTGTTCCCAGCTTCACGGCCAGCAACTCGCACAACGCGCAGGCGGCGCCATTGGTGTCTCCGGCGGAGGCGGTATTCGTGTCTCCCGCGCCGGCACGGGCATTGGAGCTTAATGCACCTGGGTGTACGCCGGCTGTCACCTCGCCAGCAAGCGGCCCCTCCGTCAGTTGCACGTGCACGCCCGCCATTGGCGGTGCCTCGACATTAGCCGAGCTCGACGGCATCACGGTAACTAAGCCTCTCGGCCGATGACTTCATCTCCTTGCCTTTGACTGGGCATCCCTGACGCCCTACATGTTTTTGCAGGGCGCCACCGATGTTCCTTGCACTCTCCTGCACTTCGTGGGCGGCGAGTTGGTCGATGTCGCCAAGGGCAGAATCGTTCAACCGGGCAACCGCGTGTTCCACGGTAATCCGATGCCACCCACCTTCTATAGGGTTGAACTGGTTCGGGTACTGCCAGGCTGCGACGAGTTGTTACCTCCGATTCGACCCGCTGGGGCCGACGAAGATGATGGGATGACCCTCAGCGCCTGTGTAAGCTGGCCCCTGCTTTGGCCGAAGAGCCAGATTCGTTTGGGGGCGGGGGACACCACCCCACAGACAAGACCGCCAGTCGTGCCAGCGCCAAGCCATGGCAAGAACGCCGCAACGCTACCGGACCTGCCGGACATCCCTATGGCACAGGATCCGAACATGCATATGGCACAGGGTCCGGACGACGACGACAACGACGACGGTACATTTACCAACGTCGATAAGTACTTTGCCGAGCATGGGTACGGTGACGAGTTCTGCGGGCCTCCTTCTCAAGAACCCAACCCTCAAAAAGACGACCGCGATCTAGCTGGTATGGCGGAGAAACCCAATTGCAACAGGCGTCGTCTAGCGTTCAGTTCTCAGGAGACGCCTCCAGCTGCCGCCTTCACCGAGCCTCAGATAGCTGAGGTGCCAAATATTATCAGCCCCAACACGCTCAAGAAGGCGGTCTGTGAGCAGAACTCGATCCCATTACAGCAGATCAAGAAGAAGGGACGGAAACGAAAGACTAACAAGGGCGCCATTGCGAGCCAACCGGCACCGAGTACGATCCGTGCTCAGGACGGACCACCTTCACCTAAGGATATCTCGAGGAGGGTGCATGTGGCGGGTAGGCTGATGCTACCGACAAATATGCTCAATGCTGCAACCGGTGCTATGCGGAGTCTGCATGACAGTGTTCTTTCTTTGGAGAAGCGGCGTCTCGGAGAGAATGATGTGGCATACCCGGTTTTCGTGGCCAAGGTGCCAGAGGGCAAGGGCTTTGTGGATAGCGCCGTCGGGGGTACGATCGTCCTGCGATTTGATGACATCTTTGCTATGCTTAACCTTCATCCGCTGCACTACACCTTCGTTCAGCTGTTTTCGCTGAGTATGGAGATGCGGATCATTAGAGACAAGACCCCGGACATTGTGATAGTCGACCCCTTCTAGATGCGTGCCAAGATCTTGGGCAGCGCTGGGGACCGGCAAGTCGCGAGTTCACACCTCGAAGTCATCATTCTGGCAAACCCAGATAAGGATAACTTCCTCGTGCCTTACTTTCCCGAGTAAGTCATCTCCTAACCGCCCCGTAACATATGATTTCTTAGATTTCGATCGTTCTTTTTTTTCTAACATTCCATGTTCTGTGCAGTGACACACATTGCACACTCATCCTCTTAAGCCCGAAATATTCCATGGCCACGTATCTCGACCCGGACCGTGACTCCAAGATAGACTACACAAATATCAAGAAAGTTCTTGATGATGCTCTCCCCGGCTACACCGCATCTGGAGGCACCTTTAAGAGGCCAGTTCGTAGGTACGGCAGGCACGTGTTCACCCACAATACGACGTTCCCCTGCGTCAAGCAGCCGCCTGGCGGTCAGAAGGATGCCTACTACGCCCTCCATCACATGCGGGCGATCGTGCGGGACCATAGTCACCTTCTGCTACCAAATAATCTCAAAGATTGGGCCGTAAGCTTGGCGGCAATCCAGGACGCAGACATCCAACAAGAATTCTTTCGCATCCAATCGGAGTTTGCAGAAATCATCCATCAAGATGTCCTTCGTACCTCAGGGCAGTTCTACCTCAAATTTCAACCGTCCAACAGCGAGATAGACACAACGCTACAAATGCAGGCTGACAACGCCCGCGACTTCATGACCATCACGACAGACGGCGGCTTCATCCACGCTCATGAGTCGAGTCGAAAGTTGTGATGCTATGTGTAGTTCTGAAACATTCATTAGCTCATGTTGTAATTAAACTGTAGTGAACTTGTATGTCTCTTTGGTTTGGACAGTCGTTCAACTTAGATGTAATCGATGCTATTTGTTAGTAGGACCTTGAATCGTGCTATGGATGTCTTGCTTTTCTCTTCCGATCCTTTTGTTGCATACTTATATATTGCTTATGTATTGTCTGTTGTTTGGCTTGTGCATAGAGATGCCGTCGTATGTCGTGTACAAGGGTAAGGTTCCTGGAGTCTACGACGACTGGGAGGAGTGTCGGAGACAGGTTCACCGTTTCAGCGGTAACAGTTACAAAGGGTACACCACTAGGGCGGAGGCGGAATCTAGATACGCGCGCTATCTAGCGGGAGAGAGGAGGGAGCGTTGGAGGAACCGGATGAAGACCAGTTTCATCGCGATGATGCTCATCGTGATGACCGCATCTCTCTTCTATGTGATGGTATTTTAGATGATCGATATCGACTTGTAATGTGAAGACAAACTCGCTACTCGCGGTCTCGAGACTTGTAATGTTCTATCTTCGTTCGGTCTTTTGAATTCGGAGACTAATATGATGAATTGTATTCGGAGACTAATCTTCTATTGTATTCGATGAATCTGCTGTTGCTGTGTCCTGCTGCTTATTTTCTGTCCAATAATATATTTTGTAATCTGTGCAAAAATCAGAAAAGAAAATAATAATAATCCCTAATATACATACTAATGGCGCATCACGCCAACGTGCGCCATTAGTATGCCAAAGGATACTAATGGCGCATCCCAGAGCAGTGCGCCATTAGTATGCCAGAGGGTACTAATGGCGCATCACCCAGCAGTGAGCCATTAGTATGCCGAAGGATACTAATGGCGCATCACACTGCAGTGCGCCATTAGTATGGCAAAGCACATGGGTATATATGGCCCCCTGGGAGGCATACTAATGGCGCACCGTGGCCTATACTAATGGCGCACTGCTCGGTGCGCCATTAGAGTACCAGATACTAATGGCGCACCAGCGGTGTGCCATTAGTAAAAATTACTAGTGGCGTGATGCTAGTGGCGCACCAGCGGTGCGCCACTAGTAAGCCTTTTTCTAGTAGTGGAGCCCATATTAGCATGTGGCTGCACACGGAAGTTCCTAGCATGAATAATATTATGATCCCTTTGAGCCTGGGTGGCAGTCCATAGGAGAATCACAGGGTACCCCGGGATTTCCAAAAATACTGGCAATCACTGGAATTCCCCCGGTGCCTCAATCCACCCAGATGTTTATTAAAGTTGCCACCTTAAGTTAACCATCAATTAACAATACTCACATCTGTCATGAATACACTCAAACACAATCCACGTCTACGAGCATAGCATAGCAGTATAAGCAACATAGAAGTAACTCCCATAGGTTTGATAATAAACAGGTGAATAGGTACTACCTCATCTACTTCCCAAACCCACAGTTTGAATCAGATCCTAACCATGCAATTGTTTGAGGATTGATCTAATGCAATAAAACTGGGTATGAAAGAGGTATGATCAAAGTGTTACTTGCCTTGCTGACGATCCGCGAAACCTAGAGACTCGTAGTAGCATGCTTCACACTCCGGGTACTCTATCGCAAATAAACCAGCATACAATAAGCAATCAAGCAAGGGCACGGGTAAAACTCAAATAAGAGATCTAACCAGAAAGTTCAACTTAAGAACTCCGGTTTGCAAAAAGAATCAAATCAAACGAAGCAACAAAACTCAAACGGCGAAAGAAGCAAGCTTTGTTTACTAATCTGGACTAAAGTCAATTTTACTATAGCAAAACCTTGTTTAAGTTGGTTAAACAGAAAGAAGGCTTCGAGACGAAACTCTAGGCGCTTGAATCGCCTGATTCCGATAAACGAGCGAAAAGTTAAAATAAAACGAAAATCGGATCAGAAATCGCGATCGAGAATAATCGTGGAAAATCCGAGAAAAAGAAAAACTGACGAACAGGCTAACGAACGAACATTCACTGTCTGCAGCTAAACGGTAAAAACCATTTGTTAAAACGAACGTATGAACGGGCGTTCGCTAATTAACTAAACCGAAGAAAATAAAACGAACCGGATCTAAATAAATGGATCTTGGGTTTAGAAAAAAACCGTTCAATTTTCTTGTGTAAACCGAGGCGGCGGCGGCGGCGGCGGCTACCTCCGGCGATGGCGCGGCGGCAGGTCAGCGGCGTGGCGGCGGCGGTGGTGCGGCGCGGCGGCGGCGGTGGCGGCGGCGGCGGGCGGCGGTGGGCTGGCGGCGGTGGCTGGGCTTGGGGCGGCTTGGGCGGCTGCTTATAAAGCCCCCCGGGCAGAGTCCCGCTCGGGTACGGCCCGGAGTCGGTTTCTCTTTTTTTTTTAGATTATTCCGATGTGCAGAAAAAGAATGAAAACAAATACTAAACGGCTTCCAAAAATCCTGAAATAAATTTTCCCCGTCCTCTAAAAATAGGCCGGACAAGGTGAACATTTATTTGGGCCTAAAATGCAATTTTTAGAAACGCATATTTTCCTAATTCAAAAAAAATAACGAGAGAACTGCGAATATAAATCTTATTTGATTTTAATATTAAATATCCGATATTTCTTTATTTTGAGGAAGTCATGTTATCCCCTCTCTTTTATTTTTATAAAAGAAATATTCAAGAGAAAAATGATTAAAATCAAACGATCCTCTTTTCTATATTCGAGAAAATTTAAATATGAAAATAATGAAATCCCCAACTCTCTCCGCGGGTCCTTGAGTTGCGTAGAATTTCTAGGATCAAACCAAAATGCGATAAAATATGATATGCAATGATGATCTAATGTATAACCTTCCAAATTCAAAATTTGGGATGTTACAAACCTACCCCCCTTAAGATGAATCTCGCCCTCGAGATTCGGTTGGCTAGAAAATAGGTGAGAGTGATCCTTCCGTAGGTCTTCCTCTCGTTCCCAGGTGGCTTCATCTTCAGTATGGTGACTTCATTGAACTTTGCAGAACTTGATTACTTTGTTGCGTGTGACACGGCTGGCAAAATCAAGAATCTTAACTGGCTTCTCCTCGTAGGTCAAATCGCTATCCAACTGTATCGCTTCCAGCGGTACTGTATCTCTCAGAGGAATATCAGCCATCTCTGCGTGGCACTTCTTCAACTGAGAAACATGGAAGACATCGTGAACTCCGGACAATCCTCCGGGTAATTCCAACTTATAAGCAACTTCTCCAATACGTTCCAAAACTTTGTATGGTCCCACAAAACGTGGTGCTAATTTTTCCTTAACTCCGAAGCGCTTTACTCCTCGAAGTGGGGATACACGAAGATACACTCTGTCTCCAACTTCGTAGACTGTCTCCTTGCGTTTAGAATCCGCATAACTCTTCTGCCTAGACTGGGCTACCTTGAGTCTGTCGCGAATCAGCTTAACCTTCTCTTCAGACTCTTTAATTAAATCTGGTCCAAACAACTGTCGGTCTCCAACTTCGTCCCACAACAACGGTGTTCTGCACCTCCTTCCGTACAGTGCTTCGAAAGGGGCCATCTTCAAACTGGCTTGATAACTGTTGTTATAAGAGAACTTCGCATACGGCAAATTATCGTCCCAACTAGATCCACAATCTAGTGCACAATCTCTCAAGATGTCCTCTAGAATCTGATTGACTCTCTTAGTTTGTCCATCTGTCTGTGGGTGAAAAGTTGTACTGAACTCTAGCCTGGTTCCCAAAGTTTCATGCAACTGATTCCAAAACTTTGAAGTAAATTGGGTTCCTCTATCTAATACAATGGTCCTCGGAACTCCATGCAGACATACGATCCTGGTCATGTATATCTTTGCCAACTTAGCACTGGTGTAAGTGGTCTTCACTGGGATGAAATGAGCTACGTTCGTCAAATGATCGACTACAACCCACATCGAGTCATAGCCTAAACGAGTCCTGGGTAATCCCATGATAAAGTCCATGCCTAGTTTATCCCAATTCCATTCGGGTATCGGCAATGGTTGTTGTCGGGACCCCGATTCCAAGTCACACCGATCTAGCCTGTAACACCTCATATCACTTTGCAGCCTCACGCACGGTACTCCCACGGGTGTCGCCTTACCATGGCCCGGGACCGTTTGCGCCTTTTGGCTCACGTATATGACAATGTCGCTAGCATCCATATGACAGAGAACCCGGGCTGACATGGCTAGTCGTGAACACAAAGCGGCACTAACGTATGGGGACAGGCATACATGAATCAACATCGAACGTGTCGGTCAGCAGCGTGCGAATCCGGGCTGTAGCACTGGGCTAACAGGACTCCGGGAACCCGGGCTGTAGCAGGCTAGGCAGGACTCCGGATGTCACCGTGTGACATTTCCCCGAAGGGACAGACACAGGAACGATATGAAACACATGCCGGCCAGTCAAGTGTCCAGAGAAGTAGTGCTGGGCTAGCAGGACTCCGGTGAACCGGGCTGTAGCGGACTACTATGGCTCAAGGAGGCACTAGACTACATTTCCCCATAAGAGAGGCTGCTAAGGATAGACAACTAGATTGTCGGATCCCACACATACCAAGCATTTCCATCATACACACAATATGCTCGATATGTGCAAATACAACATGGCATCACAACAAGACTCTACGACTCAGAGTATTTATTCATTAGGCTCCGAAGAGCCAGATATTACAAACATGGGTCTCATGACCCAACATTCAGAGCATACAAGTCAAAGCACATGCGGAAGCTTAACATGTCTGAGTACAGACATCTACAAATGAAAAAGGCCGAGAAGCCTGATTATTTACTAGATCCTGCCGAGGGCACAAGATCGTAGCTGAGGTATCAAGCTAAACGTCGAAGTCCACACGGAACTACTAGCGAGACTGACGTCTCTCTGCAAAACATAAAATAGGCAAACGTGAGTACAAATGTACCCAGCAAGACTTACATCAGAACTATCTACATATGCATCGGTATCAACAAAAGGGGTGGTGGACTTCAACTGCAGCAAGCCAGCTTTGACTCGGTGGCTATCCTAACTATGACTGCAAGTAACTCTTTTGAGGTGGCGCACACGAGTCCACATATTCACCATATCAATACACCACTATGGATCTGCTCCCGTCTCCCTACGAGAACACCATCCATAGCACTCACGCTTATCTTGCGCATTTTAGAGTATCCACTTTCACTTGTCTATGAACTGTACAGGCAACCCAGAAGTCCTTTACCGCGGACACGGCTATTCGAATGGATCATATTAACCCTGCAGGGGTGTACTTCGTCACACACGCTCTCGCCACTTACCACCATGTACACCTCGTGTACCTCGGCAACCTTCAAGCGGAAGCCTGGCGAGGGAGTCGGCCACGACCTGACTAACCACACAAGTCTCTAGTCCAGGTTTATCGCCTATTCGGGTTCCATCCGCAAGGAGATCCGGCCGGGGTGTCGCTCACGGCCCCAAACGATGTGTGCAGGGTTCCCGAGCCCACCATCCGGGTGCCACTCGGTACACCAGGCCACGTGTGCCTAGTCTGTCCCAAGCCCACCTGTACCGGGTGCCACTTGGTAGACTACTAACACTACCTACAAACACCAGAAACTAGTTGCAACTCCTGGACAGAGATCAGGTTGATTAATAAGTCGGGAGGGGCACTTAAGCATTCCAATGCGTGGTAGTAACTGTTCATGGATCACAAACACAGAACTCAGTTCCTGAGGACGGTTTCAATGAGACAACCCACCATGTACTCCTACATGGCCTCTCACAGCTACCTTTACCAAATCGTATTCACACACTTAGCTCTCAACAGTAGGACATGTTCACCAAATTCCAATTCATTCCCGATGAATCAGACCTGACTCAACTCTAAGCAATAGCAGGCATGACAAACAAGCATGAATGAGTAGGCACATCAGGGCTCAAACAACTCCTACTCATGCTAGTGGGTTTCATCTATTTACTGTGGCAATGACAGGTCATGCAGAGGATAAAGGGGTTCAGCTACCGCAGCAAGTAACAGATGAATCGTTGTTGTCCTAATGCAGTAAAAGAGAGCAGGAGCGAGAGAGTGGGATTGTATCGGAATGAGCAAGGGGGTTTTGCTTGCCTGGCACTTCTGAAGATAGCATTGAGTCTTCATTAGTGTCAACGATCACAACGCCGGAACATCGTCTACCGAGAGGGGACAAATACCGGCAACAGAGAGGAAACACATTCAATGCAATGCAACAATATGATGCATGAATGGGACATGGCAATATGCTGTGAATTGAGCTAATGCAGCTAGCAACATGTTAAATGGAGTTGGTTTGAACCCTAGGTTCAATTCAAACTCCATATGTGAGGGTTTAAATGCCATTTATATGATTTGGCCTAAACAGCAGCAATAAGTTGTTCTAACATGCATGGAGATGGTACAGATGGATAGATTGGATTTTTCTGATCATTTTTCATATATAAATTATTTGATTTGGAGCTACGGTTGAATTTCTATGAATTTTAGAAGTTTGCACTATTTTCTGGAATTTCCTGAATTATTTTAAATCCAGAAAAGGATTAATTGCGTCAGCACTGCGTCATGCCTGTGTCAGCAGTCAACTGGGTTGACCCAGGTCAAACCTGACATGTGGGGGCCACACGTCAGCGACACACGGCTAATCCCGGTCAAACCCAGCGCTGACTGAGGTTTGACCAGGCCTGGGGCCCACTGTCAGTGGTTGTGGGCGGTTTAAGCAGCGGGGTTAGCGCCTAATAACGGTGTAACGTCATCGGTCGCCGGAGCCTTGCCGGCGGCGACCAAAACGATGGCGGCTCGGCTCGGGTTTGAGCTACGGGGGGTGGTTTGGTGAGCTAAGGGCACCGGGGAGTAGCTCTTGCTCGTCCGCATACAAAGGACCGGACGGGAGGCAGCGGGGTGGCCGGGAGCAGCGCCGGCGGCGAGCAAGGCGGCGGCCGGAGTTCGGACGGGGCTGGGTTCGGCGCTACGGTGCACGGGAGGAGGAGCTGGTGGTGTCTACCAGCTCCTGGTGCTGCGTTGAGCACAGCGGTGAGCTTGGCTTCGAGCCACTGTGGCTCTAGCCACGTCGGCGACGAGGCACGGCGGCGGCGAGCTTCGGCCGCGGTGGTTAGTGGGGCTAGAGGAAGAAATCAACGGCGGGGAGAGAGGGGTTGGGGTGAGGGGCTCACGGCGGTTGCAGCGGTGGCCTCTTCAAGCTCGGGGAAGGCCGGACGGCGACGAGTCGACGATGGGGATCCGCGGCGGCCGACGATGAAGAAGAGGTCGGGAACGGCGTTTTGAGGCATCTGGCGTCGAGTGGGTCAACGGGGAGGATGAGGGCGTCGAGGCGGAGGCCATGGACACGTCGGCGAGGCGAGGGAGGGCCTGAGGCCATGGCTACGGCGACAGCGAGCTCGCGGCTGTCTCGGCCATGGTGGAGAGGGCGAAAGGAAGGCGAGGGGGAGAATGGTGGGGCGGTCAGAGCGATCCAGACGGCTCTGGCGGGTCTGTCCGCGGCGCCACGCAAGCTAGCAGGCAGGAGGTGGCACAGGCGCGTGTGTGCGCACGGCGAGCACGCGCTCGGCGTCCTTCTGGCGCGGTGGAGACGACGACTGGCGTCGGCCAGCTGGTTTGGGCCATGCTGGGCCAGGCCAGGTAAGCACCAGGTGAGTTTGCTCTCTCTCTCTCTTTTATTTTTGTTTCTGTTTTTCTATTTTGTTATTTTGTTCTGGGCTTTATTAAAAATGCCAGGGCATTTCCAAAAATCATGAAACTAATCAGGGCTACTGTTTAGAATACATCCAACAGTAAACATTTTAGTTTATGATTATTTGAGCATTTAAAATATTTAATAGCATTTAAATTCCCGAATGCAAATACTATATGATTTAATTCAGAGTCCAAATATGTCATGGAAAAATGTGCAGCACCTCTGGTTATTGTTTCCAACATTTTCCAGAAATGATGAACATTTTTGAAAGCCATTTGGAAACACTGAGAATATTTTAGTTGAGCCTAGTGAATTCCTTTGATGCTAGGGTTTATGCAATCCCCATTTCAATTTTCTGCAAAATTCAAACATGATGCACACCTGAAGCTAGCCTAGTGCAATACGAGAAGCTAGGGATGTGACAACTCGCCCCCACTAAACAAGAATCTCGTCCCGAGATTCAAGCGTAGGGTAAGAGGAAAAGGGGACACAAAAGCTAACACAATCTTCTCGATCCCATTGTTCTTCTCGAAGATGTTGATTCATTGCAACCCTTTGATCTTGACATCATTTCTTTCAGGAGCTTCATCCAACTATGATGACGGAAGAGAGGGAAACTCTACATGATTGATCTTCTCGAAGATCGAGCTATGCAAGATCAACTTGCGGAATGAGATGTTGAAACATCTCGAGTTGAGACACAAAACACATCGAGAGGGATGGAAGAACAAACGATGAGGTTTGATTTGGTGGGCAACAATCCCACGCTTAGATAATATGGTGCATGGGTTCCAAAGCAGCGAGGAATTAGTTGCCATGACTCCATAACGGGGCACCTTAGGAAAGGTGACTCGTAGAATTCTTCCCTTAAGTGGCAAAAAGAATTACTTTTGATACAAAGATCATTGAAACTCTTTATACTAGCGTAAGGCAATTACAAATGATCATTAGAAAGAATTCAAAAGAATGGCACACTCAATTTGGAAAGGAAACTATGGTTATAGAACAACTCGGCAAATGGAAGGCACATTCCAGTTGATACCAAGGATATAACCTAGTGACTGAGCGTGCTTTCAAGAACTTGAGCATTTCCATATTCATCAAGGTTTTACCAACATCCGTGCTGAGGATCCTGGCAACACATCATACTACCATGATGAACGGTGATGGAGGATGCAGATGCAAAGGAAGATAACACTTTCTCAGATTTTTCCTTAGCAATGCCAAAGAGGCAAATCTGGATGATCGACTGAGAGACATTTAGCACTCCGCTTCTAATGTTCTCCTTGATGTGCTAGCGTAACACGGTCAATGCTTAAAACATCAACACGGCCATCAAGTAAAGGTCGAACTTCGGGAACACAAGAATCCATAAGGAATAACTACGGAAGTAAATCCTACGGAATCCTTATGGGGAGGTGGCCAACTTTATCAATCAGAATACTACAATAATAGGTCTTCCGGCTGCGTGTGTTGGCTAGGACATCCACTTACCGGGTTATAGAGAGACCAATATTATAATTCTTGGAAAAGGTTCCAACCATCATATCTGCCCGAGATTCAGATCTGGTTGGTGTCAGGATATTCCAGACTCATCAAGTCTAGAAGGAAAAATGAAAGTTTGCAACACAAATCGACGAGATGACGTTGCGAGATTCTCAGGGGATGAACTACGATAGCAAGCTCCAAAACATGAGTTGGTTCTGCTAAACACATGTGAACACGCTGTCCCAGACAAGCATGACCACATAGTAGTCTTATGATAAAACACTACCGAGTTCAGGTGGGGAACCATTCTCGAGGATATTGGAGTCTTGTGCATGATCTATAATTAGCACAACAAGCTCCTTTTCCTTGAACAAATCAATCAGTGGCTTGGTGTGCTAGGAACACATATAGAATGGAGGTAGCGAGCCTATCAAACCATAGCATACTTCGCACATGCATGACTGACTTGGGATGGTTCCAGAGAAAACAAAAACAATCTTTCTCGGATCCACGGCGACACCTTACATCAAGTGCACGTGAATTAAAGAAAGTCACTTCTTTCATCCAAACATACCCTTCATGAGATAGCATGAAGAAAATGCTAGCACAAGTTTCCAACACTAACTTAATGTTCAACACGAGTCATGGAGAAGATAAGAATGTTGCCGATGGGCTCAGCAACAATTTATCAAAATTCCAATGGAGATGGACTTCCATAATTATGTGAACAAGTGATAGCATTGGTCAGACCCAAAAGATATAATGGTGTATGCTCGAGGGATCAACCGCGAGTAAGACAACATTACGAACATCGTTGGTTCTGATTTGATTTGATGATAGCCCATGTTCAAATCAAAGTCTTGATACGACAATAGGTCCAACAACTGATCACAAGGACCAATCGATGAAGATATCACCTTTCTTCGACACACACACACACAAGGATATCCCTTTGGAAATGAACTAAGTTAGACAAGTTTTTATCTTCCAACTCTCCAAGTTGTTGTCTAGCTTGACCAACTAGCTCAGGGGTATCCAACACAGATTCTTGGAGAATGGGTGGTTTGGAAGAAAACCAACATGATCACGAACTCAACATAGCGGTCAGGTGACAACCTGGTAATACATCCGAGAAGATATTCGGAACATCACGAACCACCGATATGTTACTAAGCTCGAGAACGATCTTGCTTTTCAGGGCAAGACGATATGACCGAATAAGCAAGGTCTGACACTATCCTAACTCATTGATCGAAAAGTGCACCGGAAATAAGGACTAGGTAGCACGATCAATCTTAGGATGATGATTCCATAACCAGCACGCTAAGAATGAGAGTATTGCCATTAACTACCAAGCAACGAGTTGCTCAGAGTATTGATTTCACGCATCACGATTCACTTATTGGTATTCCGGTTGTGACAACACGGGACCGAGGAATGAATAATGATGGCGAGAAGTATCACTGCGTCAAGAATTCATAAGAGTTGGTGCAATTCTCATGACACTCTTGACATAAGGATGGTAACACTCCAAGGTAGAGCAGAGCAAAAGCTGGATTGGCATTTTGGTCTGCGGGATACAATTGCTTTGACCCAAACCTAGAATGGCGAGGTTCTGGAGTTTGTTTCTCCTAGTCATTCCGGATTAGAATGGCTTGACAGACCACACGAATATTAGGCATCGATAACACAAATGCACAATTACTCCTGACTATCAATTGATAGACGAGGCCCAGGAAATAACTAAAGAGGGACAACCCAAAGGAACATATGATTTCCTGAGTTGTGGATGCATGGTTTAGCATGTCGAACAAGTTCAACATATTTCTTCCGGATAACCCATGCAGAGGAGGAAGGACTGGCAGATTCACAATTTGAATGGAGAACTCGTCAAGAGCACTCTGGTTGTGATCTTTTGGTTCAAGAGAACTTCTGCCATAAGCAGTTCATGGTATTTGGAAGAATGAAATACCACAGACCTCGAGGACTATCGCAAAGGTTACTAATATCTTAAGGGAACTAGCAAATACTAAAAACATGAAGTAGGGTGAATCTCGGGTCCAAGAACCCAGGAGTAGAATACCTACTACTAAATGGCATCACGAGATGCTTTCGAGAATGGTGGCCAGAATCATCACACTGGGGATACAAAGCATGGCTAGATTACTAGGTGACTCCCTAAAACACCTAGGGTCATAATAATAGCTCCAACATATATACCGAGGCAATAGAGTGCCTCAACGCACCGATAGTGTGCTTAATCTGGCCCAAAGGGACGCAAAAACAGAGGGAAAGGATGTTGCAAATGCATCAGATTGTTTAGAAACCTGGGATGACTCGGACAACATAACGGCGGTAAAAGCTCAAAAGGATTTGAGATATCCTGCAAAATGGTGGCATAACCACTCATCATCATAATATCAAGGTTCCGAGATCAGCTATCAACACACGGAAGTAGTAGAAACTGAACTGAGGCTTCAGACCAACAATCCTACGAGTCTACGGATTAGTAACACGTGATCCTGATAGAAAGATGAGAAGCCTAGTTCTTAATCCCCGTAGAAGAGAAGAGGGTGACTCAGATCAGAAGGGCATAAGGTAAAGGAGTAAAAAGAGCCTTACGTTCCCTTCCACAATCAATTCCCTTATATAACTAAAGCATTTCTAGACTCAACTTCGACCAGTTTGGCTTGGTAATCCTACAGGCAGTCAGGCTCTGATACCAAAGCTGTCGGGACCCCGATTCCAAGTCACACCGATCTAGCCTGTAACACCTCATATCACTTTGCGGCCTCACGCACGGTACTCCCACGGGTGTCGCCTTACCATGGCCCGGGACCGTTTGCGCCTTTTGGCTCACGTATATGACAATGTCGCTAGCATCCATATGACAGAGATCCCGGGCCGACATGGCTAGTCGTGAACCCAAAGCGGCACTAACGTATGGGGACAGGCATACATGAATCAACATCGAACGTGTCGGTCAGCAGCGTGCGAATCCGGGCTGTAGCACTGGGCTAACAGGACTCCGGGAACCCGGGCTGTAGCAGGCTAGGCAGGACTCCGGATGTCACCGCGTGACATTTCCCCGAAGGGACAGACACAGGAACGATATGAAACACATACCGGCCAGTCAAGTGTCCAGAGCAGTAGTGCTGGGCTAGCAGGACTCCGGTGAACCGGGCTGTAGCGGACTACTATGGCTCAAGGAGGCACTAGACTACATTTCCCCATAAGAGAGGCTGCTAAGGATAGACAACTAGATTGTCGGATCCCACACATACCAAGCATTTCAATCATACACACAATATGCTCGATATGTGCAAATACAACATGGCATCACAACAAGACTCTACGACTCAGAGTATTTATTCATTAGGCTCCGAAGAGCCAGATATTACAAACATGGGTCTGATGACCCAACATTCAGAGCATACAAGTCAAAGCACATGCGGAAGCTTAACATGTCTGAGTACAGACATCTACAAATGAAAAAGGCCGAGAAGCCTGACTATTTACTATATCCTGCCGAGGGCACAAGATCGTAGCTGAGGTATCAAGCTAAACGTCAAAGTCCACACGGAACTACTAGCGAGACTGACGTCTCTCTGCAAAACATAAAATAGGCAAACGTGAGTACAAATGTACCCAGCAAGACTTACATCAGAACTATCTACATATGCATCGGTATCAACAAAAGGGGTGGTGGAGTTTAACTGCAGCAAGCCAGCTTTGACTCGGTGGCTATCCTAACTATGACTGCAAGTAACTCTTTTGAGGTGGCGCACACGAGTCCACATATTCACCATATCAATACACCACTATGGATCTGCTCCCGTCTCCCTACGAGAACACCATCCATAGCACTCACGCTTATCATGCGCATTTTAGAGTATCCACTTTCACTTGTCTATGAACTGTACAGGCAACCCAGAAGTCCTTTACCGCGGACACGGCTATTCGAATAGATCATATTAACCCTGCAGGGGTGTACTTCGTCACACACGCTCTCGCCACTTACCACCATGTACACCTCGTGTACCTCGGCAACCTTCAAGCGGAAGCCTGGCGAGGGAGTCGGCCACGACCTGACTAACCACACAAGTCTCTAGTCCAGGTTTATCGCCTATTCGGGTTCCATCCGCAAGGAGATCCGGCCGGGGTGTCGCTCACGGCCCCAAACGATGTGTGCAGGGTTCCCGAGCCCACCATCCGGGTGCCACTCGGTACACCAGGCCACGTGTGCCTAGTCTGTCCCAAGCCCACCTGTACCGGGTGCCACTTGGTAGACTACTAACACTACCTACAAACACCAGAAACTAGTTGCAACTCCTGGACAGAGATCAGGCCGTGAACGGGGTTGCTCCGACGAGCGATTACGGCGAGGCAGTGGTTGAGCAGGGGGTTTGAGTGGCCAGGCAGCATAAGTGAGGTGTACTGGTGTCGTTCCCCCGCTAATCCTGGTCGGTCTTGGCGTAATGGCGCTGGTCCACAGTGGGGTGGCCGCACGGGCTCGACGACGGCAGAGAGAGCGCTCCGCGCCCAGCGGTTCACGACGAGAGCGGCAGCGCGTTCTGGGGAGTGGGTGGCCACGCGGCGATCTCCGGTGGCTTGGGCGGCGCTGGGTGGCGCCGTCTGCGCCGCGCCTCTCTCTGGCGGCCGCAAAGCCGCCACTGGCGTCGGTCACGTGGCGGCGCACCTCCTCCAGCTCGTCGCCGATGCCCGCAAGCGTCCAGGCGTTCGTGCGGTGCAGGGACAAGGGGGAGGGGACGGGGAGCAAGGTGCCAATGCGGTTACTGGCGAGATCGAGGAGATGTTCTGAAGAAAATGACAGCAGCTTCTGAACTGCACTCTGAATTTACTGAACTTGACATTGACAATGCCCTGCAGGTGTTCGACAGAATGATTTGGCAAGCAGAAATTTTTTCCTGGAGCTGGGACTTGGTGAGGTGACCTCTCAATGCACCCAGAGGCTGCCTGATTTTTCTCAGAATTTATGGAGAAGGATTTGAATGAATTTCACCAAATTTGACAAATCTGGTCCAAACTTGCAGCAAGTATAGTTTGAAAATTTTGAACTGAAGACCAGTGGATCTTCATGGATCTTGGTTGAGGGTTCAAAGGACTAGGAAGGGAAAAGGTTTGGGGGCAAAAATCAAAACAGAAAAGGTAGCTCCTTTGTAAATCTCCAAGGGCTAGAATAGGAGACAGAAATTGTTTTGATAAGATTTAAATGGAAAATAATCATATGGGGAGGTTCAACTTGCTGGTTTTGAAGTAAGTCATGATCCAAAGGTGACGAGAGGTTTAAGGGAGGGAATTTACCCTTGGGCCATGGCAAGAGGAATTTTTGGAAGTGGCAAAGGATCTTTCCAAAAGCTCTAGGGCCTTTTTCAAAGAAATTTTCAAAAGGCATTTTTCCAAGAGAAAAACATTTTGGTTTGAGTCCAAAATAAAGAGGAAAACCCTCAAGACCAAAATCAAGTTTTGAGTGAAACCAAAAATGAAGTACTAGTCACAAAAGAAAATATGTTGAGAGGGAAAGTCCTTTTAGAAGAAAAATTCAAATCACTTCCCTCAAAACAAGAAAAAGTTTTGAAAAAGCCAAATAAAATTTTGGGTGTCACAACACCTACCCCCTTAGGAAAAATCTCGTCCTCGAGATTTCAGCTGATCCTCAAATAGGTATGGATATTCTGCCTGAAGGAAATGTTCCCTTTCCCATGTAGCTTCATCCTCAGTGTGGTTGCTCCACTGAACCCTGAAATTTTTTGTTGTTTTCTGACGGGTCCTCCTTTCAGACTCTTCCAAAATCCTTACTGGCCTCTCCCTGTAGGTGAGGTCTGGTTGCACATCAATGTTTTCATGAGGTACATGCTTCTCCGGGTTACTTACACATTTTCTCAGTTGAGAGACGTGGAACACGTCATGGACGTCTGACAGCTCCTTGGGTAGGTCTAGTTTGTAGGCTACTGTGCCTCTTCGTGCGACTATACGGAATGGTCCAATAAATGTCGAGGCTAGCTTCCCCTTAATTTTGAACCGTTGCATGCCCCTCATAGGAGACACTCATAGGTATACGGAATCACGGGGTTCAAAGCTGACTTCACGATGTTTTTGATCGTAGTAGCTCTTTTGTCGGCTCTGCGCTGTCTTGAGTCTGTCCCTGATCTGCTTAACTTTCTCCT
This sequence comes from Aegilops tauschii subsp. strangulata, assembly GCF_002575655.3. Lineage (NCBI taxonomy): Eukaryota > Viridiplantae > Streptophyta > Magnoliopsida > Poales > Poaceae > Aegilops > Aegilops tauschii. Next base: position 256,136,034 of record NC_053036.3, on the reverse strand, counting down.
CGGCCTCTTTAAGCATGTCTGGGCCGAAGATACGGCTGTCACCTGTTTCCGACCAATTCAGCGGGGTACGACACCTCCGTCCGTACAATGCTTCAAAGGGTGCCATTTGCAAGCTGGCTTGGTAACTGTTGTTGTAAGCAAACTCGGCATGCGGCAAACTTTCTTCCCAACTGGATCCATAGGTGAGCACACAGGCCCTCAGCATATCCTCTAGGATTTGGTTTACACGTTCCGTTTGTCCATCAGTCTGAGGGTGGTACGCTGTACTGAAAGCTAGCTGCGTGCCCAGAGCTTGTTGTAGGTGATCCCAAAATTTGGAGACAAATTGTGTGCCTCGGTCGGATATTATGGTCTTTGGGACTCCATGCAAACAAACTATACGGGAGGGATAAAGTTTGGCCAGTCTCTGTGTGGAGTAGGTAGTCTTCACGGGAATGAAATGAGCAACCTTGGTTAGTCGGTCTGTGATGACCCATATGGCGTCATTTCCGCGTTGTGATCGTGGTAGTCCGACGATGAAGTCCATTCCTATTTCATCCCATTTCCACTCCGGTATCCTGTTTGGCTGGAGTAGCCCTGCTGGCTTTTGATGCTCGGCCTTGATGCGCTGACATGAATCGCAACAAGCAATAAATGCGGCTATATCCCTTTTCATACCGTGCCACCAAAATCTTTCCTGAATGTCTTTGTACATTTTGGTTCCTCCAAGATGGATCGAGTATGAAGCGGTGTGGCTTTCGGTTAGGATTTGTTGCTTGAGTTCCTCAATGTTAGGTACGCAAAGTCTGTCTCCGTACCATAATATTCCTTCACTGTCTGTGACGAACTCTGAAGCCTTACCAAGGTTCATTTTCTTCTTTATACCTTCGATGCTGGGATGTCCCTGTTGAGCCTTCTTAATTTGTTCCACTAGGGTGGGTCGTATCTCCAGATTTGATACGGTGCCCTTAGAGACTAACATCATGTTGAGCCTAGCGAACTCTTGCTGAAACTCAGGCCTCAAGTTTTGCGGATCGTTGTTGTCCGGGCTGGGGTTTCGACTAAGGGCATCAGCCACTACATTTTGCTTTCCCTGGATGGTAGTGAATGCCGACATCATAGTCCTTGACCAATTCCAACCAGCGTCGTTGGCGTAAATTTAGCTCTGGCTGTGTGAAAATATATTTGAGGCTCTTATGGTCCGTATATATTTCACAGCGATTTCCCAACAGAAAGTGCCTCCACCCCTTGAGTGCATGTATGACTGCTGCTAGCTCCAAGTCATGTGTTGGGTAATTTTCCTCATGTTTTCGCAGCTGCCTGGAGGCATATGCGACAACTTTGCCATCCTGCATTAGTACACATCCGAGGCCTTTTCGGGAGGCGTCACAATATACTTCAAAACTCTTGTGTATGTCTGGCACGGTTAATACTGGTGCGGTTGTTAACTTCTTCTTGAGTTCTTGGAAGCTTTTCTCGCACGCTTCCGTCCATACAAATTTCTTGTCTTTCTTGAGCAACTGTGTTATTGGTTTTGCCACAATGGAGAATCCTTCAATAAATCTTCTGTAATATCCGGCCATTCCCAGGAAACTTCGCACATCTGTAACATTGGCGGGTGGCTTCCAGTCAAGTATGGCTTTGACTTTTTCCGGGTCTACGGCCACGCCTTCTTGGTTCAATATATGGCCTAGGAAACCAACCTGCCTTAGCCAAAATTCACACTTGCTAAACTTGGCGTACAACTGATGTTTCCTTAATTCTCCCAAAACAATTCTGAGATGCTCAGCATGCTCTTCCGGTGTCCTCGAGTATACCGGAATATCGTCGATGAACACCACAACAAATTTGTCCATGAATTTCATGAACACTTTGTTCATTTGGTGGACGAAATATGCGGGGGCGTTTGTTAGACCAAAAGGCATCACTGTGAATTCATATAGTCCGTATCTGGAGGTGAATGATGTTTTAGGGATATCCTCTGTCCGTACTTTCAATTGATGATATCCCGATCTCAAATCAATTTTTGAGAACACCTTGGCTTGTGCGAGCTGGTCAAACAAATCATTTATCTGTGGCATCGGATATTTGTTTTTGATGGTGACCATATTGAGGGCTCGATAGTCTATACACAGTCTCAGTGTCCCATCCTTTTTCTTGGCGAATAAAACTGGCGAACCCCATGGTGAGGAGCTGGCTCGAATAAATCCTTTGTCCAATAATTCCTTTATCTGCTTCTTCAGCTCCACCAATTCTGAGGGTGCCATTCTATAAGGTTTCTTATAGATGGGAGCGGTGCCAGGTGCTAGTTCGATGCTGAATTCTATCTCTCGGTCTGGTGGCATGCCTGGCAGTTCTTCAGGGAACACATCAGGAAATTCGCATACCACTGGAACTTTTCTCAGTTCTGAAATGTCCACTTTGTTCAGTTTTGGTTGCGGTGACCGTGGCCTTTCTTGAGCTGTAACCTTAATTTTCTTGCCATGATGGTGAGTGAGAATCACAGTCCGATTGAATCAGTCAATGAATCCTTTGTTGGTGGTCAACCAGTCCATCCCTAAAATGACATCCAGTCCTTTATTTTCCAACACGATGAGATTTGCTTGGAACTGTAGTCCTTCGAACTCAACGATTACTCCTTGGCAGTAGCTCTGAGCGATTTGCTTATTTCTGGGGGACTTGATGATCATAGATTTTTCCAAGGGAAGTATCGAAAAACCATGTTGCAAAACAAAACTCTTCGAAACGAACGAATGGGAAGCTCCAGAATCAAACAAAACCGTGGCAGGTACTGTGTTGACAGGGAACGTACTGAGCACGATGTCTGGGGCATTCTGCGCTTCTTCCCTGGTCACATGGTTCAGGTGACCCTTCTTGTGGTTGTTGTTGGGATTGAAATTGTTGCGCTTGGGGGCTGGATTGTTTCCACCATTGTTTGGCTTGGGGGGCGAGTTCCTCGGCTTTGGGCATTGTTTAGCATAGTGCCCTTCTTCACCACAAGCATAGCAGGTGACCCCTGGACGGTACGTGAACTCCTTGTCCCTGGCATGAAACTGTCTGGCGAGCCTTAGATCAGTAGTCGTGGATTTCCTTGCTTCTGTCCTTGGAACCTCAGTCTTGCTTCGGTTGTTGCGAGCAAGAGTCGTCTTGTCCCTCTTTCGCTTACGGATATCTTCCAGACTACGGCGCTCATTCTCCAAGTTAATGGCCTTGTCAACCAAAGTTTTAAAATCCGGGAAAGTGTGTACAACCAGTTGGCATTTCAGTGCCGGTGCCAGGCCGTCCAGGAATTTTTCCAGCTTCTTGCTCTCTGTCATATGTTCGTCGTAGGCGTAACGAGATAGCTGGGTAAACTGACCGTTGTATTCTATCACTGACATGCCTCTTTGCTTGAGGTCGTCAAATTCTCTCTTCTTGATTTTTATGATGCTCCTGGGGATATGTGCCCCACGAAAGCCTTCCTTGAACTCTTCCCAGGTGATGTTGTGTTCACTGGGATGCATGTGTAGGAAGTTTTCCCACCATGCTGCAGCTGCTCCAGTAAGGTAGTGTAGTGCATAAAGCACCTTCTCATGATCTGAACACTGAGCAATAATCAGCTTCCTTTCGATGTCACGAAGCCAATCATCGGCTTCCAGCGGCTTATCAGTGTGAGCAAATGTTGAAGGGCGAGTCTTCTGTAACTCAGATAACTTGGAATGAGGTTGATAGGGTTCACGGTGGTTTCCCATATTGATGACGTGATTCATCATCTCTTGGTGCTGTTGCTGGCTTTGTTCGAAGAGACGGCATACTTGAGACAAGGCTGCTTCGCTGTCTTGTTGACTGGACTGTTCCTGAGTGAGGTTGTTGCTAGTCTGTGTCCCATAAACTTCTTCTGGCTGATTGGGCTTGGAGCGAGTCCACGGGCGAGACATTTTTCCAGTCTGGGGTAGTATTTTGCAAAACCCATGAGAAGAACTGTGTAGCACAAGGAAAATCTTGCAAAGGCAACAATTTAAAAGACCTCCAGGTTTTTAAGAAAACATAAATGATTTTGCACGGAGAAGAACTGCTTAGCATATATCTTACACGCGAAAAGCAAACACACGATACAGCACTCAGGATGTGCGTACACAATCCTGACATGTTATTTAGACTAGCGTACTCCTCCGGAAAGCAGCGAACACACTAATAAACTAGCGTACAGATAAAACACATCATATAAGCAGACATAACGCGCGGCTACTTGGCGCTCTCAGTCGGAGATGGTGACGATGTCCTTCCCCTTGCCGAGGGCAAGACTCAGCGGTCCAGGAGATTCAACCTCCACCTCCTCTCTAGCAGGCTCCTGGCGCGTAATGCTGCGCTGTGGTGATGGCGCGGGGGCGACTGGCGGTAGTGCGGGAGTGGTAGGCGGTGCAGCTCTGACTGGAATAGGAGCGATGACTCTGTCGAACTCCTCAGTGTTAGGCAGACGGTGAGCAGTGGCCAAAACGGCCGGTGCATAAGATGCTGAGGACAAAACGAATGTCAGAGGCGGTGCTGTGTGAAGAAGCTCCTTCCTCTGGCAAGACCTCCCCGGACTAAGTCCATGCGGGCAGCCACAAGATCGTCCACGAGGTTGTCGAAAGACTCCTCCAGAGCCTTGAGATACTCCACAACCATCTCGATGGCTTCATCTCGTTCTCCCCGATGGCAGGCAAATGCATAGTGACTAGTATATGGCACGTGGCATGGGAGGTAGCGGTAGCGGCGAGCCGTCATCATAGGAAGGATGTCCCAAAGACGAGCTATCGCCTCACGGGTAGCCATCTGCATGGCATGCCTCTGCGTAGGCATGGCCCTTCCCACAAAACGGAAGTGGCGAGCTGCAGAACGTCCTCCCTTGAATTGCACCACAGCTTGGTGCATAGACACGTCGTCGCTGAGCTTGTGCTGGTAAAGCGTGAACTCCGGGCGAGTCGCTGGCCCGATCGCGAGCTTGGTGATGGAGACGAGGAGTTTGACAAACCCCTCGGGCACGTTCGTGAACACTCGAGTCTCGCAGCTGCTGCCAGCCATCTACAAAAGTAGGCAAAAATTCTGAGTAGTCATGTCATAAATTTATGATGACTAACAGAAAATAGCTACAATTGCAAAATGCTGAAAAAGCACAAAAGACGCTAATAACCGATTAGCGATCGCACCTAGTGGCTTCCTAGAGTCAGCCTGGCTCTGATACCAAGCTTGTCACGACCGGTTTTTCAATAAAATATTTATTGAGAGACCAATCCCTTTTACGGACCAGTAAAGAAGAATTCCTTCTCACTGGTAGACAATATCTTGGTCACAGAAGAAAAATACCAGGAGTACTGAATATAATACAAGGTTGAGCGGGGACTGCTCAACAATTTATTACATGAATGCCGATAAAACATAACGGCGGATAGGGTGGCATAACTACTAACTCACCATAACAACGATGGTAGAAATATCACCGCGAAGTGGGTGATATGACTCATGAAAACTACAGCTCTTCGAGCGACGGAGTGAGGCTCGAGGAGACTTATTGCGGGTGGCGGAAGCGTATATAATACAAGTGACCAATATCTGGGATCGCACAGGACTGACTGGGACTCCTCTAGGCATCGGACGCACTATCAAATTCTTCATCCAAGAGATCGCCTTCGTCAACATCTGGCCAAATCAACAAGCCAGGTGAGTACTATGAAAGTACTCGCAAGACAGTTCGGACATAAGATATAACAAATGTAAACATGAAGCGTAAGGATGGAATAACAAGTGCGTTCAGACATAGAGACAATAATGCATGGGAAAATAACAGAGAAGTCGGGCGGTAGTCCTCCAGAAATCCCAAAGTAAATACTGGGTGCCAAACGAGGGTCTGAATGACTCCTCGAGAGGAAACTGCAAGAATAGTAATACTGGTGCCAAACGAGGGTCTGAGTGACTCCTCGAGAGGAAACTGCAAGGATAATAATGCCACAGTCGGGCGTCGGGGCGACACCACATAAAGGGCTTATAACAGAAAATGAAGGCAGTGCATGCCACAGTCGGACGTCTGAGCGACATCACATACAGGGCTTATATTGAAAGTAAGAGACAAACATGCCACAGTCGGACGTCTGATCGACATCACATAAAGGGCTTATTTTCGTAACTTAGTAGCTCATGAATTTTTAAATCATATCACGAGAATAATCAGACATGAGATAAACAACAGGGTTAGTCCATCCACAGGAGTAACGTTCCGCCAAGTCTACTACTCAAGCTTACTTACCGGAACGAAGGATATACCACGAGGTTACGACATAGACATGGATACGCTGATCACGATACTTGACTATGGATACGATGACTCGGAAGGATTTGACTCTGCAGAGTTTGTACTTTAACCACAGCCAACGGATTTCAGTAGTCACGGGGACTAGTTCCGTTTACGGTGTTTTGGAAGAAATACGTCTAACCAGTACACACCCATTCGACATTCCGAAGCCAGGGATCACCCTCGGCAACGTTCAAGAAAAACCTTGAGACGGGGAGGCTACAACCTCGCGTAGCATGGGATCAAATTTCTATACGCGCGCTCTAAGGGGTGCCCCCCTCTCGGTCCCAACCGGAAACACCCATGCCCCCTGACCGGATGACTGGCTTTAATCCAGGGCCATGGAACCATCATCCCGGCCCCTCTGTTTGGTGTGTACACGGAAAGAGGTTACCAACTTACTAAACCGCATTCTGGCAGAAAACATGTGGTAGCACGGAAGGTGGAAGAACGATAACGTGACTCCGTCCACGTTAACGTCGGAATTTGTCGGATGACACAAGGATGGTATGCTACAACAGTACCACCTTGCTACCCTTCATGTCACCACATGATTAGGCCATCTCTCACCAGAGATCATCGCAACTTTGGAACATGCGGGTAGTTGCTTCACAAGCAACGAGGTACTCACCGATACTCATATGCCACGCACAACCTCTCACGCAAACATGCAAAAACACCTATCATATCAAAGGTTCAAACATGCTTGCCTGGTTCGGAGAAGTCGGAGTCTAGCTCGGCGAAGTTCGCGGCTCCGTCACCTCTTCCGGAACCTACGGCATAACGAAAACAAGCACTAACGTGAAAACCTACGCGTGCATAAAAACTTCTCCAAAAAATTTCCAAATAAATACTATATAAAAAACTAGACAAAAATACAAGACTGACAAAAAAAGAATCACTCAAAAATCACTTTTTATTAAAAAGTTATAAAGGTTTCTGTCCAGGGACTCATCTGTAATGAAACAGAAAAGTTCCAGGGGTTTAACTGAGAAAACAGAAAACGCTTCCGAAAGAAACGCGCCAGCTCAAAAGGAAGACGTATTTGCCCGAAGGCGCCAACAGAAAACGTTTCGTGGGAGAGGAGAATAGAGGCTGACAGGGGGGGTCCACATGTCGGGTTTAAAAAGCTCGCCGGCGCCCGAAGACTGCGGTGGTCGCCGGCGTCGAACCACGGCGAGATAGGGAGATCGGAGTGTACCAAGAGCTTCAGCGTGTCCTTCCGCGTCGGTGGGTGGTGGTCTCGACCGTCGGAGAGCACCACGTCGACGGCGACACTTTCTCCGGCGGACGGCGGCTCGGGCGATGGTGGAGAACTCCGGTGGGTGCTGCAAACCTCGAATTGAAGCGCGGGTCAGAAAGAGGGATGCACTAGAGAGCTACTGGCAAGAGATGGGAGGCAGAGGTGCACGCACGGGAGCGAATCGAGCTGGATCCCGTGGCGGGTCGCGGCGGCCGGAGCTGGGGAAGAAAGCTCCCTCGGGGCTCTTCCAGTGGCTTGGCGCGGTCTAGGTGGAGTGCAGAGATGGTGTGGGTTCGAGTTGAAGCTCGGGGCCTCTATTTATAGGCGGATCGAGGGGGTGGCCGTGAACGGGGTTGCTCCGGCGAGCGATTACGGCGAGGCAGTGGTTGAGCAGGGCGTTTGAGTGGCCAGGCAGCATCAGTGAGGTGTACTGGTGCCGTTCCCCCCTAATCCTGGTCGGTCTTGGCGTAATGGCGCTGGTCCACGATGGGGTGGCCGCACGGGCTCGACGGCGGCAGAGAGCGCACTCCGCGCCCAGCGGTTCATGACGAGAGTGGCAGCGCATTCTGGGGAGTGGGCGGCCACGCGGCGATCTCCGATGGCTTGGGCGGCGCTGGGCCGCGCCTCTCTCTGGCGGCCACAAAGCCGCCGCTGGCGTCGGTCACGGGGCGGCGCACCTCCTCCAGCTCATCGCCAACGCCCGCAAGCGTCCAGGCGTTCGTGCGGTGCAGGGACAAGGGGGAGGGGACGTGGAGCAAGCTGCCAACGCGGTTACTGGCGAGATCGAGGAGATGTTCTGAAGAAAACGACAGCAGCTTCTGAACTGCACTCTGAATTTACTGAACTTGACATTGACAATGCCCTGCAGGTGTTCGACAGAATGATTTGGCAAGCAGAAAAAATTTCCTGGAGCTGGGACTTCGTGAGGTGACCTCTCAATGCACCCAGAGGCTGCCTGATTTTTCTCAGAATTTATGGAGAAGGATTTGAATGAATTTCACCAAATTTGACAAATCTGGTCCAAACTTGCAGCAAGTATAGTTTGAAAAATTTGAACTGAAGACCCGTGGATCTTCATGGATCTTGGTTGAGGGTTCAAAGGACTAGGAAGGGAAAAGGTTTGGGGGCAAAAATCAAAACAGAAAAGGTAGCTCCTTTGTAAATCTCCAAGGGCTAGAATAGGAGACAGAAATTGTTTTGATAAGATTTAAATGGAAAATAATCATATGGGGAGGTTCAACTTGCTGGTTTTGAAGTAAGTCATGATCCAAAGGTGAGGAGAGGTTTAAGGGAGGGAATTTACACTTGGGCCATGGCAAGAGGAATTTTTGAAAGTGGCAAAGGATCTTTCCAAAAGCTCTAGGGCCTTTTTCAAAGAAATTTTCAAAAGGCATTTTTCCAAGAGAAAAACATTTTGGTTTGAGTCCAAAATAAAGAGGAAAACCCTCAAGACCAAAATCAAGTTTTGAGTGAAACCAAAAATGAAGTACTAGTCACAAAAGAAAATATGTTGAGAGGGAAAGTCCTTTTAGAAGAAAAATTCAAATCACTTCCCTCAAAACAAGAAAAAGTTTTGAAAAAGCCAAATAAAATTTTGGGTGTCACACATCTATATAGTGCCTAATTCCTTTTCTAAGACCACCTTTGACTATTGACAAGATTAATAGTACATGACATGCACAATGTGAAAAATATATCATTGAAAGCTCCTTTCACACACGAATTTAACGTTGTGCTTTGTGTAAGTTGCATGTCATATATTATTGCTCTAATATTTGGTCAAAGTTAGCCTCGAGAAATGCATTAGGCCCTATATAGATGGAAGGAGGGAGTAGCTTTGAATAGCATTTGTATAGTAAAACGGAACAAGACTCTCTCTTTGTGTGGTGTGAATAGTTTTATTTTTTTCGTTTTTTTCGTTGAGGGAAGTGCGAAATGATTTGGTATGTACAAGTACAATATTACACGTTAGGCTTGTCCCTAAAATTCAACCCGCACCTTGTTATATCCCGAAAGTTCAGATATCGTGCTCCCAAAACTGGCGCCTTCACAACCCGCGCCTTGCGATCCCAAAATTACAATGTGCGCAAAAACTCCCTCCAGGTGCCAAATCCTGACACACGAAATCCCCCTTCTAACCCCGAGCCGAAAGGGCCGCTAGTTCAAATCGGTGGGGGTACTTTTGTAACACAGCCTACATTATGGACAAGCGCATCCCTAAGTCATGGCCCCCTCCCATTGCCTCCTTTTCGCCATTCGAAATCCCAGGCCGCCATAACCACTCCGCTCCAGCTGCAAAACCCCACCCTCCTCCGTCCGCCACCTCACCACTGCCCAGCCGGAGCCTCTTCCCCGACGATGTCATCCACTGCAACAGCTCGAGATCCCTCATCCACCTCCCCGAATGAGGATCCGTCATCCATCTCGTCGTCCCGCCTGTTCAGCCGCCCCGTCCTCCACCTCCAAGGAGCTGCTCCAACGATCTCCTCGTCTATCGCGGCTACTCCATCGCCACAGCGCTGCCTTAACCTACTCCACCGGAACCGCAATATCCTCACCGACTCCTCGGACAAAGCCGAGGCCTACTCGGCGCCACCAAAGAGGTCGTACACTCATCCCACCACACCTTCTCCTTAACTCGACCTCCCAGCACCGACGATGCTCCATCCCGCACCCCCATGGAGCGGCTACCTCGAAGCCGGCGCCGCGGGCGACATCTCCAAAATGGCTCTCTCCCAATGCGAGGCCCCTTCGGCGGTGGCATCCATACCGGCCGGATCTGCTGCTGCTGCTCCGGCTCTCGCTCGCTCGCTCGCGCTGCTGAAGCTGCTCCGGATCTCTCTCGCTCGCTCGCTTTTGGGTCAGTCGATTTTCAGGGGGTGGGGGGGCTCGCCAGAGTTAAGGAAGAACCACCCGCAGCGGGGAGGGGGGCTCGCCGGAGAGGTACCCCACTATCTAACTTTAGGGTCAGGGTGGGGGCGGTGGGGGAGTGGTAGTGGGGCGGTGGCGTGGGGATCGCTGCAGAAAAAGCTCGAAGCGGGAGGGGGGGCTAGAGGGCTGGCCGGGGCGGCGGCGGACAGGCGGTGGGGAGTTGATTCAGGGCGGCGTGGTGGCGACGGACCGGCGATGGGGAGTTGTTTCGGGGCGACGAGGCGGCGCGGGGGCCGGTGGTTCGGCCGGTAGTGGCTGGCGGCTCAGGGGGGTGCAGGTTGAAGATGAACTGCAGGCCCACCCTAAACTACATGTCAAGTGCCTCTCTGCTACCATTGCGTTCAGTTTCGACAGTAACATTCAGATTCAACAGTAAATTTCAGTTTCGACAGTTAAGTTCAGAGTCAACAGTTTTTACCTCATCTATTGTAGTTAGGTGGTTTTTGGTGATGTAAATTTTACATCTATTTTACATCATCTATTGAAGATGCTATTAGAATCCCACTTGAGATTAACTATGTCTTTCTTGTGCTGCTTCAGCCTTGACGTCTTACTGCTCACCGGAGCTGCTCCAATGACAGAACGATCCATCACAACAGAGCAGTGCCTTGGACGCCGTCTACAGATTCCTCGGATCTTCCTCCACACCTCCGACAGCCACCTCTGCCTCAACTTCTCCAGCGACCAACCCAATGACGATGAGGTCGACATGGCTACAGCAAAGAGGTTGTACACTTGTTGCATCACTTATTACTCTACATTCATGTCGATCCATTAGGGCTATTTTGGTTCAACGGAAAAAAATAGCAATAGGAAATTTTCCTATGGCACTCTACTATTCAATTATTCATGCATTTTGTTGAAAGGAATGGAGCAAAACCTCCACCTAGACCTACTTTTCAAAATCCTATGCATGAAAAAAAGACCAAGTGCATTAGTGGCAGAATAACATTCTAACTGTACATGCTTTCATATGGTTTCACTTTATTTTGGCCATGTTTCTTTGCATTCCTCTGCTCTTCCAATTCCTGTGAACCAAACACCCAAGCTGACAGAAATCCTGTGTTTACAAATGCTCTGTTTACCATGTGCATTCCTATCATATTCCGGTGTTTTTCCTATCCCTGCGTTTTTAGAATCATGCAAGCCAAATGAGCAGTTACAGAATTACTTCAGTTACAGGTAGGTTTCAAAGGAAACTTTATGTGGTTTGTCCTGCTCCTGCCGCGACGTCACCCACCTCACCTGAGCTGCTCCATCGACAAAAGCATCCACCAAACCAAACATCACTACTCCTGACCGTCTTTCGCCGCCTCAGATCTCCTTTCCTGCCGCAGGCACCCATCGCAACGGCATCACCATCATCGACTCAGTAGATGAACCTGAGGAGTACACAGGTCCACAAGAGAGGTCGCACTCTTTTGTTTATGCTTATGTTATGCATTGCTTAAAATTACCAGCTACTTTATCGTCCTATTCACCTCTTACACTCCAAGTCAGGTCCAAATTAAGGTTCAAACTTGAGTTGTAAATTAGTTGTGGGGCACATATCGAGGCAGCAATGAATAGTATCTCTGTCTAATATCTGGTTCACCTAGGGTATGCCTATGTTGTTCATCTTGGTGGGAAACAAATAGTAAAGCAATCATCATCTGTCTTTTTACTAAATTAAAGCAATCATCAGCCTGCTATCATTATTTTTTGATCCATCCACTGGTTGTTACCATCACTCTAGATTTTTGCATGCTCTCCTTACATAATCTCACCATATTTTTTCATATGCATGTCAGATATTGTACACAGTCATGCTGAACATGTAGAGAAAAACAGAAGAGTTTTGCACGGCAATACAATGTGATGCAGACATCGCTCCATGGTGGGTTCAATGGCAAACCCTCCCCCCTCTCCAGATTGTAATCCAGAGGAAGATATCTGTTTTGAGGTGGATTCAGACGCAGCTGGCCACTCCTATTTACCCCCCAAGGTGTTTGCTCTACCTTGGCATGATGATGTTAGTCGTATCATGCATATGTTTCCTTGCAGTGCCTACTTTTGACATCATATATGTCATCTGCTTAGTTTAGACATGTTCTGTAATGCCACCTCTTTAGTTTCTATATCATATACGGGAATTATGCAGTCTCATGTCTTTTAGCCAGCCATAATATATGTGAAATCTGCAATGCCATCCTGTTTAACCAGGCATCATATATTTGAATGATATCTTGCCCATCCTTTTCTTCATTACATTTCCATTTGTCGACAATGTTTGTACATTAAACTACTCTTCCCGTGAATCAGCCATTTGGGCGGGAGATGGAAAAATCTGGATTGAAAACAAGGCCTTCAGAGCAGACAGTGGTACCTGTCGAAGCAGATCTCTTGTTGGGTACCGATAGCTCCCCAGGGATGGATTCAGAGACGGATGACCAGTCATATTCCCCCACCGAGGTGTATGCTCTAACTTGGCACGGTTATACTGCTCATATCATGCATATGGTGTCTTGCATTGCATAGTTTAGACATCATATACACAATATTCAACACCATGTTCTTAGTTCAGACATCATATTGAATGCCCTCTGTTTAGCATATAAATTCCATATGTGAATTAAATCATGCGATCCTGATTACTTACAGAAGATGTATGTGAATTATGTCATGCGATCCTGTTTAGTTATTCATCATATCTTTGAATTATGTTATGCTATCTAGTTTAGATAGACATCATATATGTGAAATTATGTCATGCTATCCATTTTAGTTAAACAATATGCATGTCAACTATTTCATGCCCTCTTTTTTTCCACAATATCTATTGCATCTGTCTCTCATACAATGTATGTACATTCAACTATGTTTCCTGTTTATCAGTCATTTGAATTGGAGCGGGTGATGCCAGTATCTAGCGAAGTAAAAACACGGTCTTCAAATAATAAAGTGCTACCTCTTGGTGGAGATAGCACCCCGGTTGTACATGCACGAGAACCAGCCCTACCACACATAACCCAGACTCTCGTAGATTGTACCCCTACTATGATGGTTAGAGAACCAGCTTCACCCAATCTAACCCCAACCCCAGCAGATAGTAACCCAGTTCCTGTTGACACAGCACCATCTCCACCACAGAGATCCCAAACAAGAGCAGTTAGTAAGGCAGCTCCAGTGCCCAAAGGGCCAGTCCTACCACCGCGAACCCCAACTCCACCAGTTAGTACGCCTATTCCTGTGGAGGAAGCACAACGAGCCAGTCGTAGTTTAGCATCTATCGCATTTGATGTTGTTAAATCCTATGTGCGTATCTACCCATGTTGGAAATATTATACTGAAGATGAAGGAAAATGCCAGTTGCAGGTGTTTGTCCAGGAGTTAGGTGTAAGTAATGTTATTCATGGCAATTACTTTGCTTTGTCCCATACATTCTACCTCCATGATGGTTATAATACAACACATTTTCCCATTTTTTTCTATAGAGAAGGACCGATTTGGAAACTCGGGATGAGGTAACCTGTGCTAATACCTCTGCTATCTTCAAGAATGTTTGGTGGCAGTATTGGAATTACCTGAAGAAAACGTACTTCACTGGCAAAGAAACTCATCGAATTCCCTTACATTCTCTTGAGAGACATATACTGGACGATGACTGGGAACGCCTTGTTCTGTACTGGTCCCGAACCAAGAACGTGGTAAGGTCTATGAGCTCATTTGTTAAGTATTGTATTCTTGTGTCTTACTGTACTCTATTCATGTAGAACAAGTGCTTGAACCTGAAGAACAACTTTCTAATTTAAGATTCCATTGCTATCGTGCATACTGCTTTGCTCTTGTATCACTGTATTGAATCATCCAAACTTATTTCTAAATTGAAGGATCCAATCAAAACTCCAATGGCACAACAGGTATGTTCACGCATGTTTCTTTAACAGGTTTGGTCTTATCAATAGCTCTGTTGATTTCAATTTCAATTGTGTATAAAGTTGACTTCTCATATCATGCACATTACTAGCATCATAACAGAGCCAATAGTGTTTTTGTACATGTAGACCCGTGGTACCCATCTTAAATCTTGTTGTGCCATGTAGTTTCCCACTCTTTGTATTCTTTCACTACTGCTTTGTCCTGAGCTGATATGATTTGAACCTTGTCTTCATTTTGATTTGGCAAGACAATGCAGTGACCATAGGACATAGATATATGTTTGTTTGATGCTTTTATTATGTACTAGTACTTGGCAATAGAAGACCTGGTAGTTTAATCCTGTCCACCTTACTAATGAACTGGTTCACCGAAATGAGTTTCATATACTAGTAGATGCTAAACCTGTTATGTGTCTGCTTGTTTCTTCTTTTAGAATGCTGACAGAATATTGGGGAAGAGTGCCTTATTAAGCAATGGTAAAGGAAGTAATGCAGGTAAGGTTCAGGATAGTGAGATATCCTTGTTGGTCTCCAACAAAGCTGATAGAACAGCTAAGGAGGACTATCTTGAAGACATTGAGACAACCCCAAAGTCCTGTCTTGGTTTAGAGTTTGAGTTACTGGCCACTACCGCTTGCACAAGCTATTCAAACTCACTGTCTGAATCCGTTCAGTTTCTTGAGTCCCAACTGCAAGCTGAAAGACACCGATCAGCTGTGCTGCAACAAGAAGCGGAAGGACTGCGGAAGTCTCTGGAGCATTCAGATGCATACTTTCTGGTGCAACAGCAAGCGTTGGAGGATTTTAGCACCAAACAGGACAAAGCTAATAAGCTTTCTAAGCTTATTGCCAGCATGGTGGATACCCAGGATAACGTTTCTTGAGCTCTTCTGAAGTTGTTTTAGTTATGCTCTTGTTTTGCTGCCGTGTTTATTTGCACTGGTGGCCAATTTTAACGGCCAGTGTATGTAATATGCTGCTTTCTTCCCTATATTTGCAATCGTGGCAAACTTTGATGCCTAGTGGATGCAATATGTGTAATAGCTGTAATAGGCTAGCGTTAGTTGCTTGCTTATTTATTTCCTTATTGTCTTGTTTAGTTGTTTGCTTGTAGTCACTGCAGTTCTTTTTCCATGTTTTTCTAGTGGCCACAATAACCTATTTTTGGTAACTAGGCCACAATAATAATGGCAACACACAGACTGTTGTAACTATGGGCCTCCTGCGGGCCATAGGATCCATGGGCCTTCTATAGGCCTTAGGATACATGGGCCTTCTACGGGCCGTAGGATCCATAGACTTTCTACGGGCCTTATGATCCATGGGCCTTCTACAGGCTGTAGGGTCCATTGGTCTTCTACGGGCCGTAGGATCCATGGGCCTTCTACGGGGGGTATAATCATTTCGCCAAACATGGGCCGTACTATTCATGGACCATAAGGGGCCATTAATAGGCTGTATTTGATAACGTTATGAAAACAGCCCAACAGGTTAATGGGCCACAAACGGGCCGAATGTAACCACGGGCTGAATTTGGCCCACAAACGGAACAGGCCAGTAACGTACCGTAACTAACCGAATTCTAGAAATGAGCCCAAGAATAAATGAGTCGTTAGAAGGCCGAAAATTAAAACGGGCTGGAAACGGCCGACCGAATAATGGGCCGTTAATGGGTATTAAGCGATACACTGTTCATTATGGGCCAGTTTCATCTTGGGCCTTTATTGGGCCCAGAGTTACGAAGGGCCTCATATGGGCCGAAAGACATCATATTGGATGGCCCAGATGAAGCTACTGGGCTTAATTCTGATAAGCCGTAACTGGTCGGGAGTTAGCGGGCCATAAATAGGCGATATACGAACTGGCCGTTAACAGGCTTTTCGTGGGCCGGCCCATTACCTTTTGACCAAGTCAAATGGGCCGGCCTTTTCACCGGAATGGGCCTCTGTTGGGCCGTGCCACGTGTCGACGTATCATAGGCGCCTCCTGTCCAATAAGTGGATGACATCTGTCCCAACGGTGAGCCAACACGTGTTTCCTCTGGCCAATGAGAATTTTACACGTGGAAAATCCCCATTGGTCCGGGCTATTAATGGGTTATCGGATCCAAAACCGGACCCGATAGCTTAACGGTGACCTGTTACGGTGGATGCCACGTGTCGGTCACCCTTGATGAAAACACATCTATGACGCGTGATTTATCGTCATGGAAGTGGACACTTCCGTGATGATAATTTTGGTAATGTCATGGAACACTTCTACGACAGCACAGGTATGACTATCTTGATTCTGTCATAAAATTGTCATGGATGTACATGCATGACAGAAAACGTGACCTACTGTGACAAACATGTATCATCACGGAAGTGTATTTTTTGTAGTGGTCACCATGGGAATCCGCGAGTTGAATGCCAAAACACATATCAAGTGAATCAATATGATACCCCATTGTCACCACGAGTATTCATATGCCAGAAATATCTCAAGTGCTCTCAAGTCCATAAAAGTATTCAATCCGATAACAACGAAATCTCAAAGGGAAAAACTCAATTCATCACAACAAGATAGAGAGGGGAAAACACCATATGATCCGACTATATTAACAAAGCCCGCGATACATCAAGACCGTGACATCTCAAGAACATGGGAGAGAGAGAGAAAGATTAAACACATAGCTACTGGTACAAACCCTTAGCCCCGAGGGGGGACTACTCCCTCCTCATCGTGGTGGCCGCCGAGATGATGAAGATGGCCACCGGAGATGATTCCCCCCTCTGGCAGGATGCCAGAACGGGGTCTAGATTGGTTTTCGGTGGGTACAGAGCCTTGCGGCGGTGGAACTTCTGATCTAGGTTAACCCCCGAGGGTTTTCGAATATTTGGTGATTTATAGTGCAAAGAGGGGGTGCGGGAGGCCACCGAGGTGGGCACAACCCACCAAGGCGCGCCTTGGTGGGTTGTGCCCCCTCGGGGCACCCCCCAGGTGCAGCTCTGGCCCATTGGGTGTCTTCCGGTCCATAAAAATCCACAAAAAGTTTCGCGGTGTTTGGACTCCGTTTGATATTGATTTCCGGCGATGTAAAAACATGCAAAAAAACAGCAGCTGGCACTTGGCACTATGTCAATAGGTCAGTACCAAAAAATGATATAAAATGATTATAAAATATCCAAGAATGATAATATAACATCATGGAACAACCAAAAATTATAGATACGTTGGAGACGTATCACTCGTCCGTCGCACACGAGCTCATTTTGCCCGGCATGGTGACCGGAGGGCCTATCCCCGACGGTTTCTGGGTCATGTGGGAAGGACCCCCTATCGCCCACACTCACTAGGCGACGGTTCAAAATGCCATCACGGAAAGGGGTTAAAAACCGTTTGTATAGCACCTTGCTATACCAGTGGTTGGAGATGTATCAAGCATCCCCAAGCTTAATTCCTGCTCGTCCTCAAGTAGGTAAATGATAAAAACAAATTTTTTGATGTGGAATGCCACCTAACATATTTATCAATATAATTTTTCTTATTGTAGCATGAATGTTCAGATCCATAATATTCAAAACAAAATTTTAATATTGACATAAAAACAATAATACTTCAAGCATACTAATAAAGCAAACATGTCTTATCAAAATATCATGGCTAAAGAAAGTTATCCCTACAAAATCATATAATCTTGTCATGCTCTATCTTCATCACAAAGTATTTATCATGCACAACTCCGATGACAAGCCAAGCAATTGTTTCATACTTTTAATGTTCTCAAGCTTTTTGAACTTTCACACAATACATGAGCGTGAGCCATGGATATAGCACTATAGGTGGAATAGAGTCTGGTGGAGGTGTGAGGAGAAGAAAAAAGGAGAAAGTCTCACATCAACTAGGCAAATTAATGGGCTATGAAGATGCCCATCAATTGATATCAATGCAAGTGAGTAGGGATTGCCATGCAACGGATGCACTAGAGATATAAGTGTATGAAATCTCAAAAGAAAACTAAGTGGGTGTGCATCCAACTTGCTTGCTCACGAAGACCTAGGACAATTTGAGGAAGCCCGTCACTGGAATATACAAGCCAAGTTCTATAATGAAAAAACCCCACTAGTATATGAAAGTGATAAAATACGAGACTCTCTATCATGAAGAACATGGTGCTATTTTTGAAGCACAAGTGTGGCAAAAGGATAGTAAGATTGTCCCTTATCTCTTTTTATCTCATTTTTTCTTCTTCTTTTTCTTTTTCCTTTCTTTTGGGCTCTTTGGCCTCTGTTTTATTCCTTTTTTTACGTCCGGAGCCTCATCCCGACTTGTGGGGGAATCATAGCCTCCATCATTCTTTCCTCACATGGGACAATGCTCTAATAATGATGATCATCACACTTTTATTTACTTACAACTCGATACAAACATAAGGTTCTATATGAATGCCTCCGACGGTGTACCGGGATGTGCAATGATCTAGCGTGACATGTATAAAGATATGAACAGTGGCCAAGCCATAGATACTATGTCAACTATATGATCACGCAAAGCAATATGACAATGATGGTATGTGTCATAATAAACGGAACGGTGGAACTAGCATGGCAATATATCTTGGAATGGCTATGGAAATACCATAATAGGTAGGTATGGTGATTGTTTTGAGGAAGGGTATATGGTGGGTTTAATGCACCGGCAAAAGTTGCGCGATACTAGAGCGGCTAGCAATGGTGGAAGGGTGAGAGTGTGCATAATCCATGGACTCAACATTAGTCATAAAGAACTCACATACTTATTGCAAAAAATTATTAGCCATCGAAGCAAAGTACTAATATGCATGCTCCTAGGGGGATAAATTGGTTGGAAAAGACCATCGCTCATCCCCGACCGCCACTCAAAAGGAAGATAATGTAAAATAAATCATGCTCTAACTTCATCACATAACGATAGGCCATAAGTGCATGCTTCGCGAATCACAAACCTTAACACATGTATTTATACTAACCCACAATTACTCTCTAGCATGACTCTAATATCACCATCTTTATATCTCAAAAAATGCAAGGAATTAAACTTCTCATGTATTCAATGCTCTTTATGAATGTTTTTATTATATCCCTCTTGGATACCCATCATATTAGGACAAAGCTCATAACCTAAGCAAATTGCCATACTATTTTTAAGACTCTAAAGACAATATAAGTGAATCATGAGATCAATTTCTACAAAATAAAACCACCGCCGTGCTCTAGAATGATATAAGTGAAGCACATAGAGCAACTGCGTAGCTCAAAAGATATAAGTGAAGCACATAGAGTATTCTAATAAATTCACGATTAATGTGCATCCCTCTCAAAAGGTGTGTACAACAAGGATGATTGTGGCAAACTAAAACTAAAAGACTCATATAATACAAGAAGCTCCAAGCAAAACACATGTCATGTGGTGAATAAAAATATAGCCTCAAGTAAATTTACCGATGGATAAAAGACAAAAGAGGGGATGCCATCCGGGGCATCCCCAAGCTTAGATGCTTGGTTGTCCTTCAATATTAAATTGGGGTGGCTTGGGCATCCCCAAGCTTAGGCTCTTGTCACTCCTTATTCCATAGTCCATCAAATATTTACCCAAAACTTGAAAACTTCAGAACACAAAAATCAACAGAAAACTCGTGAGACCTGTTAGTATGATAAAACAAATCTCCACTTTTAGGTACTGTTGTGAACTCATTCTAATTTTATATTGGTGTTATTGTATTATAACTTCTCCATGATTCATACCCCCGATACTACCCATAGATCCATCAAAATAAGCAAACAACACATAAAAACTGGATCTGTCAGAAACAGAACAGTCTGTAAAGACCCGAATATTAGTCATACTTCTATAACTCCCAATATTCTAAAAAATTAGGACAACAGAGGCAATTCATATATCAATCTTGTGTAAACTATTCAATTTTTTTTCACGCTCCAGGGAATTTTAACAATGCTGTTACTGGACGTTAAAGTTTCTGTTTTTCAGCAAAATCAAATCAACGATATACCAAAGCATCCCAAAGGTCTTT